>NC_137683.1:32841602-32867390 GCF_963989245.1 Nansenia antarctica | reverse complement strand
GAGAGACAGAGAGAGACAGAGAGAGAGACAGAGAGAGAGAGAGAGAGAGAGAGAGGGAGAGAGACAGAGAGAGACAGACAGAGAGAGAGACAGAGAGAGAGAGACAGAGAGAGACAGAGAGAGAGACAGAGAGAGAGAGACAGAGAGAGAGAGACAGAGAGAGAGAGACAGAGAGAGACAGAGAGAGAGACAGAGAGACAGAGAGAGAGAGACAGAGAGAGAGAGAGAGAGAGAGAGACATGTTCTACATGAGCTCCTAGATTTGTACTTATTTTGTCATTTTGAGTTGAGAAGAATTAAGTAAAAGTTAGAACAATGTAAAGACAAGCTCAACAGAAAGAGAGAGAGAAAAAAAAAAGAGAAAGAAAAAAAAGTGGATGCTAGCAGCTGCAGTTTAACAAAAAACGGACCTTGAAGCTAACATTGGATGCTAGCAGCTAACTGTGGACTTTGGATAACAGTGGATGCTACCAGCTAACTGAAGATAACAGTGGATGCTACCAGCTAACTGTGGACTTTGAGGGCTAACAGTGGATGCTAACAGCTAACTGCGGACTTTGGATAACAGTGGATGCTACCAGCTAACCGAAGATAACAGTGGATGCTAACAGCTAACAGCGGACCCAGAAGCAGCTAAGTGTGACAATTGGAAGCTAACAAGGAGTGCTAACAATAACAGTTGAAACTATATGAAACTAACTGTGGACTTTGGAAGCTAATAGTTGCAGCTGAAATAATTGTAAGATAAGAGTGACAGCTAACAGTGGGTGCTAACAGTAGCAGTTGGAAAGCAGGCTCTTTGTTTCACATGTCCAGAGCAGAACATGAGTGATATAATTAACATACACTACCCACCAGAAATAAAAAATGACACAGAGAGAGGCACGTTCAAAATGGAGCTTCTTAAGAGGCAACCAGAAACCCTCTTTGCTGATCTTTTTAAAAATGGAGTAATTTGCAATCTCATCTTCTATACTGACAGACCTGAAAGCTGGCACAGAGCCATTATCAACCATCACCCTTCAGTGGTAAAAAAAGGCAACAAGGAATGCTGGCAGTTAAAGATCAGGGACCCAGAGGACTCTGACGGCATCATGACAACTGTCAATGTTTATAAAAGTGGTAAAGTCATGGTGCAGGGGCACTTCAAAACTTTCCAGAACAGTTTCCAGGCACATAAATCTATGGTTGAGAGTGAAGACACCTCCCCTAGGGAACTCCAGCCATGTGCCAGTAACACAGACAGCACACCAAATGAGGAGGAGCACCCTGATGACACAGAGCAGACCCTGAGCCCTCCACATCAGACCTCCATCACAGAACTTAAGGAACACTTCACGCAGTTAGAAATAGAACTGGTGCAGCTCAAAGAAATGGTCCTGAAGCAGAATCATAAAGATAAAGACTCAGCTGGACTCTTACAACAAGAGGAAATGGAACAAACGAGAAAAGAGCAAGAAAGTGTACATGCAACCTGGAAAAAACAATTAACGCAAAACAGAGAACAGCACAACAAAGATCTGTTCACTCTGAAAGAACAGCTAGAGAGACAGAGAGAAGAGAAAGAGAGCCAGAGGAGAGAGCTCACTGCACTGTCAGAACAGGTGAAAGAGCTAAATCATGAGAGTGACAACCACAGAAGAGAAATAGCCGCTCTGAAAGACCATCTGGGAGAACTACAGCTGGAGAAAGAGAGCCATAATGTTCAACTTGTTGCTCTGGCAGAAGAACTTAAGGAGAGGGACAGAACACTGGACGGTCTGAAGGAACGAATGACTTCTCTCACTGAGTCTGAACCACACAGGACTGACCATAGTCCACACACAGCAGTGAGCACCCATGACCGACAGCAGGATGATAACGTCTCTCTACCAGAGAGAGAAGAGTCCAGTAGCCAAACACAGCCAGATGGGCCCATCAGACCAGATAACCTCTCTCTACCAGAGAGAGAAGAGTCCAGTAGCCACACACAGCCAGATGGGCCCATCAGACCAGACGGCCCCACTGCAAAAGTAGACATTGTGATACTAATCGATTCAAATGGAAAATTCATTGATGAGAAAAGGCTTTTCCCCAGGCACAATGTGGTAAAGTTCCGCTGTCCAAACACAGAGGCAGCAATGGGTATGCTATCTGAGACTCGCCTTGGATCCCCAAGCCATATCCTAATCCACACAGGTACGAATGACCTTAGAGCGCAACAGGAGAGAGTGGCCCTGTCTCTTAGAGCTGTCGCCGAGAAGGCATGTCACACCTTCCCCAACTCTAAGATAGTGATGTCCACCCTGTTACCAAGGAAGGATTTCCACCCACAGATGATACAAAAAGTGAATGTCAGCATCTCCAGAGACTGTGAAATGTGGCCAAATGTCCACGTTGCCCACTACCCCTATATAACGGTGGACGATCTTTATGACCCGGTTCACCTCCACAAAGAAGCAGTTCCACTGTTTACCAAGACACTGAAAGATGTCACACTAAATCGACGATCAACACCCAACAGGAGGAGCAACATGGGAGTCTCGAACACTCAAACAACAGAGAGACCAGCCAACAGCATGCCGAGGAGAGCCTTCCAACACAGGCCCAAGCAGCAGCACCTACAACCACCACCACAGCACAGACGTCAGGACAACATCAGTCGTATGGATGAAAACCAGTCTGCACCCAGACCCAGGACCTCACCACCTCCAAGACATGTCGTACCACCACCTCCACAGCAGCAGCAGCAGCAGCAGCAGCAGCAGCCAGGCGGACTGTCCTATGCTGATGTGGTCCGAGGAGCAGCAGGCCCCGCCCACAGCGAACTGAGAACCATCCAGGACATGCTGAGCACTTTATGCTCTCATCTAATGGGCCACAACCAGCGGCAGTGGTCATTAAGCAGGTAATGCTTGTTCATGAAGTAAAAAAAAAAAAAAAAAAAACACATATCTAGGCTACATGCCAAGTTACATTGTAAATATGTCATGTTCTAAACTGTTACTTCTTTCTTCTCAACTTAAAATGTCAATTTGTTACAGTGTCAATGATACAATCGTTTAGCATATCAGTTTGGAATATTCAGGGTTTAAATTCTTATTTATTTGGTTTAAAAAGCAGAAATCTTGAATTTTTAGACAAGGTTACTGGTGTTGATATTGTTATTTTGCAGGAGACTTGGTGCAAAGGAGATGTCCCTACTGGGTGCCCTCCTAACTATAGAGAGATTATAGTCCCATCAACTAAACTAAATGGAGTCACCCAGGGCAGAGACTCTGGGGGGATGTTGATCTGGTATAAGTCACAACTAGCTGACTCTATAGAAATAAAGAAGAAAGGGAAAAATCACATTTGGTTAAAAATACAAAAAGATATAATTTCCAGCGAGAAAAGCATTTTTCTATGCGCAATTTATAATCCCCCAATAGAGTCTCCATATTTCAGTGAGGAGATTTTCTCCATCATAGAAGAAGAGATCAGTCATTTCCAGGCCCAGGGATCTGTGCTGATCATGGGAGATCTAAATTCTAGGACTGGTGAGGAGGTAGACTTTACTAGTACTGAAGGTGACAGTTACATCACTGGAGATAACCTTCTTTTTCCTAACCTTACCAACAGGAATAACTATGATAAAATCACAAACAAGAGTGGAAAACAAGTGCTGCAGATTTGTAGAGCGTTGGGCCTGTACATTGTCAATGGAAGGCTGCGAGGGGATTCTTTTGGACGGTATACGTATTGTTCAAGACTTGGAAGCAGCACCGTTGACTATGCTATAACAGATTTAGACCTAAACTCTTTGAGAGCCTTCACAGTAAAAGAACAATCACCTCTATCAGATCACTCCCAGATCACTTTATATCTAAAAAGGGCAGACACAGGTAATATATGTTCTCAGTCCTGTAATCTGTATAACATAAAGAGGAAATACAGATGGGCCCCAAACAGTCCGGAGCAGTACCAGAATGCTATGGTCAGTGAGTCAACACAGTCTCTTCTAGACTCCTTCTTGTCCCAGACTTACCCTCAGAATACTGAAGGTGTAGAGTGCTGTCTGGCACACATTAACCACATATTTGATCATTTGGCCTCATCCTCAAACTTAAAATGCAAAACAAAACAACAAAAGAAAACAAACAGGGAAAGGTGGTTTGATTTAGACTGTAAATCCATTAGGAAGACACTAAGAAATATCTCCAACCAAAAACACAGGAATCCAGAGAGTCAGGAGTTACGCCTTAGTTACTGTGACACTTTAAAGCAATATAAAAAAACACTGAGAACAAAAAAAGACCAATATTTACAAAACCAACTAGAATTAATTGAAGAGTCTCTGGGATCAAATAAATTCTGGGAAAACTGGAACTTATTTACCAAGAAACATAAAAATGAACAATCAATTCAAAATGGTGATACATGGAAAACACATTTTGGGGATCTTTATAGAAAACCTACAAAGAATGAAGCCCAAGAGCAGATCTCAGATAAATTGAAAACCTTTGAAAGAGTTATTAAGGACTATCAGACCCCACTGGATTTCCCAATCACTGAATTAGAATTGGAAGACAAACTAAAGGTTCTGCAGAACAAAAAAGCATGTGGGCCTGATGGCATCTTAAACGAGATGATAAAATATACCAATAGAAAATGTAAATTGGCCATTCTAAAGGTATTCAACTTGGTACTGAGTGTGGGTCATTTCCCTGAAAGCTGGAGTGAGGGGCTGATTACACCCATTTTCAAGAATGGAGACAAATTTGATCCAAACAACTACAGAGGTATCTGTGTAGGTAGTAACCTAGGGAAGTTATTTGGCAGCATTCTAAATTCAAGAATTATATATTTCCTCACAGAGCACAATGTCTTGTGCAAAAGTCAAATTGGATTCCTCCCAAATTATAGAACATCTGACCACATTTTCACCCTACACACACTAATAGATAAATACACAAATCAAAACAAAGGAACAATTCATGCATGCTTTGTCGATTTTCAGAAAGCTTTCGACTCAGTTTGGCATGAAGGTTTACTTTTTAAATTAATAGAAAGTGGAATAGGGGGAAAGTCATATGATGTCATTAAATCAATATATGAAAATAATAAATTGGCTGTTAAAATTGGTGATAAACACACAGACTTCTTCCCGCAAGGGAGAGGGGTGAAGCAAGGATGTAACCTCAGCCCCACCCTCTTCAATATATATATTAATGAACTGGCACGGTTATTAGAACAATCACCAGCACCTGGTCTCACCCTTACTGACACAGACATTAAATGTCTCTTTTATGCAGACGACCTAGTCATACTGTCCCCAACTAAAGAAGGTCTTCAGCAAAGCCTGAACATTCTTCATCAGTACTGTCAGACTTGGGCCCTGACAGTAAATATGAAGAAGACCAAAATTATGACCTTCCAAAAGCGATCACGGTTACAGAAGAATCAACCAGTGTTCAAAATAGGTGGGACCCAAATAGAACGGACAAATACCTATACATACCTAGGTTTACAAATTACTTCCACTGGGAATTTCTGTGCAGCTGTGAAGGAACTCAAAGACAAGGCAAAAAGGGCTTTTTATGCCATCAAGCGTTCAATTCAAATCCAAATTCCAATTAGGACATGGCTCAAAATATTTAAATCAGTTATAGAATCAATTGCATTGTATGGCAGTGAGGTATGGGGTCCCTTATTACAAAGTGATTGGGCAAAATGGGACAAAAACCCAGTTGAGATCCTGCATGCAGAGTTCTGCAAAACTATTATCAGGGTACAAAGAAAATGCCCAAACTCTGCATGCAGGGCTGAATTAGGCCAATATCCTTTACTGCTAAATATACAGAAAAGATCTATTAAATTCTGGAGCCATATTAAAAAGAGTGACCCTGCCTGTTACCATTATAAAGCCCTTGCCTGTCAAGAGTTGAACATCCAAAGGAGCCCCCTCAGTCAGCTGGTTCTGAAACTAGCTGACCTCTCACCTTCTGACATCACAAACCCCAGACAGCCTCAGTGCAGCTACACTATCACTCAGAAGATTAGACCTAACCAAATTATAACTAAAGAAAAAGATAAATACATCACATATTGGAACGAACTCACACAATCACAACACAAACTAGAAACATATTTGGCTCTAAACAGACAGTATACTGTGGCAGACTACCTAACCACAGTAACTGATAAAAACCTGAGAAAGACTTTGACAATGTACAGACTGAGCGATCATAGTCTGGCAATAGAGAAGGGCAGACACAGACAAACCTGGCTGCCCAGAGAGGAGAGGCTGTGCTGTCACTGTGATGACGGAGCTACAGAGACAGAGTTACACTTCTTAACACAATGTAAAAACTACACAAATATTAGAGAGGAGTTCTTCCCAAAATTTGAAACTAATTTCCCAGAATTCCGAAGTATGACAGAAAGGGAAAGATTACCAGCCCTTCTGGGGGAACAGAAAGAATGTGCAGTTTTGGCTGCAAAATATGTCAATTCCTGTCACAAGAAAAGGGACAACCAGTAGGACATACATACAGTATGCCATGTTTTATTCTCTGCACCACCTGCTTTATTTTATTTATATTATTTTTATTTATTTTTTCATGTCATTGATATTATGTTGTTATGTTGTTGTTCGTCATATCTGTGATTGTGCTTTGGCAACACTTGTAAAACGTCATGCCAATAAAGCCTGTTGAATTGAATTGAATTGAATTGAGAGAGACAGAGAGAGACAGAGAGAGAGAGAGAGAGAGGGAGAAAGACAGAGAGAGACAGACAGAGAGAGAGAGACAGAGAGAGAGAGAGAGAGAGACAGACAGAGAGAGAGAGACAGAGAGAGACAGACAGAGAGAGAGAGAGACAGAGAGAGACAGACAGAGACAGAGAGAGACAGACAGAGAGAGAGACAGAGAGAGACATTTTGAAACCTAAGCAGTGGACTCATCTCTCTACATTCTGAGTAAGTAGACTTCTAGTAGTGGATTTTATTGACAAGGGAGTCTATCTGTGGGAGTCCATCGAGGAAGGCCTGAGAGGAAGCCAGGGTACTTAGTACCTTCTCTTCCAGTTGTTTGTAGTGTTGCTGTCTTCTCTAGTCACTCCGGTCTACTGAGTGCGCTTAGCTACTCCTAGTTCTGTTGGTTCTTTAGCCCTCTTCCCCTCTACAGACTTTTATCACAATGTGCTTTCTCCCTATCCCTGTTCTTCTGACACTCAGGAGGACACCTAGATGCTACATCCCCCCTCGCAACCCTTCCAATCTCATCTACCCACCTCTTTCTACTGACCATGACTTTATCGCCGCAGGCGGTCTCTGGAATTGCCAGTCTCAGCTTATGCATCTCTTATGGCCCTCAATTTCCTTGCTCTCACTGAAACCTGGATCACACCAGAAAACACAGCTACACCAGCAGCCCTTTCTGGTGCCTACTCCTTTTCTCATTCCCCTAGACCCTCTGGTCGAGGGGGAGGCACAGGACTCCTCATCTCGCCCAAGTGGTCACATACTGTCCTTCCCCTGGCACACTTGTCTACATCCTCCTTTGAATTTCATGCTGCTTTTGTCTCCTCCCCGGTCAAAATCCACATTGTTGTCATCTATCGCCCCCCAGGCCAACTCGGTGACTTCCTAGGCGAGATGGATGGCCTTCTCAGCTCCTTCCCTGATGATGGCACTCCGCTCGTACTACTAGGTGACTTCAATTTCCAATCTGAGAAGCTTCTCTCATCTGGAGTACTTGACCTTCTCCTCTCCTTCGGCTTTACCCTGTCCCCCTCTCCTCCGACTCATAAGGCAGGCAATCAGCTCGACCTTGTCTTCACCAGATCTTCCCACACTTCCAACCTTACTGTTACCCCTCTTCCAGTTTCTGATCACCACTTTATATCCTTCTTTTCTTCCCTCTCAGCCTCCAACCACTTAAGACCCTCTCGTCGTAACCTACGTACCCTGTCCCCCATCACCCTCTCTTCTTCTGTCCTATCCTCCCTACCCTCTGTTGAATCCTTCTCCCTTCTATCCACTGATGCGGCATCCTCAACCCTCCTGTCCGCTCTCACCTCATCCTTCGACACCCTCTGTCCACTAACCTTAGAGCCAGCTCGATCCTCTCCTCGAGCTCCCTGGCTCTCTGAAACGCTACATGCTTGTAGACTAGAGCTCAGAGCAGCTGAGAGGAAATGGAGAAAAACTGGCCTTTCTGATGACCTTAACCTCTATCACTCTCTCCTTGCCAACTACGCCTCCTCAGCATCAGCTGCTAAAGCATCCTACTATCATTCCAAAATACATTCTTCTGCCTCCAATCCTAGAAAACTGTTCTCCACTTTCTCTTCACTCCTTAATCCACCTCCTCCCCCTCCTCCTTCCTCCCTGTCCGCCGATGACTTTGTCACCTACTTTGAAAAAAAGTAGTACATTGCAGTAGTCCAGGCGGGAGATGACCAGTGCCTGGGTCAAGAGTTGCGCTGCCTCTCTGGTAAGGAATGGTCGTATCCTTCTGATGTTTTTACTCAGTTTCTCCAGTAAAAAGAGAGAGAGAGAGAGAGAGAGAGAGAGAGAGGGAGAGAGAGAGACAGAGAGAGACAGAGAGAGGGGGGTAGGGTGGAGGGGTAGGGCTACTCCTCCAAACCGAGGGTTAAAATCTCCCAGAATGCCTTGCGAATCATCGGCAAGACAGTAACAAGCAACATGAGAAAACCACAAATGTTAATCTCACCTGGCCACGCTCTCTTTGATGTAGTAGACATGACCCTAACCCTCACCCTCACCTGGTCACGCCCTCTTTGATGTAGTACAGCAGACACTCGGACATCAGAGGGTCCTCGTTCAGGTTCACCAGGTGGGGCGTCTGAAACACGCACACACAGACACACACACACACACACACACAGACACACACACACACACACACACACACACACACACAGACACACACACTCAAGGTCTTGGTTGAAAAGGCTTCCTCTAGGCTGTGGTCAAAGGTGCAGCCAACTTCTAGAATGAGCACCTCTCTGTGATTTTCATTGACGATTACAACATCAGGGGTGTTTGATGAAATATTCACTTCTGAATCGTCACTACACAGTCTGAACATGCTAGGCTTTACAGACTGAACATGCTAGGCTTTACAGACTGAACATGCTAGGCTTTACAGACTGAACATGCTAGGCTTTACAGACTGAACATGCTAGGCTTTACAGACTGAACATGCTAGGCTTTACAGACTGAACATGCTAGGCTTTACAGACTGAACATGCTAGGCTTTACAGACTGAACATGCTAGGCTTTACAGACTGAACATGCTAGGCTTTACAGACTGAACATGCTGGGCTTTACAGACTGAACATGCTAGGCTTTACAGTCTGAACATGCTAGGCTTTACAGACTGAACATGCTAGGCTTTACAGTGGAGTGCTTGTACAGCGTTACGGCAGGCCTGAATATGGTGATGACACCCTCTGAAATCACAGAGTGTGTGTGTGTGTGTAGTAGTTACCCCTTTGGGAGAGAAGACCCCCACTGTTCCTCCATCCTCTTTGATAGACACCCCCATCTCTGCTAACAATGACTCTCTGAGAGAGAGAGAGAGAGAGAGAGAGAGAGAGAGAGAGAGAGAGAGAGAGAGAGAGAGAGAGAGAGAGAGAGGGAGACAGAGAGAGAGAGAGACAGGGAGAGAGAGAGACATGGAGAGAGAGAGAGAGAGAGAGACAGAGAGGGTTAGTTAACTGAAGGGATGTTCTTCATAGATATATAGATATATAGATATAGGGTATATAGGGGTAGAGTTAGGGGGGTATATAGGGGTATATAGGGGTAGTGTTAGGGGGGTATATAGGGGTATATAGGGGTAGAGTTAGGGGGGTATATAGGGGTAGAGTTAGGGGGGTATATAGGGGTATATAGGGGTAGAGTTAGGGGGGTATATAGGGGTATATAGGGGTAGAGTTAGGGGGGTATATAGGGGTAGTTAGGGGGGTATATAGGGGTAGAGTTAGGGGGGTATATAGGGGTATATAGGGGTAGAGTTAGGGGGGTATATAGGGGTAGAGTTAGGGGGGTATATAGGGGTATATAGGGGTAGGGTTAGGGGGGTATATAGGGGTATATAGGGGTAGAGTTAGGGGGGTATATAGGGGTAGAGTTAGGGGGGTATATAGGGGTAGAGTTAGGGGGGTATATAGGGGTAGAGTTAGGGGGGTATATAGGGGTAGTTAGGGGGGTATATAGGGGTAGAGTTAGGGGGGTATATAGGGGTATATAGGGGTAGAGTTAGGGGGGTATATAGGGGTAGAGTTAGGGGGGTATATAGGGGTATATAGGGGTAGGGTTAGGGGGGTATATAGGGGTATATAGCAGTGTTTCCTCCAGGAATTGTTACAATGGTGGCGGATTGCCGTGACCGCGCGCGCGGCGCGCGCGATCTTTCCGCGTGCACGCGCATGAAACGCGCACGCGCGCTCAAAACAACGATTTTTTATTTTATTTTTCTAATCACAGCCAAAACTAGAGGATGGCCCAAAAAAAATAAATGAATATACAGAATATAAACTTGTGACTGACAGTCACATACACACACACAAAGATCATCAGCTATAATATAATACGAAGTAGGCCTACATGAGCACAAAAGCGGCTAACGTTACTGATTAACTGTTTACTGTAGTGCAGAGAGATGGTAGTCGTAGGCGGCGTATCAAATGACGGCGTATCTTTTCCCCTTGACAATACTGTGTCGTTGCTAAAGTGACGGCACATAAGAATCGTTTTTTGACTTGCTAATGTCTGCTAACGTAGCACTTGAAACTGGCGCCGTTCTCTGGACTGCAGCTGCTCCCGCGTTAGCATTAGCATCCATCTTTTCTTCTCCCTTCTCACCGTCACGAGCTCAAATGACACTTGTCGGCCGATCTAACTCTTAACACTCACTTACAGGACTTCTGACACCATGTCGTGTTATTCTATTAAACATACACGTGAGTCCTTCTGTATTTCAATGTAAGTGTCTTTATTTTAACTCGCTCTGTAAGCTCTACAATACCGGTCTCTTGTTGTCTCGTCGTAACCTGCCCACCTGACCTGGGGGGTATTCCATCAACGTCGCTAAAGGAAAATCCTGGCTTATTTTTGATAACTCTCGCGAGACCTATCAGAATATGCCTGGATATTTTTAAGAACTCTCGCGAGATTTATCAGACTAAACCTGGATTTTCCCTTTAGCGATGTTGATGGAATACCCCCCTGATGTCACTACGGTGGCCTGTACACAATAACAATAATACCACAGTTCACATTTAGACCAATCAGGAGCCCTTGTGTCACGTTGTCAACTGAATGTCATTAATCTGATTTTGGATCAGCGGTTAGAGAGAGATGGGCGTGGATTTAGGTGCACTTTTAGTCAACATCCATTATAGCGCTGATCTAGGATCAGATATATTTTAATCAGCTAAAATGTTCATATATATTTTTTTTTTTTTTTTTGGGAGAACTTTTTTTTTGGTTTTTTTGTGTGGACTGAATCAATTCGTGGCGGAGGAAATTCATTCGTGGCGGCCCGCCACCAATAAATGCATGTAGAGGAAACACTGATATAGGGGTAGAGTTAGGGGGGTATATAGGGGTATATAGGGGTAGGGTTAGGGGGGTATATAGGGGTATATAGGGGTAGAGTTAGGGGGGTATATAGGGGTATATAGGGGTAGGGTTAGGGGGGTATATAGGGGTAGAGTTAGGGGGGTAGAGTTAGGGGGGTATATAGGGGTAGAGTTAGGGGGGTATATAGGGGTAGAGTTAGGGGGGTATATAGGGGTATATAGGGGTAGGGTTAGGGGGGTATATAGGGGTAGAGTTAGGAGGGTATATAGGGGTATATAGGGGTATATAGGGGTAGGGTTAGGGGGGTATATAGGGGTAGGGTTAGGGGGGTATATAGGGGTAGGGTTAGGGGGGTATATAGGGGTAGGGTTAGGGGGGTATATAGGGGTAGAGTTAGGGGGGTATATAGGGGTAGAGTTAGGGGGGTATATAGGGGTATATAGGGGTAGAGTTAGGGGGGTATATAGGGGTAGAGTTAGGGGGGTATATAGGGGTATATAGGGGTAGGGTTAGGGGGGTATATAGGGGTAGAGTTAGGAGGGTATATAGGGGTATATAGGGGTAGGGTTAGGGGGGTATATAGGGGTAGGGTTAGGGGGGTATATAGGGGTAGAGTTAGGGGGGTATATAGGGGTAGGGTTAGGGGGGTATATAGGGGTAGGGTTAGGGGGGTATATAGGGGTAGAGTTAGGGGGGTATATAGGGGTAGAGTTAGGGGGGTATATAGGGGTAGGGTTAGGGGGGTATATAGGGGTAGGGGGAGGGGTTAGTCATGTGACCTCACCTGTCCAGGCGGATGGACTCCGTCTTGCGTAGTTTCTCCTCCCAGGTCTCGTTTAGTTCAGCGATGATCTTCTCCGTCTCCTAGACAACACCACACAATGTTACCATGACAACCACCACAGAACTACAACTACCACACCACCATAGAACAACAACTACCACACCACCATAGAACTACAACTACCACACCATAGAACTACAACTACCACACCATAGAACTACAACTACCACACCTAGGGATGGGACGATTATCGTTTTTATGGTTAATCACGATAAAAACACCCGCGATAACTTAATCGTGGAGAATTTAAATTATTTAAATAATCGTCATTATCGTATGTTATGAATAAACTGTGTTTAACAAATGTCTGGTGCTATTTTTCAGTCTAGGCTACATTACTTTTGCAGTCAAGTTAGCGACTGTTACTGTAATATAATTGTGTTTCCTCACATGATCCGCGCACGAATATCCTCACAGAACTTGTCTCGCGCTATTGTTCAGCCTGCATGGGTAAGGTTACTGTCAAGTCAGCCTTGTCAGTCAGTCACTAGGTAACGTATGCTAGCCTTCTCACCATGGCTGGTGAAAAACTTTAGACGGGATACTGTCATTTGCCTACCTTGTTATTAACCAGCAATGACAGTCTATGGCTGCAAAAGGCACGGTCGCCCCTAAGCTTTAGCAAATATATTGTGGTTTACTTAATACTGTTCAGCACTTGAGGTTACATGCAATGCATGACTTGTGCTATATAGGCTAAATACAATTATGAAAGCGGCAAGTAGTAAGTGTGCGCATCAAAGGCATTAGGCACGTAACATCCATACTGTATGACAACCGTCCGTTATTTCCCGAACTTTGCCCGAACCCCCCGTGAGGACCTGGGGAACAACGGCACGCTCCCCGCGGCTGCTAACAGACTGGCCGCGGGAGTGAGTGTTGAGGGAGAGAGGAGACGGCAACCCTTGCTCGCCTTAGACTGTATCCCTACTCGTCTCTCCTGAGCTCGGTTGTAACGTGAACCGTGGAATACAGGATATGTTAGATGCTTTACAGTAATTCCCCAAATGACCAGAAAAGGAAGATAGATTTGTCGCTGGTCGCTTTTGACTAATTAAGTCGCCAAGGGGCTCTGGAAGTTGGCAACACTGGGAGTGCGTTCTTTAAACTTCCTTGGGTACGTTAATGAAAGGTGCTGATTGGCCGAAAAGGAGTTATGGCCAGAGATGTGCCACTAGAATCTGAGTTTGAATTACTGACTTAAAATGTCATAAAAATACAACAAAATCTAAGTTAAAGTGATTACAGTGTGTTTTATTGGCATAAAAAAATGTATAATAATTCTAATTCTCGCCATAATATCGTGGATCGCGATTATTTTGCCCACGATAATCGTGACATGAAATTTTCTAATCGTCCCACCCCTAACCACACCACCATAGAACTACAACTACCACACCACCATAGAACTACAACTACCACACCACCATAGAACTACAACTACCACAGCACCATAGAACTACAACTACCACACCATAGAACTACAACTACCACAGCACCATAGAACTACAACTACCACAGCATAGAACTACAACTACCACAGCATAGAACTACAACTACCACAGCACCATAGAACTACAACTACCACAGCACCATAGAACTACAACTACCACAGCATAGAACTACAACTACCACAGCACCATAGAACTACAACTACCACATCATAGAACTACAACCAGGGTGCGAAATAAGGGGGAGCTCCCCTGGAAACATGAGCTCCCCTGGAACATGAGCTCCCCTGGAAACATGAGCTCCCCTGGAAACATGGTTTGTGAAATTTTGGGGGAGCTCTAAAATATTCTAAATTGCGATGGAGTTATTCCAAGTTGTGACGGATTTTACCTTGTGTAATATGATTTGTAGAGGCATACAATCTATTTTGATGTTGGTATTAGGTATATAAATGATATATAATAGCCTTTATAGCCTACATATAGGGGTTTATTGGCTACAACTATGCGACAGTAACTTGCAGCGGGGTGCACTGACGCTGAACCCCTCATAGTGAGAAGTAGGTGGACAATGCGTGGTGCTGAAATAGCCGACATGCGGTGTGTGGTTTGAAAAAAGTAACGCCAGCTCAGTAAATAATTCAAACTTAATGTTTACTTATAGGCTATGTGAATGTGACTGCACCACACATGTGAACAGTAACAAAGCAAATGCAGTTTAATGTTATGAAAAACATTGACAACTAAATCGGTGCAAAAAAAAAAAAAAGCTGAATCTGCTTAGCCTATGCTCCTGAAAAACATTTAATGACAGAGCAAACACGCTACATTACTAGGGATAATAATTACAATGAGCCATTCATTAAAAATAGAAAAATAATATTAGGCTATTAAATCTCCCATCGGTCACTATTTGTTGGCTATCTGGTGATATGGACGTCTTTGAGTGTCTAGAAAAGCCTTATAAGTCTAATGTATTATTATTATTTATTATTATTATGGACGTCACTTTAATCCGGCAGTTCTCAAGGTTTTTATGCACCAATCGATTCCTCTAGCGCGTCTTTATCACATTCATTGACGAAAAGGACGACTCGCATGTATTCATAGCTTTCAGTCACGTGGTTTCTTCCCTAGCAACCACCAACCTGACGGGCAAAAAGTATCATAGCAACATGGCGAGTGGACGCAAACGGTTAATAAAATACAAAGGTTCCATCTCACAAAACATAATGGAATGTCAAAACTTTGACGCTCAATATCTCTGAACTACCCTAAACGGAGATAGAACCTTATCATTCTAAACGGAGATAGAACCTTATCATTCTAAACGGAGATAGAACCTTCTCATTCTAAACGGAGATAGAACCTTATAATTCTAAACAGAGATAGAACCTTATCATTCTAAACGGAGATAGAACCTTATCATTCTAAACGGAGATAGAACCTTCTCATTCTAAACTCACGAGTTATCTTCAGTTGATGGATTTGACTTAGGGGGCATTCATTTGAAGTAACGTAATGAACATACAAGTAACAACAACAGGTTAATGCAGCCAACCAGCCAGCCAAGCAAAGACCATGACTATGCCCAGTTTATGCATTATACACTCTAATATAATTGTTAGATTGCCAGGGTATTCGCTACAGGTTGTTGTATACATATACGTTTAATACGAAACTCGATCAACCGGGCGTTCGGGAGTTCTACCGCTGCTGGACGGAACTCCCGCTGACAGCGGGTCGAGGGGATATTTCTACCCGGGAATTCGCTCATTGCTGTGTCCACGGTGATAGGAGTGGAGGATCGACTCCATTCAAAAACTTTTCGATTCCCTGGTTTCTCCTCTTTCCGAACACGTTGGAATTGTTACCGTAACCCCCGGAGAATCAAAGTTATTAAGCCGCAAAGGGTGCCTCCTTGACCGGCTTTGACCGTGAATAACACCGGCTATGGAGGTGCTACAAACACAGTTTTAATTTCTCTAAATTCACCATCAGTATACGGTCATTTTGAGCCCTTACACACCGCGCTGACACCCCGAGAACATATACTTTTAATACGAAACTCGATCAACCGGGCGTTCGGGAGTTCTACCGCTAATTCGCTCCTTGCTGTGTCCACTGTGATAGGAGTGGAGGATCGACTCCATTCAAAAACTTTTGGATTCCCTGGCTCCTCCTCTTTCCGGACACGTTGGAATTATTTTCCTAACCCACGGGAAATCAAAGTTATTAACCCGCAAAAAGTGGGTTTTGCCCGTGGGTTTTGCCCGCAAAAAGTGCCTTTTGCCCGTCAGGTGGGCGTTTCCACTATGCTGTGACGTCACATGAAAGCTATGAATAGGTGGAAGGGAACATTCATTGTGAGCACGGAAAATGCGAGTCTCTCACAACGGCTTTGCATTGATGAAACCAGGTAGGATGAACGCATAGTTCGCTGTCTATTCCTCTTTAAATGCCCTGTTTTCACCGTCAACTTTCCTCTTTAGACCTTTGGAGAGTGACATGATGTTTCTCTTGCTAGCTAGCAGGTTAAATGTTTAGCCAACTTCACCCGACACCAAACAACCAATCCAATAATAATGTGACCTTGTAAGTCTGGGAGGAGGGGGGAATCATTATCAGAATAAAACGATGTTAAATAATTATTAGAATAAGTTAGTCTGCGCTACATCGTCAGTCCACACATTTATTATTCAAAACTATGGAAAAGGGTGAAACTACGTTGTTGAGAATCACAACACAAACTCGCTAGTCAAGCCTAAATACAGCAGCGAAATGGATTGGACTGCTACCTAGTTAACTAGAACACTACTTTACATTGTTACCTAGTTAACTAGAACACTACTTTACATTGTTACCTAGTTAACTACAACACTACTTTACATTGTTAGCAGGCTCACAAAACAAGCCGTGTTAGTTGACTAGCGATGTGTCATTGATTTTCGACAACGCGGAAATGTATTCACATTTTTCGAAAGAAAAGTCAAAGCATTAGAACGTAGAACGGAAAATCGCACGCGCGCTTTGCGCACGGAAAGCCACCGGCCCCGATTTGGCCCGATTTTTTTTTTCCGTCAGGAGATTTTTTTTTTTGCTTTAATCCCTGGGCTCCCCCGCACACCGTGATTTAATTCGCACACTGACTACAACTACCACAGCATAGAACTACAACTACCACAGCACCATAGAACTACAACTACCACAGCACCATAGAACTACAACTACCACAGCACCATAGAACTACAACTACCACAGCACCATAGAACTACAACTACCACACCATAGAACTACAACTACCACAGCACCATAGAACTACAACTACCACACCATAGAACTACAACTACCACAGCACCATAGAACTACAACTACCACAGCACCATAGAACTACAACTACCACAGCACCATAGAACTACAACTACCACAGCACCATAGAACTACAACTACCACAGCACCATAGAACTACAACTACCACACCATAGAACTACAACTACCACAGCACCATAGAACTACAACTACCACAGCATAGAACTACAACTACCACAGCATAGAACTACAACTACCACACCATAGAACTACAACTACCACCACACCATAGAACTACAACTACCACAGCATAGAACTACAACTACCACAGCACCATAGAACTACAACTACCACACCATAGAACTACAACTACCACACCATAGAACTACAACTACCACAGCACCATAGAACTACAACTACCACAGCCCTCTGTACCTCCAGCATCTCTGCAGCCTCCTCCTTGCTGATGGTCTCCGTGGTAACAAGCTCCCCCTCGGCAAAGTCCTGGGTCATGTGATCCGGGTCGGGGGTGGAGCCTCCCTCGGAGGGGGGGTTGGAGCCGGGGGAGGCGGGGCTCTGAGGGGGCGGGGCCCCGTTGGCTGTGATTGGCAGGCCGGAGGTGGGCGGGGCTGAGGAGGTGGACACGCCCACAGGACTGTTGTTGTTGACCTCCGAACCTGAGACAGAGACGGGGGGGGGGGAGGGTGAGGGGACCTGTGTGTAGTGTGTAGTGTGTAGGGTGTAGTGTGTAGTGTGTAGGGTGTAGGGTGTAGGGTGTAGGGTGTAGTGTGTAGTGTGTAGTGTGTAGTGTGTAGGGCGTAGGGCGTATGGTGTAGGGTGTAGTGTGTAGGGTGTAGGGTGTAGGGTGTAGGGTGTAGTGTGTAGTGTGTAGTGTGTAGTGTGTAGGGTGTAGGGCGTATGGTGTAGGGTGTAGTGTGTAGGGTGTAGGGTGTAGGGTGTAGGGTGTAGTGTGTAGGGTGTAGGGTGTAGGGTGTAGGGTGTAGTGTGTAGGGTGTAGGGTGTAGGGTGTAGTGTGTAGTGTGTAGTGTGTAGTGTGTAGGGTGTAGGGTGTAGGGTGTAGGGTGTAGGGTGTAGGGGTAGTGTGTAGGGTGTAGTGTGTAGGGTGTAGTGTGTAGGGTGTAGTGTGTAGGGTGTAGGGTGTAGGGTGTAGTGTGTAGTGTGTAGTGTGTAGTGTGTAGGGTGTAGTGTGTAGGGTGGTGTAGGGTGTAGTGTGTAGTGTGTAGGGGTAGTGTGTAGTGTGTAGTGTGTAGGGTGTAGGGTGTAGGGTGTAGGGTGTAGGGGTAGTGTGTAGGGTGTAGTGTGTAGGGTGTAGTGTGTAGGGTGTAGTGTGTAGGGTGTAGGGTGTAGTGTGTAGTGTGTAGTGTGTAGTGTGTAGGGTGTAGTGTGTAGGGTGGTGTAGGGTGTAGTGTGTAGTGTGTAGGGGTAGTGTGTAGTGTGTAGTGTGTAGGGTGTAGGGTGTAGGGTGTAGGGTGTAGGGGGTAGTGTGTAGTGTGTAGGGGTAGTGTGTAGGGTGTAGTGTGTAGGGGTAGTGTGTAGTGTGTAGGGGTAGTGTGTAGTGTGTAGGGTGTAGGGTGTAGTGTGTAGTGTGTAGTGTGTAGTGTGTAGTGTGTAGGGTGTAGTGTGTAGGGTGTAGGGTGTAGTGTGTAGGGTGTAGGGTGTAGGGTGTAGTGTGTAGTGTGTAGGGTGTAGGGTGTAGTGTGTAGGGTGTAGTGTGTAGGGTGTAGGGTGTAGTGTGTAGGGTGTAGTGTGTAGTGTGTAGGGGTAGTGTGTAGTGTGTAGGGTGTAGTGTGTAGTGTGTAGTGTGTAGTGTGTAGTGTGTAGTGTGTAGGGTGTAGTGTGTAGGGTGTAGTGTGTAGTGTGTAGGGGTAGTGTGTAGTGTGTAGGGTGTAGTGTGTAGTGTGTAGTGTGTAGTGTGTAGTGTGTAGTGTGTAGTGTGTAGGGTGTAGTGTGTAGGGTGTAGGGTGTAGTGTGTAGGGGTAGTGTGTAGTGTGTAGGGTGTAGTGTGTAGTGTGTAGTGTGTAGTGTGTAGTGTGTAGTGTGTAGGGTGTAGTGTGTAGGGTGTAGGGTGTAGGGTGTAGTGTGTAGGGTGTAGGGTGTAGTGTGTAGGGTGTAGGGTGTAGTGTGTAGGGTGTAGTGTGTAGGGTGTAGGGTGTAGTGTGTAGGGTGTAGTGTGTAGGGTGTAGGGTGTAGTGTGTAGGGTGCAGGGTGTAGTGTGTAGGGTGTAGGGTGTAGTGTGTAGTGTGTAGGGTGTAGTGTGTAGGGTGTAGTGTGTAGGGTGTAGTGTGTAGTATGTAGGGTGTAGTGTGTAGGGTGTAGTGTGTAGGGTGTAGGGTGTAGTGTGTAGGGTGTAGTGTGTAGGGTGTAGGGGTAGTGTGTAGGGTGTAGTGTGTAGTGTGTAGTGTGTAGTGTGTAGGGTGTAGTGTGTAGGGTGTAGTGTGTAGTGTGTAGGGTGTAGGGGTAGTGTGTAGTGAGTAGGGTGTAGGGTGTAGTGTGTAGTGTGTAGGGTGTAGTGTGTAGTGTGTAGGGTGTAGGGTGTAGTGTGTAGGGTGTAGTGTGTAGGGTGTAGGGTGTAGTGTGTAGTGTGTAGTGTGTAGTGTGTAGGGTGTAGGGTGTAGGGTGTAGGGTGTAGGGGTAGTGTGTAGGGTGTAGTGTGTAGGGTGTAGTGTGTAGGGTGTAGTGTGTAGGGTGTAGGGTGTAGGGTGTAGTGTGTAGTGTGTAGTGTGTAGTGTGTAGGGTGTAGTGTGTAGGGTGGTGTAGGGTGTAGTGTGTAGTGTGTAGGGGTAGTGTGTAGTGTGTAGTGTGTAGGGTGTAGGGTGTAGGGTGTAGGGTGTAGGGGTAGTGTGTAGGGTGTAGTGTGTAGGGTGTAGTGTGTAGGGTGTAGTGTGTAGGGTGTAGGGTGTAGTGTGTAGTGTGTAGTGTGTAGTGTGTAGGGTGTAGTGTGTAGGGTGGTGTAGGGTGTAGTGTGTAGTGTGTAGGGGTAGTGTGTAGTGTGTAGTGTGTAGGGTGTAGGGTGTAGGGTGTAGGGTGTAGGGGGTAGTGTGTAGTGTGTAGGGGTAGTGTGTAGGGTGTAGTGTGTAGGGGTAGTGTGTAGTGTGTAGGGGTAGTGTGTAGTGTGTAGGGTGTAGGGTGTAGTGTGTAGTGTGTAGTGTGTAGTGTGTAGGGTGTAGTGTGTAGGGTGTAGGGTGTAGTGTGTAGGGTGTAGGGTGTAGGGTGTAGTGTGTAGTGTGTAGGGTGTAGGGTGTAGTGTGTAGGGTGTAGTGTGTAGGGTGTAGGGTGTAGTGTGTAGGGTGTAGTGTGTAGTGTGTAGGGGTAGTGTGTAGTGTGTAGGGTGTAGTGTGTAGTGTGTAGTGTGTAGTGTGTAGTGTGTAGTGTGTAGTGTGTAGGGTGTAGTGTGTAGGGTGTAGTGTGTAGTGTGTAGGGGTAGTGTGTAGTGTGTAGGGTGTAGGGTGTAGTGTGTAGTGTGTAGTGTGTAGTGTGTAGTGTGTAGTGTGTAGTGTGTAGTGTGTAGGGTGTAGTGTGTAGGGTGTAGGGTGTAGTGTGTAGGGGTAGTGTGTAGTGTGTAGGGTGTAGTGTGTAGTGTGTAGTGTGTAGTGTGTAGTGTGTAGGGTGTAGTGTGTAGGGTGTAGGGTGTAGGGTGTAGTGTGTAGGGTGTAGGGTGTAGTGTGTAGGGTGTAGGGTGTAGTGTGTAGGGTGTAGTGTGTAGGGTGTAGGGTGTAGTGTGTAGGGTGTAGTGTGTAGGGTGTAGGGTGTAGTGTGTAGGGTGCAGGGTGTAGTGTGTAGGGTGTAGGGTGTAGTGTGTAGTGTGTAGGGTGTAGTGTGTAGGGTGTAGTGTGTAGGGTGTAGTGTGTAGTATGTAGGGTGTAGTGTGTAGGGTGTAGTGTGTAGGGTGTAGGGTGTAGGGTGTAGTGTGTAGGGTGTAGTGGTAGTGTGTAGGGTGTAGTGTGTAGTGTGTAGTGTGTAGTGTGTAGGGTGTAGTGTGTAGGGTGTAGTGTGTAGTGTGTAGGGTGTAGGGGTAGTGTGTAGTGAGTAGGGTGTAGGGTGTAGTGTGTAGTGTGTAGGGTGTAGTGTGTAGTGTGTAGGGTGTAGGGTGTAGTGTGTAGGGTGTAGTGTGTAGGGTGTAGTGTGTAGTGTGTAGGGTGTAGTGTGTAGGGTGTAGGGTGTAGTGTGTAGTGTGTAGTGTGTAGGGTGTAGTGTGTAGGGTGTAGTGTGTAGTGTGTAGGGTGTAGTGTGTAGGGTGTAGTGTGTAGGGTGTAGTGTGTAGTGTGTAGTGTGTAGGGTGTAGTGTGTAGGGTGTAGTGTGTAGTGTGTAGTGTGTAGTGTGTAGTGTGTAGTGTGTAGGGTGTAGGGTGTAGTGTGTAGTGTGTAGTGTGTAGTGTGTAGGGTGTAGTGTGTAGGGTGTAGTTGTGTAGTGTGTAGGGTGTAGGGTGTAGGGTGTAGGGTGTAGTGTGTAGAGTGTAGTGTGTAGTGTGTAGGGGTAGTGTGTAGGGGTAGTGTGTAGTGTGTAGGGTGTAGGGGTAGTGTGTAGTGTGTAGGGTGTAGGGGTAGTGTGTAGTGTGTAGTGTGTAGGGTGTAGGGTGTAGTGTGTAGTATGTAGGGTGTAGGGGTAGTGTGTAGTGTGTAGGGTGTAGGGTGTAGGGGTAGTGTGTAGTGTGTAGGGTGTAGGGGTAGTGTGTAGTGTGTAGGGTGTAGGGTGTAGGGTGTAGGGTGTAGTGTGTAGTGTGTAGTGTGTAGTGTGTAGGGTGTAGGGTGTAGGGGTAGTGTGTAGTGTGTAGTATGTAGGGTGTAGGGTGTAGGGTGTAGTGTGTAGGGTGTAGGGTGTAGTGTGTAGGGTGTAGTGTGTAGTGTGTAGTGTGTAGGGTGTAGTGTGTAGGGTGTAGTGTGTAGTGTGTAGGGTGTAGGGTGTAGTAGGGTAGTGTGTAGTGTGTAGTGTGTAGTGTGTAGTCTGTAGTGTGTAGGGTGTAGTGTGTAGGGTGTAGGGTGTAGGGTGTAGTGTGTAGTGTGTAGGGTGTAGTGTGTAGTGTGTAGGGTGTAGGGTGTAGTGTGTAGGGTGTAGGGGTAGTGTGTAGTGTGTAGGGTGTAGGGGTAGTGTGTAGGGTGTAGGGGTAGTGTGTAGTGTGTAGTGTGTAGGGTGTAGGGTGTAGTGTGTAGGGTGTAGTGTGTAGGGTGTAGTGTGTAGTGTGTAGGGTGTAGTGTGTAGGGTGTAGGGGTAGTGTGTAGTGTGTAGGGTGTAGGGGTAGTGTGTAGTGTGTAGGGTGCAGGGTGTAGTGTGTAGTGTGTAGTGTGTAGGGTGTAGGGT
Source organism: Nansenia antarctica (assembly GCF_963989245.1). Taxonomy (NCBI): domain Eukaryota; kingdom Metazoa; phylum Chordata; class Actinopteri; order Argentiniformes; family Microstomatidae; genus Nansenia; species Nansenia antarctica. The sequence continues at coordinate 32,844,891 of NC_137683.1, read as the reverse complement.
GTAGGGTGTAGGGTGTAGTGGGTAGTGTGTAGTGTGTAGTGTGTAGGGGTAGTGTGTAGTGTGTAGGGTGTAGGGGTAGTGTGTAGTGTGTAGGGTGTAGGGGGTAGTGTGTAGTGTGTAGGGTGTAGTGTGTAGTGTGTAGGGTGTAGTGTGTAGTGTGTAGGGTGTAGGGGTAGTGTGTAGTGTGTAGTGTGTAGGGTGTAGTGTGTAGGGGTAGTGTGTAGTGTGTAGGGTGTAGTGTGTAGTGTGTAGGGTGTAGTGTGTAGGGTGTAGTGTGTAGTGTGTAGGGTGTAGTGTGTAGGGTGTAGTGTGTAGGGTGTAGTGTGTAGGGTGTAGTGTGTAGGGTGTAGGGTGTAGGGTGTAGGGTGTAGGGTGTAGGGTGTAGTGTGTAGGGGTAGTGTGTAGTGTGTAGTGTGTAGTGTGTAGGGTGTAGGGTGTAGGGTGTAGGGGTAGTGTGTCAGTGTGTAGTGTGTAGGGTGTAGGGGTAGTGTGCAGGGTGTAGTGTGTAGTGTGTAGGGTGTAGTGTGTAGTGTGTAGGGTGTAGTGTGTAGGGTGTAGGGTGTAGGGTGTAGGGTGTAGGGTGTAGGGTGTAGTGTGTAGGGTGTAGGGTGTAGTGTGTAGGGTGTAGGGTGTAGGGTGTAGTGTGTAGGGTCTAGGGTGTAGGGTGTAGGGGTAGTGTGTAGGGGTAGTGTGTAGGGTGTAGGGTGTAGGGTGTAGGGTGTAGGGTGTAGTGTGTAGTGTGTAGGGTGTAGTGTGTAGTGTGTAGGGTGTAGGGGTAGTGTGCAGGGTGTAGTGTGTAGTGTGTAGGGTGTAGGGTGTAGTGTGTAGGGTGTAGGGTGTAGTGTGTAGGGTGTAGGGTGTAGGGTGTAGTGTGTAGGGTCTAGGGTGTAGGGTGTAGGGGTAGTGTGTAGGGGTAGTGTGTAGGGTGTAGTGTGTAGTGTGTAGGGTGTAGTGTGTAGGGTGTAGGGTGTAGGGTGTAGGGTGTAGGGTGTAGTGTGTAGTGTGTAGTGTGTAGTGTGTAGGGTGTAGTGTGTAGTGTGTAGGGTGTAGTGTGTAGGGTGTAGTGTGTAGGGTGTAGTGTGTAGGGTGTAGGGTGTAGTGTGTAGTGTGTAGTGTGTAGGGTGTAGGGTGTAGGGTGTAGGGTGTAGGGTGTAGTGTGTAGGGTGTAGGGTGTAGGGTGTAGGGTGTAGGGTGTAGTGTGTAGGGTGTAGGGTGTAGTGTGTAGGGTGTAGGGTGTAGGGTGTAGTGTGTAGGGTCTAGGGTGTAGGGTGTAGGGGTAGTGTGTAGGGGTAGTGTGTAGGGTGTAGTGTGTAGTGTGTAGGGTGTAGTGTGTAGGGTGTAGGGTGTAGGGTGTAGGGTGTAGGGTGTAGTGTGTAGTGTGTAGTGTGTAGTGTGTAGTGTGTAGTGTGTAGGGTGTAGTGTGTAGGGTGTAGTGTGTAGGGTGTAGTGTGTAGGGTGTAGGGTGTAGTGTGTAGGGTGTAGGGGTAGTGTGTAGGGTGTAGGGTGTAGGGTGTAGGGGTAGTGTGTAGTACCTAGCAGCTCACTCAGGCCCTGGGAGAACAGCAGGTCCCTCAGGCGGTTCACCTCCTCCTTCAGCTCTCTGATCAGTCGGGCGTTCGGGTCCTCGTTCACCCGGGCGTTACACCTGATCTGCTTAGCTCTGTCTGCATACCTGCTCACACACACACACACACACACACACACACACACACACACACAGGATAGTCAGACACACACACACACCAGGGTTTCCGTTAGAAAAATTTGCCGTCGGACATCGTGTCCGGGAAGAATTCGATTTACCGGACAAACGTGATATATTCCGGTCATCATATTAAAATATAATAAAAATTTTTTTTTGCAAAATCATATTTTTTTTTTCTCCAAATCTAATATAGCTGTTTGTCGCGGTGATTACTGTTGTGTAGCGGCCTATATATATGCCATTTAATGTCTATTTCTCATCCGATACGATTAGATGCGAGCTATATAATATATAATAATATAACATGATTTGACGGATGCGCGCTATGCCATGCGTCAAATCCAGCGCTGAACGGGTCCAGCGCTGAACGGGCGCCTCACTGGGAACTGAACAGACAGCATCGATCAATGAACGGACTCCACATTACGTTAACTGAAGTTTGTTAAATTGTTTGGGATTAATGTGAGTTTTCTATTTTCTCTTTCCAGTTTTACCCTTTTTTTTTTAAATCAATAAAACAACGTCATTTCTATAAGTCTCGCTGGTTGGGAAGGCATTTCGTTTAGCTCGGGAGTATAACAATGGGAAGAACATAACTGTATAACTGAATGACAACAAATGTATGAGTAATGAGTAAAACAATGTCACTTTTATAGTATGTTGTTTAACTTGCCGTTCGGTCGCCATGGCTCTAGTGTGTGTAGCAGCTTCAGCTAGCTGGCTAGAAACTTCTAGGGGTGCGTTCGTAAACACGCTCTGAGAGCGCCGGAGCGCACGCTGGCTTCGATGTCACAGAGCGACCGAGTCGTTCGATTGGACGAGAGGCGTTCCGCGAGTGCTGATCGGATTTCCAGAGCGTGTTTACGAACGCACCATAGATGGGAAATCAAGAAACCGTATTACTATGGTGGACGGGTTGGCAGGGTTGCCAGATAGGCATGGGTTACCGCCGAATGGGCTACTGTGTTTAAGCGGTAATAGACTGGTTAAACTGTAATCCCATCTGGCATCAATCCCATGTGGCACCTGTGCGCTGTTTCGCATAGGCCGGCCTACACATTAGGAGTCATCATCATGCCGGTGTCAAATCATATCATAATAAAAGAAATACATAGCCTATATATTCGTCTTTTTTAAAATAGAAGGAATCAGAATGTGAACTTTAGCGAATTGTATTCAAAGGGAATTATTTTCACCGGACAATATGTCCGACGACTTTTCAATATGTCGGACTTCAACAAAATTTACCGGACAAAGACCGGTAATTGCCGGTTAACGGAAACCCAGACACACACACACACACACAGGATAGTCTCACACACACACACACACAGACAGACAGACAGGCAGGCAGACAGACAGACAGACAGGCAGACAGGCAGACAGGCAGACAGGCAGACAGGCAGACAGACAGACAGACAGGCAGGCAGGCAGACAGGCAGGCAGGCAGACAGGCAGGCAGGCAGACAGACAGGCAGGCAGACAGGCAGACAGGCAGGCAGACAGACAGACAGACAGGCAGGCAGACAGGCAGGCAGACAGGCAGACAGGCAGACAGACAGGCAGACAGGCAGATAGACAGAC
>NC_137683.1:32826602-32829102 GCF_963989245.1 Nansenia antarctica | reverse complement strand
ACACACACACACACACACACACAGGGCTGGTTACACACACACACTGGACGTGGACCGCCGACCTTCTTCGAAAAAGAACAATGTACCATCTCCTCTTCCTCTCCTCCTCCTCCTCCTCCCTCTCCTCCTCCCTCTCCTCCTCTTCTCTCCTCCTCCCCTCTCCTCCTCTTCTCCTCCTCCTCCCCTCTCCTCCTCCTCTTCTCTCCTCCTCCCCTCTCCTCCTCTTCTCCTCCTCTTCCCCTCTCCTCCTCCTCTTCTCTCCTCCTCCCCTCTCCTCCTCTCCTCCTCTTCTCCTCCTCCTCCTCCCCTCTCCTCTCCTCCTTCTCCTCCTCCCCTCTCCTCCGCCCTCTCCTCCTCCCCTCTCCTCTTCTCCTTCTCCTCCCTCTCCCTCTCCTCCTCCCCTCTCCTCCTCCTCCCCTCTCCTCTCCTCCTCCCCTCTCCTCCGCCCTCTCCTCCTCCCCTCTCCTCCTCCCCTCTCCTCCTCCCCTCTCCTCCTCTTCTCCCCTCTCCTCCTCCCCTCTCCTCCTCTCCCCCAGGGCTCTGTCCTAGGGCCAGTACTGTTCTCCCTCTATACCAAGTCTCTTGGCTCGGTAATCTCCTCACATGGGTTCTCCTACCACAGCTACGCAGACGACACTCAGCTCTTCCTGTCCTTCCCCCCCTCTGACCTACAGGTGGCAACACGTGTCTCTGCGTGTCTCGCTGACATCTCTACATGGATGTCAGCCCACCATCTCAAACTCAACCTTAACAAGACTGAGCTACTCTTCATCCCCGGGAAAGCCTGTCCTCTCCAAGACTTCTCCATCACAGTGGAGAACTCTATTGTAACCCCCTCCCAGACAGTGGAGAACTCTATTGTAACCCCCTCCCTGACAGTGGAGAACTCTACTGTAACCCCCTCCCAGACAGTGGAGAACTCTACTGTAACCCCCTCCCTGACAGTGGAGAACTCTACTGTAACCTCCTCCCTGACAGTACTGTAACCCCCTCCCTGACAGCCAAGAACCTTGGAGTGATCTTGGACAACCACCTGTCCTGTGCGGAGAACATCGCAGCGACAGCACGCTCCTGCAGATTCTTCCTCTAGAAGGATACGACCATTCCTCACCAGAGAAGCAGCGCAACTCCTGACCCAGGCACTGGTCATCTCCCGCCTTGACTACTGCAACGTACTCCTGGCCGGGCTCCCCGCCTCCGCCATCAGACCTCTGCAGCTCATCCAGAACGCTGCTGCCCGTCTGGTGTTCAACCTCCCCAAACTCTCTCATGTCACCCCTCTCCTTCGCACCCTTCACTGGCTCCCGATAGCAGCTGCTTAGGCTTAGGTAGCTTAGGTAGGCTGCTTGCCTACCAGGCAGCTAAAGGGACAGCCCCTACCTACCTGCAGGCAATGGTCACCCCCCAAACTTCAGCCCGTTCCCTCCGCTCCTCCACCTCTGCTGGCCGACTGGCCCCACCACCTCTACGCCAACACGGCAGTCATGCTGCCCGATCACGTCTCTTCACTACCCTGGCTCCCCGCTGGTGGAATGAGCTTCCCACGGCTGTCAGAACTGCAGAGTCACTACCCATCTTCCACCGGAGACTGAAGACCTCCATCTCTTCAGGTTACACCATAACTGCTCCTCTTGAGACATCTACTACCCCCAAGCACTGTGTCACCTGAGACACCTGCTTCCCCCTATACTGTGTCTCCTAATAATGAGATGTCCTACAGGAGAGAGGTGGACCTCCTGGCTCAGGACAGCAGGAGAACAGCAGGAGAACAGCAGGAGAACAGCAGGAGAACTGCCTCTCTCTCTACGCTGACGAGACCAAGGAGCTGCTGGTGGACAACAGGAGGAAAGGTCGGGAACATGACCCCATCACCATCACCGGGTCAACATGACCCCATCACCATCACCGGGTCAACATGACCCCATCACCATCGACGGGTCAACAGGACCCCATCACCATCACCGGGTCAACATGACCCCATCACCATCGACGGGTCAACAGGACCCCATCACCATCAACGGGTCAACAGGACCCCATCACCATCAACGGGTCAACAGGACCCCATCACCATCACCGGGTCAACAGGACCCCATCACCATCAACGGGTCAGCTGTAGAGAGGGTCAGCAGTTTTAAGCTCCCCTGCGTCCACATCTCTGATGACCTCACCTGGGACGTGCATACCTAACATCATCTCTGATGACCTCACCTGGGACCTTCAAGTTCATACCAAACATCATCTCTGACGACCTCACCTGGGACCTTCATACCAAACATCATCTCTGACGACCTCACCTGGGACGTGCATACCTAACATCATCTCTGATGACCTCACCTGGGACGTGCATACCAAACATCATCTCTGATGACCTCACCTGGGACGTGCATACCAAACATCATCTCTGATGACCTCACCTGGGACGTGCATACCTAACATCACCTCTGATGACCTCACCTGGGACGTGCATACCTAACATCATCTCTGATGACCTCACCTGGGA
>NC_137683.1:32806602-32814102 GCF_963989245.1 Nansenia antarctica | reverse complement strand
ATCATCATTATTATTATTCTGCTTGTTTATAAAGCACTCACTGGCACAGCACCAGAATATGTTCAGACCTTCTGCTATCAGCCCAATAGAGCTCTCAGGTCTTTTGCTAGCAAATCAGAGCAATAGAGCTCTCAGGTCTTCTGCTAGCATATCAGCCCAATAGAGCTCTCAGGTCTTCTGCTAGCATATCAGCTATTAGCATATCTAGACCCTGAGGATCATTAAACTTTGATGTGGTTTCAGATGCAGGGTTACACACACACACACACACACACACACACACACACACACTCACATGACAACATTCTCTGAATGATGCAATCATACTTGCCTGGGGGGGGGGGTCACATCCTTATCTACAGCCAGTGGCATGGCTCAGAGGGATGACAGGCTGGTCACACCCTGAAGCTACACACACACACACTCTCTCTCTCACACACACACACGCACACACACACACACACACACACACACACACACACTCCTCAGGGTTCATCACTCATCTCCCTCTCTCTCTCATCTCTCTCTCTCTGTCTCTCTCTCTCATCCCTCCCTCTCTCTCTGTCTCTCTCTGTCTCTCTCTCATCCCTCCCTCTCTCTCTCTCTCTCTCATCTCTCTCTCTCTGTCTCCCTCTCATCCCTCCCTCTCTCTCTGTCTCTCTCTCTCTCTCATCTCTCTGTCTCTCTCTCATCCCTCTTGATTGATTGATTGAAAACCTTTATTGTCCCCAATGGGGAAATTTTGTTGTCAAACAGCTCAGTTAGGGCAGAAAACATTCAATACAGAAAACAGAAAACATTCAATAAAATACATAAAACAGTGCAGGCTCAATAAGTCAAAAGTTCCAAAAGTTCCAGCTCCAGGTCTCCCCCACCCTGCAGGGCCTGGTTGTAGAGTCGGAGTGCAGCTGGAACAAAGGACTGTCCAAATCTTTTTGTACTTTGGCGGGGGAGAACAAATCTGTGGCTGAACTTGCTCCTCATCCTCGCCAGCTCGCAGTACATCGGGTGGGAGGGATTGACCAGCATGGCCGCCAGTTTTTTCCCCATCCTCTGTTCTGCCACCACCTCTAGGCTGTCCAGCCCGGTCCCCACCACAGAGCTGGCCTTCTTCACCAGTTTGTTTAGCTTCGCAGCATCCCTGGCACAGATGTTTCCACCCCAGCAGGCCACGGCGAAGAACAGAACGCTGGCAACCACCGACTGATAAAACATTTGCAGCAGCTTGTTGCAGACACCGAAAGACCTCAGCCTTCTCAGGAAAAACAGTCTGCTCTGCCCTTTCCTGAGAAGAGCCTCGGTGTTGTCAGTCCAGTCCAGTTTGTTATTAATTTGTACTCCCAGGTACCTGTAGGAGTCCACCCTCTCGACTTCCACCCCCTTGATGGTGATGGGGGCTGGGGTCCTTCTCTTCCTCCTAAAATCCACCACCAACTCCTTTGTTTTGCTGGTGTTAAGCAAAAGGTAGTTGGTGTCGCACCACTGCACAAAGCTCTCCACCAGGGCCCTGTACTCCTCATCCCTGTCGTCTGTGATGTAACCGACGATAGAGGAGTCATCCGAAAACTTCTGCAGGTGGCACTGGTCGGAGCTAAACTGGAAGTCGGAGGTATAGAGGGTGAAGAGAAAGGGTGACAGAACAGTTCCCTGGGGGGCACCGGTGTTGCACACCACCACCTCAGACTGACAGCCCTGCAGTCTCACATACTGACGCCTGTCTGTGAGGTAGTTGTGGATCCAAGCCGTCAGGGAGTCCTCCACACACATCACTGCTAGTTTGTCAGCCAGCAGTGATGGCTTGATAGTGTTAAATGCACTGGAGAAGTCGAAGAACATGGTCCTCACCATGCTCTGTGGCCTCTCCAGGTGTGTGTAGGCCCTGTGCAGCATGTAAATGATGGCATCCTCCACCCCCATGCTCTCCTGGTATGCAAACTGCCGGGGGTCCAGGAAGTCCTTCACCTGGGGCTTAAGGTGTTGCAGCACTAGCCTCTCCAGGATCTTCATGACCTGTGGTGTCAGGGCGACAGGTCTGTAGTCGTTTGGGGTGCTGGGCCGTCCCTTCTTTGGCACTGGGACGATGCAAGAGGTCTTCCAGAGCTGTGGCACCCTCCTCAGTCTTAGAGATAGACTGAAGAGATGTTGGAATGTGTCCGCCAGCTCTCCAGCACACACCTTCAGAACCCTGGGGTTGATGTTGTCTGGACCTCTGGACTTGTTCACATTCACCCTGGAGAGCTGCCTTTTCACCTGCTCAGATGTTATAAAGCTGTGAGTACCGGTGTCTCCAGGTGTGAAGCATGCTCCCTGGCTCCTGGTGTTGGTAAGGGGAGGCAATTGCTGCTGGGGTGTGAGGGGGTCAGGGGGAGTGGGGGCTACTGTTGCCAGGGGTGCGGTACATTGGAGAGGGTCGGGGGCTGTGGGGGGTGACAGGGGGATGGTTGGTCAAACCTGTTAAAGAAGCAGTTCAGGTCATCCGCCTGCTCTCGGGTCCCCTCCACCACAGTATGTGGCTGCTTGTGGCCCGTGATCTTCTTGAAACCCTTCCACACCTCCTTGGAGCTGTGGGCCACTAGCCCGCCCTCCAATTTCCTCCTGTATTCCTCTTTGGCTGCTCTCAGCTCCTTCTTCACCTCCTTCTGAGTGGCCCTGGCTCCCTCAGTGTCCCCTGCCTTAAACAGCCTCCTCTTCCTTTTCAGAAGGTTCTTGATGTTCCCATTTATCCACGGCTTGTTGTTAGGAAAGCACCGTACCTTTTTAATGGGGACGATGCTCTCCTCGCAGAACTTGATATAGTCTGTGACACAGTCTAGCAGACCATCTATGTCCTCCCCGTGGACTCTCTGGAACATCCCCCAGTCGGTTGTTTCAAAACACGCCCTCAGCTCCTCCTCCACGTCTTCTGACCATTGCTGGACAGTCCTGGTGGTGATAGGCAGCCTTTTTATGATAGGGGTGTATGTTGGTTCCATCCAGACCATGTTGTGATCGGATGCCCCTAGTGGCGGGAGGGCAGTGGATGTGTAGGCTCCCTTCACATTGGCATATAGTTTGTCTAGTATTTTGTTCTCCCTTGTTTTACATGTGACATACTGGGTAAAATCCGTCAATGTCTTTTCCATATTTACATGGTTGAAGTCCCCATTCACGATGATAAATGCGTTTGGGTGAGCAGTCTGTATCCCCGCGATACAGGAATGGATGACGTCATTTGCGCGCGCCGGGGTCGCGCTTGGGGGAATGTAAACAATCACGGCCACAATATGGGAAAACTCTCTCGGACAGAGATCTGGCCTCAAACCTAGCGCCAACAGTTCTATGTCTGGAGTGCAGACTTGCTCTTTGATTGTGATATGACCTGGTTTGCACCACTTGGAATTAACAAACACGGCGATCCCGCCTCCCTTGATCTTACCGCTATTTCTCGTTCTGTCCGCGCGGACCATTGTGAAACCATCTTGCTGTACCGCTCCGTCCGGGATGCCAGGATTCAGCCAGGATTCAGTCAGGAATAGCAGGCTACATTTCCCATATTCCCCCTGTCCCTTCATCAGAGCAGAGAGCTCATCAGCCTTGTTGACCAGCGACCTGACGTTCCCCATAAGAACAGACGGCAGGTAGGTCCTGTTGGCTTGTCTGTCTCTCCTCGCCCTCACGAACGCGCCAGCCCTCGTTCCTCGTCTGCGCGTCTTTATTTCGCTGGGCATTCCTGTTGGAGGAACGGCAGCTCGACTCCTAAGGGCAATGAGCTCCTCTCTGGAATACACCCGCACTCCTCCGTTTATCAGGCACATATTGAGCACTCCGGTTAAAAGATAAAAGATAAAAGTTTGAAATAAAAGGTTGAAAAGGGCTAAAAAAGGGCTAGAAAAGTAGAAGTAAAACTGAGCTGTTTAACTGGCAGCCACCCAACCGGCGCCATTTTTACATTACTCTCTCTCTCCCTCTCTCTCTGTCTCTCTCTCTGTCTCTCTCTCATGTCTCTCTCTCTCTCTCTCTCTCATCCCTCCCTCTCTCTCTCTCTCTCATCCCTCCCTCCCTCTCTCCTGTTTGTTCAGTGCAGGTGAGGTTCATGTCTGTTGTGTGATGTGATCAGTCTTGTGTGTGTAGGATCACATGAGAGTGTGTGTGTTTGCACAAGTGCCTGTGTGTGCCTATGTACGTGTGTGTGTGTGTGTGTGTGCCTATGTACGTGTGTGTGTGTGTGTGTGTGTTTGGTTCAGGAAACCAGGTGTTTCCTGACCCCGACCCCTCCCATACACACACACACACACACACACACACACACACACACACACATGGAGATTGATTGTGATGTGGTTTCTCTGGTCTTATTTACATGTATTAAGTGTTCTTTGTTGTATATTGAACTTTAGCTATTATGCACACGCCTTCTGGGCTTCGTTCCCTCCTTGCACTGTTTTTTAATCATGTGCTAAACTAAACTAAACTAAACTAAACTAAACTAAACTAAACTAAACTAAACTAAACTAACTAAACTAAACTAAACTAAACTAAACTAAGGTTAGGTAGTTATGTAAATAAGGTAAAGCTGTGCAAGGTTAACAACCTGCTGCTGAACAAGTCAAAGACCCAGGAAATCATCGTAGACTTCAGGAGGAAAAAGTCCGAGATCCAGCCCCTGCTCATCGACGGAGAGAGTGTGGAGAGAGTCTCAACCCTCCGATTCCTGGGGATGCACATGCGGGATGACCTGACCTGGAAGGACAACACAAAAGGCACCATCAAGAGGGCACAACAGCGGCTATACACCCTGAGATGCCTCAGGAAGGAACACAGCAAGCAGGAGATCCTGGTGACCTTCTACCGCGGCGCAGTGGAGAGCATCCTCACCTACGGCATCTGCAACTGGTTCTCCAGCTGCACAACAGCGGAGAGAAATGCGCTACAGAGAGTCGTGAGAACAGCCCAGAAGATCACCGGCGCCCCCCTCCCCTCTCTGGAAGAGCTGTACAACACACGCTGTCTCAGGAAGGCCTCCAAGATCTCCAGGGACCCGACCCACCCTGGGTACGAACACTTTACCAGGCTGCCCTCGAAAAGGTGGTTCAGGACCCTGGCCGCAAAGACGAACAGACTGAAGAACAGTTAACTGAACACTGTTCAATGGCAACTAAAGTAGCAGTCGGGGTCAAGGCTCCTGAATTTGTATTTATTATTTATTTTAATCATCATCATCACTTTTTAGTATTCTAATATAATAACTATAGCCATCTTTTTAATCCACTTTTATATCATGATCTCACTGTTTTTTATATACTGTACATGGCTGGCCCAGTGTTGTTGTCTGTCCTTTATGTTGTGTTGTGTTGTTATGTGTGGTTTTTAGTGGAGTGGCGCGGCAAAACGAATTTCCCCACGGGGATAAATAAAGTATCTTTGAATTGAATTGAATTGAATTGAATTGAATTGAATTGAACAGCTTCTACCACAGGGCCATCCAGGCCCTGAACACAGCAAAGACCTAGGTTCTGGGCCCTGGACAGTCTGGACGGATTGATGGCAGCTGCTGGACTGAAAAAATCAGGTGTAGTGCTGAGGCACAAACATGTACATTTCAAGCCTGCAAACTGTGACACTTTAAATAAATGTGAAACAATACTATTGTGCAATATGACAACCCTAGTCGTCTATCTGTACAGTATAGTACAGTGGATTGTGTACATAGCCTTTATTTATGTAAACCAGCTCCTTCCCTTCTTGCGATTTTTTTTTTAAAGTTTTTTTTTTTTTTTCTTTCCTAACACCAGGGGAGCCACCCCTCCTAAATTTCGTTGTTTGGTACCTGTACTGTAGCAATGACAATAAAGTCCATTCATTCATTCAAATAAGGTAAATGTCAGCCTGCCAGTAGGGGGCGCTGTCCTGACACTGCAGGTCTGTCGCTGCATCCGGACCGACGGAAGCCGAAGCGGAAGCGGAAGTGCTGGTTCATTGTGGCGTCGGGCGGGAGGGAGTGTGTTGTTGTGTTGCTTCTTCAAACTCTTTCACGTTTAGACGTTTAAGGATTAAAGTCATAGTTACATTCATACATTCCGCATCTCAGGTAAGTCAATGTTCGCCAACCGTAACCGAGATATGTATATATACATATATGGTCACTATGGAGTTACTGTGGAGGGAAGTTCACCGGCTGTTAGCAGCTAGCTAGCTTAGCTAGACAACTACCTGGACCAGTGGTTCTTTACCGTTTTAATCAACATTGTCCAGATAATTGATGCTGTTACAGTAAAGTGAACATGTCACATGGTGTTGGTCCTGTGAGCTTGTGTGTGCCGTGTGATCGCTGTTGATATGAACTAAAGTAATGACAACAACTTTAATGTCAAACTTCTAAGAAAGGGAAATGTGCCACAGAGGAGTGACTGAACCTCGGAATAAGGACACATACATGATGGCGTCAATACAGTCTATGTTTCACTGTAGTAACACTACAGCCTAGCGAGGCCAATAACAATGTTAGTCAAATATGTTTATCATCGTAAATATACAGAATAATCTCTCTCACTCTCACATATGAATGAATGGTCTTTATTGTCATTGCTATAGTACAGGTACCAAACAACGAAATTTGGGAGGGGGGGCTCCCCTGGTGCTAGGAAAGAAAAAAAAAACTAAAAAACAAGAAGGGAAAGGAGCTGGTTTACATAAATAAAGTCTATGTACACTATCCACTATACTATACTGTACAGATAAAACACTGTGCTGTACTCTATGCTATTCTATACCTATTCTAACATTTCCTATCTCTGAACCATATGTACCCGAGGGTTGTCATATTGCACATAGTGTTATTGCACATTCATTTAAAGTACTTATACTTATTATTAGTAATTAACAATTGTAGTTTACACTTAGAACACAACAACATTCTAACTGACAACACAACAACATTCTAACTGACAACACAACAACATTCTAACTGACGACACAACAACATTCTAACTGACAACACAACAACATTCTAACTGAGAACACGACAACATTCTAACTGACGACACAACAACATTCTAACTGACAACACAACAACATTCTAACTGACAACACAACAACATTCTAACTGACAACACAACAACATTCTAACTGACAACACAACAACATTCTAACTGACAACACAACAACATTCTAACTGAGAACACAACAACATTCTAACTGACAACACAACAACATTCTAACTGACAACACAACAACATTCTAACTGAGAACACAACAACATTCTAACTGACAACACAACAACATTCTAACTGACAACACAACAACATTCTAACTGAGAACACAACAACATTCTAACTGACAACACAACAACATTCTAACTGACAACACAACAACATTCTAACTGAACACGACAACATTCTAACTGAGAACACAACAACATTCTAACTGACAACACAACAACATTCTAACTGAGAACACAACAACATTCTAACCCCTCCCCCTCTGTCTTCTAACCCCTCCCCCTCTGTCTTCTAACCCCTCCCC
>NC_137683.1:32789102-32801602 GCF_963989245.1 Nansenia antarctica | reverse complement strand
GAATGAGGCGCGGCATCGCTTTGCTTGCTATTTTTTTTCACTATTCAGATCGGAAGGAGGAATTCATGTTTGCAGATATTAATACATATTGATTTCTTTTTTTGTTTTGACTTGTCCATCGGACAACTGCAGGAGGAAGTCCACTTGTCCGAACATAAAATGTACTTGTCCCGGACAAGCGGACAAGCCTTAATGTCGAGCCCTGGTGTGTGTGTGACACTCTGTTAACCGTGTGTGTGTGTGTGTGACTCTGTTAACCGTGTGTGTGTGTGTGTGTGTGTGTGTGTGTGTGTGTGTGTGTGTGTGTGTGTGTGTGTGTGTGTGTGTGACTCTGTTAACCGTGTGTGTGTGTGTGACTCTGTTAACCGTGTGTGTGTGTGTGTGTGTGTGACTCTGTTAACCGTGTGTGTGTGTGTGTGTGTGTGTGTGTGTGTGTGTGTGTGACTCTGTTAACCGTGTGTGTGTGACTCTGTTAACCGTGTGTGTGTGTGTGTGTGTGTGACTCTGTTAACCGTGTGTGTGTGTGTGTGTGTGTGTGACTCTGTTAACCGTGTGTGTGTGTGTGTGTGTGTGTGTGTGACTCTGTTAACCGTGTGTGTGTGTGTGTGTGTGTGTGTGACTCTGTTAACTGTGTGTGTGTGTGTGTGTGTGTGTGTATCAGGAGGAGGGGGAGGCCAAGCAGAACGGAGAGAAGGCTGCAGGTGGAGGAGAGGAAGAGGGGGAGGAGGGGGAGGAGAAAGAAGAAGAGGAAGAGGAGGTCGAAGAGGGGGAGGAGAAGGAGGAGGAGAAGAAGAAGAAGAAGAAACAGCCAAAGGAGGCAGAGCCTAAGAAAGTAAGTCCACCTTAACTGTACATATCTACAGGGATTAAAGTTCTCCGTCGCTACGACGGATTTCCATCAATTTTTTCCAAGTCGCGACGGATTTCCGTCAATTGGCTTCGGCGCGGGGGGAAAAAAATAAAAAATCTAACTGCAATTGCGGCATTTCGCCGACGTGGTGGCGGGGGCGCTGTTTCGCAAATAAGTTAGCTTTCGTGTTTGCTAGCAAAACAGCTGATAGTTGATATTGACTGCTCAAGGAGAATACATATTTGAAAGTACAGAATGCCTGAGAGCCTTATATTGCATTATATTACATTATATTTTGAATGGTCATCTGGTGCCTGAATATTGTTTTTTCCTTTACATATACAGGTGCTGGTCATATAATTAGAATATCATCAAAAAGTTGATTTATTTCAGTAATTCCATTCAAAAAGTGAAACTTGTATAATGTATACATTCATTCCACATAGACTGATATATTTCAAGTGTTTATTGCTTTTGATTTTGATACTGACAACTAATGAAAACCCCAAATTTAGTATCTCAGAAAATTAGAATATTGTGAAAAGGTTCAATATTGAAGACCCCTGGTGCCACACTCTAATCAGCTAATTAACTAAAAACACCTGCAAACGCCTTTAAATGGTCCCTCAGTCCAGTTCTGTAGGCTACACAATCATGGGGAAGACTGCTGACCTGACAGTTGTCCAAAAGACGACCATTGACACCTTGCACAAGGAGGGCAAGACACAAAAGGTCATTGCTAAAGAGGCAACAGATGGTAACATGGACAGGATCCTTAATGTTCTTGTAAGGTACTTCGATGAGGATATGGGGAAAGTGTTGACCCAGCATCTGGCCTCAAGGATAGTTAACATCGCAGATGCCTCAACCCTCACACACACACTGACAGATATCCTCCAGTCATACAACCTGAACTGGAATCAGGTTGTTGCTATACTGCTGGATAACTGCAATGTGATGAGAGGGAAAAGGTCTGGAGTGGAGACACAAATCCGAAAAGAAAATCCATCACTCCTGGACATCAGCGGAGACACGGTTCACATGGTCTCAAATGCAACCAAGGCCCTTTTGAAGCCTTTCCAGGGATTTGTGGATGAATTTTGCTCTGATGTCTACTATGATGTAGAAAATTTCCAAAACAGAAGGAGCTTTTTGGCGAGTTTCAGTCCTTGCTCCATTTGGAGAAGAAGAGCTTGATCCGTCCCATCAGCAGCAGGTTCCTCCAAATGCTGGATGTGTGCAACAGAATACGGGAGCTTATGGATCCATTGATTGTGCACTTCTACAGCTTCCTGTCTCCTCAAGATCAGCACAAATACAGGTACAATAGCATTACCATTCTCTTTTTATGTCTGTTTTCTCTGTACTAGCAGGCCCAATTTGCAAAATCTAATTAAATAAATCAGAGCAAATATAGCATTCCTGTTCCCCCAACTGTATAATTATATGCTTTTTGTGATGCAGATGGCTCCTGAACCAGGTTCTTGATCAGCATGCAGTTACATCTGATGAGAAGGCAAGGATCACGGTTCTGCAACTGCAAATGGCAAAATCTGCAGGGACCGGAACTGATGTCAACCAAAACCGGAAGACACGCATCTGTATGCTTTTCTCAGAGTTCAACAAGCTCACAGCCTTGATTGATTTATACAGAGGTATGTTCTCGGGCTGGGTGATATTGGAAAAAACTGACATTGCAATATTCTTTTTCACTGCAATATATAGGCCTATTGTGATACATAAAAGAAAACTGGCATGCAGGCACGTGTTACAGATTTACTTATCTAACTTAAGATCAGTAAATGTGATTGGCTGACCTGGCATGTAGGAAAGAAGCAGCTTCATTGGAAGAAACATTACACAGCAAAAAATAATGATGCAGTTTTTTCAGGAGTTGCAAGTGGGCTTAATAGGGACGTTTACCCTATATTGTGCAGCCCTAGCTCAGTCACTTTTGAAGTGGAAAGAAATGTACAGAGATGTCTTATCGATTTATTTATTGTTGCATATTTTTCCTGTAATGGAATCTGAGTATGTTACATTACTATGTTTGTGATCAGGAAAGAATAGTAAAACATATTCAGCGACTTTTCTAATCAGGCTTAATTGTGATTTTCAGGTGTACTTCCAACTTTCCAGGTGTTCCTGAAAATGTTGCAGCATGAAAAGCCCATGCTCCACGCACTGCATGCCGAAATGATGCTACTGGTCCGGGAACTTCTCTCCAAGTTCATGAAGCCTGTTTACATCCCCCTGAGTGTGAAGGGCTTGTTGAAGCTTGATGTTCAGAAGAGAGACCTGCAGTACCCTGACCAAAGGTTGTCTGTGGGGAGATTCAGCTTCTCTACCTTAAACAATGCTAGAGTGGAGAAAAGGCCCTGGGTGCAGAACGTCTACAGCTCTCTCAGAGAAGGCTACATCAATGCAGCAACATACCTCCTGAAAAACCTTCCCCTCAACAACCACATCATCACCTCTTTGTCTGTGCTGACACTATCATTGATTCTCCATGAATCGGTCCAAGGGGCATTCAACACCTTAGCCAAGGCCTTGCCAAATGCAGTGAAATCTGAGGAGCTTGGTCAACTGAATGAAGAGGTGCGAGCCTACCAGATTGACGCAGATTTAGGAGCACAGGCCAAACACTTTGAGGAGAATACCGAACGAATCGATGTTGACTGGTGGAGTAGGATCTTGGCCAAGAAGACGCCAGAAGGAGGGATGAGATTCCCCATCTTAGGGAAGTTGGTAAAGGCCCTTCTGTCATTGTTCACTGGCCCTCTTGTCGAAGGTTCATTTAACATCATGGATGACATCATAGAAAAAGACAGGGTCAGGCTGAACATTGAGACATATGAAGGCTTAGCCATTATCAAGTCCCACATGAAGGCAACAGGGAAAACGGCCTCCAAAATGGAAATCAGCCCTGCACTGAGGAGCTTGTGCCTGTCTTCTTATGAGAGATACCAAAGTCATCTGAAGAAGAAGAAGGAGAACATTGACAAGCAAAAGGAAAGGAAACTGATGGAAGCTGTGAAAGTCCTCTCAGCAGTTAGGGTAAGAAAAGTAACAGAAAAGTTAAAGAAAGGTTCCACCTCTTCTGCTCCTGCAAGAGCCTCCTCCTCCACTCTTGGAGTCACAGCCATTTCACCTGTTAGAGCCTCCACCTCATCCTCCTCCTCCTCCACTCCTGGTGTCAGAGCCACTGCATCTACTACAGCCTCCTCCTGCTCCTCCTCCTCCTCCACTCCTGGAGTAAGAGCCACTTCACCTGCTACAGCCTCAAAATCCTCCTCCTCCACTCCTGGAGTCAGAGCCACTTCATCATCTAGAGCCTCCTCCTGCTCCTCCTCCTCCCCCTCCTCCACTCCTGGAGTCAAAGCTGGTCCCACAGAAGAAACCCTGAAACGGACATCAGGTGTAGCCAAGCTTCAGGCATATCACTTCACTGCCAAAAAGCAGAAAAAGTGAAAAGCACTATAGTAAGTATTACACTTATTATTATTTAATGCTGTTTTGGTCTTTTTCAGTGATCGCTCACTTCAAAACAAAAACTGTGTTTGTTTGGTGTTATACTAGACAGCTGCCATCTCAAGGTGGGTCTTACTATTAACCTGACAAAAATGTCAGTATGCATACAGTAGCATTGCATAGTCTTAACATCATATGTTTATTTTACCTGCACAGAAACTGGCTGATTGCAGACACCAAAGACTAGAGGAACCTCTGAATGCAGAAGACGTGTGGATTAAGTGCAATACAAGACACATTCAGTTCATGTGTTTTTTTGTGTTTTTAGTTCCTTGTTCAAGTTGTAAGCTTGCTCCGTTGGCACAATGTAAATAAAAAACTTGCACTGAAAAGTTATGTAGATGGTTGATTATTTGTATGTCAGAGTCAACCCTTGCAATAAGTATCAATTTTATTTCATGAATTGAAAACAGCATTGATATCACATAAAAGCAAACTGGCAATAGAAAAGCTGTTCAAAAGAATCTTCTTCCCTTAAAACGCTAACGTTATAAAATACAAACATATAGTGGAGGTTAAAATGAGAATATGACTTGGCTTGAACAAATTTTCAGTCAGGAGATTTTTTTTTGCTTTAATCCCTGTATCTACCTTAACTGTACATATCCACCTTAACTGTACATATCCACCTTAACTGTACATATCTACCTTAACTGTACATATCCACCTTAACTGTACATATCCACCTTAACTGTACATATCTACCTTAACTGTACATATCCACCTTAACTGTACATGTCCACCTTAACTGTACATATCTACCTTAACTGTACATGTCCACCTTAACTGTACATATCTACCATATCTGTACATAGCTACCTTAACTGTACATAGCTACCTTAGTCACCTTTGCTACTTTGAATTACGACTGTAGGCTAAGATGTTTATTTCAATTGCATTAATGGGATTTGAGGATGTAATTGGTAATTTTAAGTATGCCTAGTTTAGCTTTTGATGGCTATTTGAACGGACTGCATCGATCGATCAATGAACGGACTCCACATTACGTTAACTGAAGTGTGTTAAATAGTTTCACGACAGTAATGTAAGTAGGGCTGCCACAAACGATTATTTTCATAGTCGACTAGTCACCGATTATTTTAACGGTTAGTCGACTAATCGGATCATAAATTACAGCTTATCGCACAATTACTCAATCGCTCTTATTTAGCTATCATCTTCTAAATCAGCTTCTAAATTTAGCTTGAAGTTGTTAGTTGTTGTTGTAGGCATGTGCTAACTAAAAATAAAGACAATTAAAATGATTGTTCACTCAAAAATAGATATTTTAATGAACTTTGCAGATTTATTTCTGGCATCACTTGCATGTAATGTAATGTAAAGAGTAGTAGAGGGTGCAAACTGCTGAGTAAAATTAGGTAGGCTAGGCACTAGGCAACCAAAAGAATACAAAAACAAAAATAAATACTTGTCTTGTACAGAGTACAAAAGTTTTGCTTTGCTTCACTCATCTCATAGTAGAACGCGCCTTCTTAGCACTGTAACGTTAAGACAACATTTTTAGCTATTTGATAAGTATCGCTTTGATGACAACGTAAAATAATGTAAGAAGGCTTTTAACGTAACGATATCGTTAGCCAATAACAAGCTAACTAGCTTACCGAGACGAGCCATCGTCTTCCTCGTCATCTGCCACAACGTGCTTCCTTTTTAGATGCTCGCGCATCATAGACGTGCTGCCATGATAAGCGAGTTCAGCTTTGCAAATTTTACATTTTACATTCTTTTTTTCAACGTTGTGGTTGAAATGCTCCCACACTTTAGAGGTACGAGGACAGGAAGACATTTCTCTGTTTGTTTTTCCGGGGAAGTCACGTGTGCCCCGGATGACCGACACTGCGCATGTACATCAAAGACACTGGGAGACGCTAGCCAGTGGCAGCTTCAGGGAAGAAAAACGAATGCTTATCGAATGAAATGAATGGTCTTTATTGTCATTGATATAGTACAGGTACCAAACAACGAAATTTGGGAAGGGGGGGGCTCCCCTGGTGCTAGGCAAAAAAAAAAAAAAAAAAACGCTTATTTCAGCTCCCAAAAAAACATGCGACTACGGCGATTACCAAATATGTCGGCGACGATTTTGGTAGTCGACGTCGTCGTGACTAGTCGACTAATCGTGGCAGCCTTAAATGTAAGTTTTCTATATTCTCTTTCCAGTTTTACCCTTTTTATCAATAAAACAACGTAATTTCTATAACCACGTCTCGCTGATTGGGAAGGCATTAAGTCTAGCTGCCTGTCAAATCATACTTACTCGGACTCGGGAGTATGAGAATGAGGAGGATGTATCGGGGGGATACACACCCGTGGACTATTTCAATTTAGTGGCACAAATTCAACTCTAACACTATAGATAGACTAAATTGAACTAAAATGATGGACACCGGGGTGGGGGGTGTTATACTCTGAATCTCCCGACTCAGGGCTGGAACGGGCACGGCAGGCTCAATCAATGAACGGGGTTGAGATGGCTAGCGTCCTTTACTAGCCGCATCTCACGGCCCTCGGTGGTCATTCACTGTGCTCTAGCACATCCAAAACACGCAGAACAATAACCTTGACTCCTGTCACTGCAGTGGTTTTATTTAGACTAGATCAAACTAAATTAACTGACTAAACTACTCGCGCCGTTGAGAGACAGGGTTGCCAGATGGGGCGGGTTACCTCCGAATGGGCTACTGGGTTTAGCGGTTATTTAGCGGACTAGTTAGGCTGTAAATTGGCAATCCCATCTGGCAACCCTGCCGCTGTTTGTTCATCGCGTAGGCTAGTCTACACATTAATAATAAAAGAAAACATATAGCCTATATATTCGTCTTTCTTAATGTAGAAGGAATCAGAATATGTGACAAATTAATTTGAGCAAATTGTTTTCAAATTGTGCTTAAAGGGAATTATGTTCACCGGACATTATGACCGAAGAGGTTTAAATATGTCGGACTTCAATAGATTTTATCGGACAAAGACCGGTAATTACCGGTTAACGGAAACCCAGCTGTACATATCTACCTTAACTGTACATATCTATCTTAACTGTACATATCTACCTTAACTGTACATATCTACCTTAACTGTACATGGCTACCTTAACTGTACATGGCTACCTTAACTGTACATATCTACCTTAACTGTACATATCTATCTTAACTGTACATATCTACCGTAACTGTACATATCTACCGTAACTGTACATATCTATCTTAACTGTACATATCTATCTTAACTGTACATATCTATCTTAACTGTACATATCTACCTTAACTGTACATAGCTACCTTAACTGTACATATCTACCTTAACTGTACATATCTACCTTAACTGTACATGGCTACCTTAACTGTACATGGCTACCTTAACTGTACATATCTACCTTAACTGTACATATCTATCTTAACTGTACATATCTACCGTAACTGTACATATCTACCTTAACTGTACATATCTATCTTAACTGTACATATCTATCTTAACTGTACATATCTATCTTAACTGTACATATCTACCTTAACTGTACATATCTACCTTAACTGTACATATCTACCTTAACTGTACATATCTACCTTAACTGTACATGGCTACCTTAACTGTACATGGCTACCTTAACTGTACATATCTACCTTAACTGTACATATCTATCTTAACTGTACATATCTACCGTAACTGTACATATCTACCTTAACTGTACATATCTATCTTAACTGTACATATCTACCTTAACTGTACATATCTACCTTAACTGTACATGTCTACCTTAACTGTACATATCTACCTTAACTGTACATAGCTACCTTAACTGTACATATCTACCATAACTGTACATATCTACCTTAACTGTACATATCTACCTTAACTGTACATATCTATCTTAACTGTACATATCTATCTTAACTGTACATATCTATCTTAACTGTACATATCTACCTTAACTGTACATATCTACCTTAACTGTACATATCTACCTTAACTGTACATATCTACCTTAACTGTACATATCTACCTTAACTGTACATGGCTACCTTAACTGTACATGGCTACCTTAACTGTACATATCTACCTTAACTGTACATATCTACCTTAACTGTACATAGCTACCTTAACTGTACATAGCTACCTTAACTGTCATGTTTTATTTGCTCTTCTGGTTAGATGCTGAACTGCATGTCGTTGTCTGGTACTTGTACTCTGCAATGACAACGGAGTTTAATCTAATCTAGTCTAACCTAACCTAATCTAATCTAGTCTAACCTAATCTAATCTAGTCTAACCTAACCTAATCTAATCTAACCTAATCTAGTCTAACCTAATCTAGTCTAATCTAACCTAATCTAATCTAACCTAATCTAATCTAATCTAACCTAACCTAATCTAGTCTAACCTAATCTAGTCTAGTCTAGTCTAATCTAACCTAACCTAATCTAATCTAGTCTAATCTAACCTAATCTAATCTAACCTAACCTAATCTAGTCTAACCTAATCTAATCTAGTCTAATCTAACCTAACCTAATCTAATCTAACCTAACCTAATCTAATCTAACCTAATCTAATCTAATCTAACCTAATCTAATCTAGTCTAACCTAATCTAATCTAGTCTAACCTAACCTAATCTAATCTAACCTAACCTAATCTAATCTAGTCTAATCTAACCTAACCTAATCTAATCTAGTCTAATCTAATCTAACCTAACCTAACCTAATCTAACCTACCTAACCTAACCTAATCTAATCTAGTCTAATCTAACCTAATCTAATCTAACCTAACCTAACCTAATCTAGTCTAACCTAATCTAATCTAGTCTAATCTAACCTAATCTAATCTAGTCTAATCTAGTCTAATCTAACCTAACCTAACCTAATCTAACCTACCTAACCTAACCTAACCTAATCTAATCTAGTCTAATCTAACCTAATCTAACCTAACCTAATCTAATCTAGTCTAACCTAATCTAATCTAGTCTAACCTAATCTAACCTAACCTAATCTAATCTAGTCTAATCTAACCTAACCTAATCTAATCTAGTCTAATCTAACCTAACCTAACCTAACCTAATCTAATCTAGTCTAACCTAACCTAACCTAATCTAATCTAGTCTAATCTAACCTAATCTAATCTAGTCTAACCTAATCTAATCTAGTCTAATCTAACCTAATCTAATCTAATCTAACCTAACCTAATCTAGTCTAATCTAACCTAATCTAGTCTAATCTAACCTAATCTAGTCTAATCTAACCTAATCTAGTCTAACCTAATTTAATCTAATCTAATCTAACCTAATCTAATCTAATCTAATCTAATCTAGTCTAATCTAATCTAATCTAATCTAATCTAATCTAATCTAACCTAACCTAATCTAATCTTTGGACAATAAACTATCAACAATGAACACTTGTTGGAGCAGTGTGTGTGTGTGTGTGTGTGTGTGTGTGTGTGTGTGTGTGTGTGTGTGTGTGTGTGTGTGTGGTCTGGAGGTCATGGAACTAAGCCCCTCCCCTTCCTCTCAGGGCAGGAAGAGGAAGCGCAGTGCCTCGGCCGACAGCGGGGAGGGGAGGGGCTCGGACACTGACTCCTCCCACCAGGACACTGACTCCTCCCACCAGGAGGAGGAGGAGGAGAGAGAAGAGCAGGAGGAGGAGGGGGAGGAAGGTAAGAATGAAGGGAGGGAGGGAGGGAGGGAGGTAAAGAGGAGGGAGGGAGGGAGGTAAAGAGGAGGGAGGGAGGTAAAGAGGAGGGAGGGAGGGAGGTAAAGAGGAGGGAGGGAGGGAGGTAAAGAGGAGGGGAGGAGGGAGGTAAAGAGGAGGGAGGGAGGGAGGGAGGTAAAGAGGAGGGAGGGAGGGAGGTAAAGAGGAGGGAGGGAGGGAGGAGGGAGGTAAAGAGGAGGGAGGGAGGGAGGAGGGAGGTAAAGAGGAGGGAGAGAGGAGGGAGATAAAGAGGAGGGAGGGAGGGAGGAGAGAGGTAAAGAGGAGGGAGAGAGGTAAAGAGGAGAGAGGTAAAGAGGAGAGAGGTAAAGAGGAGAGAGGTAAAGAGGAGAGAGGTAAAGAGGAGAGAGGTAAAGAGGAGAGAGGTAAAGAGGAGAGAGAGGTAAAGAGGAGAGAGAGGTAAAGAGGAGAGAGAGGTAAAGAGGAGAGAGGTAAAGAGGAGAGAGGTAAAGAGGAGAGAAGTAAAGAGGAGAGAGGTAAAGAGGAGAGAGGTAAAGAGGAGAGAGGTAAAGAGGAGAGAGGTAAAGAGGAGAGAGGTAAAGAGGAGAGAGGTAAAGAGGAGAGAGGTAAAGAGGAGAGAGGTAAAGAGGAGAGAGGTAAAGAGGAGAGAGGTAAAGAGGAGGTAAAGAGGAGGGAGGTAAAGAGGAGAGAGGTAAAGAGGAGAGAGGTAAAGAGGAGAGAGGTAAAGAGGAGAGAGGTAAAGAGGAGAGAGGTAAAGAGGAGAGAGGTAAAGAGGAGAGAGGTAAAGAGGAGAGAGGTAAAGAGGAGAGAGGTAAAGAGGAGAGAGGTAAAGAGGAGAGAGGTAAAGAGGAGGGAGGTAAAGAGGAGAGAGGTAAAGAGGAGAGAGGTAAAGAGGAGAGAGGTAAAGAGGAGAGAGGTAAAGAGGAGAGAGGTAAAGAGGAGAGAGGTAAAGAGGAGAGAGGTAAAGAGGAGAGAGGTAAAGAGGAGAGAGGTAAAGAGGAGAGAGGTAAAGAGGAGAGAGGTAAAGAGGAGAGAGGTAAAGAGGAGAGAGGTAAAGAGGAGAGAGGTAAAGAGGAGAGAGGTAAAGAGGAGAGAGGTAAAGAGGAGAGAGGTAAAGAGGAGAGAGGTAAAGAGGAGAGAGGTAAAGAGGAGAGAGGTAAAGAGGAGAGAGGTAAAGAGGAGAGAGGTAAAGAGGAGAGAGGTAAAGAGGAGAGAGGTAAAGAGGAGAGAGGTAAAGAGGAGAGAGGTAAAGAGGAGAGAGGTAAAGAGGAGAGAGGTAAAGAGGAGAGAGGTAAAGAGGAGAGAGGTAAAGAGGAGAGAGGTAAAGAGGAGAGAGGTAAAGAGGAGAGAGGTAAAGAGGAGAGAGGTAAAGAGGAGAGAGGTAAAGAGGAGAGAGGTAAAGAGGAGAGAGGTAAAGAGGAGAGAGGTAAAGAGGAGAGAGGTAAAGAGGAGAGAGGTAAAGAGGAGAGAGGTAAAGAGGAGAGAGGTAAAGAGGAGAGAGGTAAAGAGGAGAGAGGTAAAGAGGAGAGAGGTAAAGAGGAGAGAGGTAAAGAGGAGAGAGGTAAAGAGGAGAGAGGTAAAGAGGAGAGAGGTAAAGAGGAGAGAGGTAAAGAGGAGAGAGGTAAAGAGGAGAGAGGTAAAGAGGAGAGAGGTAAAGAGGAGAGAGGTAAAGAGGAGAGAGGTAAAGAGGAGAGAGGTAAAGAGGAGAGAGGTAAAGAGGAGAGAGGTAAAGAGGAGAGAGGTAAAGAGGAGAGAGGTAAAGAGGAGAGAGGTAAAGAGGAGAGAGGTAAAGAGGAGAGAGGTAAAGAGGAGAGAGGTAAAGAGGAGAGAGGTAAAGAGGAGAGAGGTAAAGAGGAGAGAGGTAAAGAGGAGAGAGGTAAAGAGGAGAGAGGTAAAGAGGAGAGAGGTAAAGAGGAGAGAGGTAAAGAGGAGAGAGGTAAAGAGGAGAGAGGTAAAGAGGAGAGAGGTAAAGAGGAGAGAGGTAAAGAGGAGAGAGGTAAAGAGGAGAGAGGTAAAGAGGAGAGAGGTAAAGAGGAGAGAGGTAAAGAGGAGAGAGGTAAAGAGGAGAGAGGTAAAGAGGAGAGAGGTAAAGAGGAGAGAGGTAAAGAGGAGAGAGGTAAAGAGGAGAGAGGTAAAGAGGAGAGAGGTAAAGAGGAGAGAGGTAAAGAGGAGAGAGGTAAAGAGGAGAGAGGTAAAGAGGAGAGAGGTAAAGAGGAGAGAGGTAAAGAGGAGAGAGGTAAAGAGGAGAGAGGTAAAGAGGAGAGAGGTAAAGAGGAGAGAGGTAAAGAGGAGAGAGGTAAAGAGGAGAGAGGTAAAGAGGAGAGAGGTAAAGAGGAGAGAGGTAAAGAGGAGAGAGGTAAAGAGGAGAGAGGTAAAGAGGAGAGAGGTAAAGAGGAGAGAGGTAAAGAGGAGAGAGGTAAAGAGGAGAGAGGTAAAGAGG
>NC_137683.1:32779102-32781602 GCF_963989245.1 Nansenia antarctica | reverse complement strand
GGTTAACTAGTTCCTATGATTAAGTAAGTGACTACAGGTGATCAGAATCAGATACCTGGTTGAAAGTAAAATACTTTGAACATCCCTGCATATATATACATGAAAACACAAAAGGGCATATCAATTCAGCACATTTATTTATACATTACTTGACACCATGATGTCAATGGGAAAAGAGCGGCGCAATGCTACCAGCGATAATTTCAAAACGGAGATAACCGAGGCTGCGTTCGTAAATACGCTCTGGAAATCTGATCACCACTCATGGAATGCCTCTTGTCCAATCAAATTACGTGGTCCCTTTATGACGTTGCACCTAGTGTGCGTTCCGGTGCTCTCAGAGCAAAATGCTGCTGGTTTGAGTAACGTGTCGGTTTCCTTCACTACAGCCGTAACATTTCCACAAGCCAACTTCGCGGTCCAGAAGGTTGGCAGTGGGGTTAATAACGGTCACGTGCTAACTAACCCTCTCCCTGTGTGTGTGTGTGTGTGTGTGTGCGTGCCCAGCTGAGGGAGTGTGAGCTGGGGGCGGTGGTGAACAGGGACCTGGTCAGGAGGGTGAGGAGGGTGTCTGGTGTGACGCAGCACAGAGCCGTGCTCCGCAACGACCTCCGCCTGGCAGCCCGCCTCGTCTCCGCCCTGGACGCCCGGGGGGGGCTGTGGGGGGAGGGGGGGGAGGGGGCGCGCCAGGTGAGACCAACACGCTTTGTCTGTCTGTCTCTGTCTCTGTCTGTGTCTAACTCTCTGTCTGCCTCTGTCTCTGTCTGTCTGTCTGTCTCTGTCTGCCTCTGTCTGTCTCTGTCTCTGTCTGTCTGTCTGTCTCTGACTGTATGTCTGTCTCTATGTCTGTCTCTGTCTCTGTCTGTCTGTCTGTCTCTGACTGTCTCTATGTCTGTCTGTCTCTGTCTGTCTCTGTCTGTCTCTGTCTCTGTCTGTCTGTCTGTCTCTGTCTGGCTCTGTCTCTGTCTGTGTCTAACTCTCTGTCTGCCTCTGTCTGTCTCTGTCTCTCTCTGTCTGCCTCTGTCTGTATGTCTGTCTGTGTCTAACTCTCTGTCTGCCTCTGTCTGTCTCTGTCTCTCTCTGTCTGCCTCTGTCTGTCTCTGTCTCTGTCTGTCTGTCTGTCTCTGACTGTCTGTATGTCTGTCTCTGTCTGTCTGTCTGTCTCTGACTGTCTGTATGTCTGTCTCTGTCTGTCTGTCTCTGACTGTCTGTATGTCTGTCTCTGTCTGTCTGTCTGTCTCTGACTGTCTGTATGTCTGTCTCTGTCTGTCTCTGTCTGCCTCTGTCTGTCTCTGTCTGTATGTCTGTCTGTGTCTGTCTCTGACTGTCTGTATGTCTGTCTCTATGTCTGTCTGTGTCTGTCTCTGACTGTCTGTATGTCTGTCTCTATGTCTGTCTCTGTCTGCCTCTGTCTGTCTGTATGTCTGTCTCTATGTCTGTCTCTGTCTGCCTCTGTCTGTCTCTGTCTGTATGTCTGTCTGTGTCTGTCTCTGACTGTCTGTATGTCTGTCTCTATGTCTGTCTCTGTCTGTCTGTCTGTCTCAGTATAGTAGTGTGACTATGTGTGTGTGTGTGTGTGTGTGTGTTTGGTGTGTGTGTGTGTGTGTATGGTCTGTGTGTGTGTGTGTGTGTGTGTGTATGGTGTGTATGGTGTGTGTGTGTGTGTGTGTATGGTGTGTATGGTGTATGGTGTGTGGTGTGTGTGTGTGTGTGTGTGTGTGTGTGTATGGTGTGTATGGTGTGTATGGTGTGTATGGTGTGTATGGTGTGTATGGTGTGTGTGTGTGTTTGGTGTGTGTGTGTGTGTGTGTGTGTGTGTGTGTGTGTGTGTATGGTGTGTATGGTGTGTGTGTGTGTGTGTGTATGGTGTGTATGGTGTGTATGGTGTATGGTGTGTGGTGTGTGTGTGTGTGTGTGTGTGTGTGTGTATGGTGTGTATGGTGTGTATGGTGTGTATGGTGTGTGTGTATGGTGTGTATGGTGTGTGTGTATGGTGTGTATGGTGTGTATGGTGTGTGTGTATGGTGTGTATGGTGTGTGTGTATGGTGTGTGTGTGTGTGTGTGTGTGTGTGTGTATGGTGTGTATGGTGTGTGTGTATGGTGTGTATGGTGTGTGTGGTGTGTGGTGTGTGTGTGTGTGTGTGTGTGTGTGTGTGTGTGTGTAGGTGAACCCAGTGTTGAGGAACATCACAGAGTTCCTCATAGAGGAGGTCAGCGCAGAGGAGGAGGAGCTAATGGGGGTTGCCGGGGGCAACGACCCTGCTGACCCCCCCAGAGACTCCGCCCCCGCGGAGACAGACGACACGCTGGCCAAGGTGACACACACACACAGGTGTTAGACAGGCTGGTTCTCTACCTGCGCCTGGTTCACAGTAGGGCTGGGACGACGTCAATACGTCGACTTGCGTAATGTGCGTCGGTGCGTCGCAAAAAAAAAAAATCTAACTGCAATTGCGGCACTGCGCCGACGTGGTGGCGGGGGCGCTGTTTCGCAAATAA
>NC_137683.1:32769102-32774102 GCF_963989245.1 Nansenia antarctica | reverse complement strand
TGCTGCATTATGTTGATCTATTTATATCGATCTATTCTTGCCAATTCCTTATTACCAGAGGAAAGGGTTTTTAATGGAGAGCAGTGAGCGGATGACTGGATGTGAGCATGTAGATGACTAATGACTGGATGTGAACATGTAGTTGACTGATGACTGGATGTGAACATGTAGTTGACTAATGACTGGATGTGAACATGTAGTTGTCTAATGACTGGATGTGAACATGTAGTTGTCTAATGACTGGATGTGAGCATGTAGTTGACTGATGACTGGATGTGAACATGTAGTTAACTAATGACTGGATGTGAGCATGTAGTTGTCTAATGACTGGATGTGAGCATGTAGTTGACTAATGACTGGATGTGAACATGTAGTTGACTGATGACTGGATGTGAACATGTAGTTGACTAATGACTGGATGTGAGCATGTAGTTGTCTAATGACTGGATGTGAACATGTAGTTGTCTAATGACTGGATGTGAACATGTAGATGACTAATGACTGGATGTGAACATGTAGTTGTCTAATGACTGGATGTGAACATGTAGTTGTCTAATGACTGGATGTGAACATGTAGATGACTAATGACTGGATGTGAACATGTAGTTGACTAATGACTGGATGTGAACATGTAGTTGTCTAATGACTGGATGTGAACATGTAGTTGACTGATGACTGGATGTGAACATGTAGTTGACTAATGACTGGATGTGAGCATGTAGTTGACTAATGACTGGATGTGAGCATGTAGTTGACTAATGACTGGATGTGAGCATGTAGTTGACTAATGACTGGATGTGAGCATGTAGTTGTCTAATGACTGGATGTGAACATGTAGTTGTCTAATGACTGGATGTGAGCATGTAGTTGTCTAATGACTGGATGTGAACATGTAGTTGTCTAATGACTGGATGTGAGCATGTAGTTGACTGATGACTGGATGTGAACATGTAGTTGTCTAATGACTGGATGTGAACATGTAGCTGACTGATGACTGGATGTGAACATGTAGTTGACTAATGACTGGATGTGAACATGTAGCTGACTGATGACTGGATGTGAACATGTAGTTGACTGATGACTGGATGTGAACATGTAGCTGACTGATGACTGGATGTGAACATGTAGTTGACTAATGACTGGATGTGAACATGTAGCTGACTGATGACTGGATGTGAACATGTAGTTGACTGATGACTGGATGTGAACATGTAGTTGACTAATGACTGGATGTGAACATGTAGTTGACTAATGACTGGATGTGAACATGTAGCTAATAGAGAAGGTCCAGGTCTGGTGAGATGGAGGGTTAGGGTTAGGTCTGGTTTCCAGGTCTGAAGCGTTTCTGAAAGTACGACACTTAGGTAGGATACAAATGCGGCCCGGGTCGGTAGTGTAAAAGCGCCAATACACACACACACACACACACACACACACACACACACACACACACACACACACACACACGCAGTGTTTCCTCCAGGATTTTTCACATTAGTGGCGGAGCAGTCAGTTGCGATTTTTTTTCACGTAAAACACGCACTGGCGCTCAAAACAAAGACGTAATTTCAACAAAAACTAGAGGGTGGCAACAATTATCATTTCTTTAATAGCGGTTAAGTCATTAAAGCCGAGCAGGTATATGAATATGAAGTACACGAGAGATAATCAGCTCATCGAAAGTACACAAGGGTAGAGTACACATGGAACCGGGAACGCGCATACAGCACTGAACAACATCCGTAGAATATAAACTTGTGACTGACAGTCACATACACACACACACACACACACACACACACACACGCACAATGAAAGATCATCAGCTCATCGATACAAGTAGGCCTACATGAGTACACGCACAAAACCGGCTAACGTTACTCATTAACTGTTTACAAAAGTAAAATCACAGTGTGACAGTCAGATGGAGCATTCGGTAAACAACAACAGCAAGGTAATGCATCAGCTGAGTTAAAGAAAACCAACTCTTACCTTTCATGACACCGACATGAGCCCTGCTTACCCGTACCTCCGCCGTTCTGTTCGTGGTGATTTTAGAGGCAATAGATTATTTTTGCCCCGCGCATATTTCTAGGAATAGTTCGAAGCTAGCGAAGAGAGAGAGAGAGGAGTGATTTCCTGAAATCCAAATGTCCTGCTAAATTCGGACCAATCACAAAACTGTTTTGAAAGCGCGTGGCCTCGCACCGCGCGCCTGTTGAGAGCGATTCAGTCTCGATTGCAGTGCGAACACAAACGACGAGGTTAATTGCAACATTGTAACATATTGTAACTAACTACGCCCTAAATCGTTACGAAATGTAGGTCTGGAAGCGGCCTAAATCTAGCTTCAATCTGCATTTTTTCTGTTCTCTGGTCATAATAACTCGCTGCCTTTCTGCGCAGCCTGAATCAAAGTGGACTGTCTGAATCAATTAGTGGCGGAGGAAATTCATTCGTGGCGGCACGCCACCAATAAATGCATATAGAGGAAACACTGCACACACACACAGACACCATACACACACACACACACACACACACACACACACACACACACACACACCATACACACACAAAATGGGAAACTGCAGGCTTATAAACTCCTCCAAAAAAGTTCTGAAACGTTATTTTGATTGATTATTCCTCCCATTTAATAACACCAGTTGGTATTGTGTTTGATATGGTTGGAAAGCCTGATTAGTCACCTTGACAACGAGGTACAGCTTGTAAGGATCGTGCATGCGTGGAATGAGCCACACAGCTAAACATGGTAGCGAGTAGCGGCCCAAAGAAACGTGCCAAAATCCTCTGCAATATTCTACTGTTGGTCACTCTGGTTTTGAGCTGCTTGCTGCAGGCTTATATACTGATTTGTCGTGTGTGTGTGTGTGTGTGTGTGTGTGTGTGTGTGTGTGTGTCTGTGTGTCTGTGTGTGTATGTGTGTGTATGGTGTGTGTGTGTGTGTGTGTGTGTGTGTGTGTGTGTGTGTGTGTTCAGCGCCCCCTCCAGGTTACCCCGCCCAGCCCCAGAGCCTGCTGGGATACCCTCCTCAGCACCGCCTCCCCGGTACGTTACCATGGAGACCACCTCACACACACCCCAGCTACTGCTGTCATGTGACTGACGCCTGTGTGTGTGTGTGTGTGTGTGTGTGTGTGTGTGTGTGTGTGTGTGTGTGTGTGTTCCAGGTGCCCCCCCTTACCCTCATAACCAGTTCGGCGGCCGCGGTAACCATGGTAACTATGACAACTACCGTGGACACGGAGCGTATCCAGGGAAACGCAACAACAACATCAACAACAGGTCTGTCTGTCTGCCCGTCCGTCTGTCTGTCTGTCTGTGTGTCTGCCTGCCTGTCTGTCTGCCTGTCTGTCTGTCTGTCTGCTTGTCTGTCTGTCTGTGTGTCTGTCTGCCTGTCTGTCTGCCTGTCTGTCTCTCTGCCTGTCTGTCTGTCTCTCTGCCTGTCTGACTGTCTCTCTGTTTGCCTGTCTGCGTGTCTGTCTGTCTGTCTGTTTGTCTGTGTGTCTGTCTGTCTGTCTGCGTGTCTGCCTGTCTGTCTGTCTGTTTGTCTGTCTGTGTGTCTATCTGTCTGTCTGCCTGTCTGCCTGCCTGTCTGTCTGCTTGTCTGTGTGTCTGTCTATCTGTCTGCCTGCCTGTCTGTCTGCCTCTCTGTCTGTCTGCCTGTCTGTCTCTCTGTCTGTCTGTCTGTCTCACTGTCTGTCTGTGTCTGTCATTCTGTCTGTCTGTCTACCTGTCTGCCTGTCTGTCTGTCTGCCTGCCTGCCTGTCTGTCTGTCTCTCTGTCTGTCTGTTTGTTTGTTGCATAGTTAAAGAAACTTCTTCGATAACAAAAACTATTATTTGTTCTGTGTGTGTGTGTGTGTGTGTGTGTGTGTGTGTAGGGGGGTGCGTGGAGACCCTCGCAGCATCTTAGAGTATCGGGACCTGGACGCCCCAGAGGACCTGGACTTCTTCTGACCTCTGACCTTTAACCTTCTCCTGTCCCACTTTTATACCTTCTACTACTGTAGTGTATCAGTTATACCCCATTCTGCTGCACGTGTGTGTGTGTGTCTGTGTGTGTGTCTGTGAGTGTGTGTGTGTGTGTGTGTGTGTCTGTGTGTGTGTGTGTGTGTCTGTGTGTGTGTGTGTGTCTGTGAGTGTCTTTGTGTGTCTGTGTGTGTGTCTGTGAGTGTTTGTGTGTGTGTGTGTGTGAGTGTCTGTGTGTGTGTGTGTCTGTGTGTGTCTGTGTGTGTCTTTGTGTGTCTGTGTGTGTGTCTGTGAGTGTGAGTGTGTGTGTGTGTGTGTGTGTCTGTGAGTGTCTGTGTGTGTCTGTGTGTGTCTCTGTGTGTGAGTGTGTGTGAGTGTGTGTGTGTGTGTGTGTGAGTGTGTGTGAGTGTCTGTGAGTGTCTGTGTGTGAGTGAGTGTGTGTCTGTGAGTGTCTGTGAGTGTCTGTGTGTGTGTGTGTGTGTGTGTGTGTGTGTGTGTGTGTGTGTGTGTGTGTCTGTGAGTGTCTGTGTGTGAGTGTCTGTGAGTGTCTGTGAGTGTCTGTGTGTGAGTGTGTGTGTGTGTGTGTGTCTGTGTGTGAGTGTCTGTGAGTGTCTGTGAGTGTCTGTGTGTGTGTGTGTGTGTCTGTGTGTGAGTGTCTGTGAGTGTCTGTGAGTGTCTGTGTGTGAGTGTCTGTGAGTGTCTGTGTGTGTGTGTGTGTGTGTGTGTGTGTGTGTGTGTGTGTGTGTGTGTGTGTGTGTGTTGACTATGGAGTGATAATGTGTATTTTGACACCAATAAAGATCTGTGATGGGGAAACTGTGTTGTTTATTACCCCCCCCCTACTTAAGCAATATCACACAGAGGGAGTGAATATAATTCAGTATAACAGCCTCCCTCTGTGTGATATCCAGTATAACAGCCTCCCTCTGTGTGATATTCAGTATAACAGCCTCCCTCTGTGTGATATTCAGTATAACAGCCTCCCTCTGTGTGATATTCAGTATAACA
>NC_137683.1:32724102-32761602 GCF_963989245.1 Nansenia antarctica | reverse complement strand
ACAGTTAGACACTCTAGAACAGTTAGACACTCTAGTAACAGTTAGACACTCTAGTAACAGTTAGCCACTCTAGTAACAGTTAGCCACTCTAGTAACAGTTAGCCACTCTAGAACAGTTAGCCACTCTAGTAACAGTTAGCCACTCTAGAACAGTTAGTCACTCTAGAACAGTTAGACACTCTAGAACAGTTAGCCACTCTAGAACAGTTAGACACTCTAGTAACAGTTAGCCACTCTAGTAACAGTTAGTCACTCTAGTAACAGTTAGCCACTCTAGAACAGTTAGACACTCTAGTAACAGTTAGCCACTCTAGAACAGTTAGTCACTCTAGTAACAGTTAGCCACTCTAGAACAGTTAGCCACTCTAGTAACAGTTAGACACTCTAGAACAGTTAGACACTCTAGAACAGTTAGACACTCTAGAACAGTTAGACACTCTAGTAACAGTTAGACACTCTAGTAACAGTTAGTCACTCTAGTAACAGTTAGTCACTCTAGTAACAGTTAGCCACTCTAGTAACAGTTAGCCACTCTAGAACAGTTAGCCACTCTAGTAACAGTTAGCCACTCTAGTAACAGTTAGCCACTCTAGTAACAGTTAGCCACTCTAGTAACAGTTAGTCACTCTAGTAACAGTTAGCCACTCTAGTAACAGTTAGTCACTCTAGAACAGTTAGTCACTCTAGTAACAGTTAGTCACTCTAGAACAGTTAGTCACTCTAGTAACAGTTAGTCACTCTAGTAACAGTTAGACACTCTAGTAACAGTTAGCCACTCTAGTAACAGTTAGACACTCTAGAACAGTTAGCCACTCTAGTAACAGTTAGCCACTCTAGTAACAGTTAACCACTCTAGAAACAGTTAGACACTCTAGAACAGTTAGACACTCTAGTAACAGTTAGACACTCTAGTAACAGTTAGTCACTCTAGTAACAGTTAGTCACTCTAGTAACAGTTAGTCACTCTAGTAACAGTTAGACACTCTAGTAACAGTTAGACACTCTAGTAACAGTTAGTCACTCTAGTAACAGTTAGTCACTCTAGTAACAGTTAGACACTCTAGAACAGTTAGCCACTCTAGTAACAGTTAGCCACTCTAGTAACAGTTAGACACTCTAGAACAGTTAGTCACTCTAGTAACAGTTAGTCACTCTAGTAACAGTTAGTCACTCTAGTAACAGTTAGTCACTCTAGTAACAGTTAGTCACTCTAGTAACAGTTAGACACTCTAGAACAGTTAGCCACTCTAGTAACAGTTAGCCACTCTAGTAACAGTTAACCACTCTAGTAACAGTTAGACACTCTAGAACAGTTAGACACTCTAGTAACAGTTAGACACTCTAGAACAGTTAGACACTCTAGTAACAGTTAGACACTCTAGAACAGTTAGACACTCTAGTAACAGTTAGACACTCTAGAACAGTTAGACACTCTAGAACAGTTAGACACTCTAGTAACAGTTAGTCACTCTAGTAACAGTTAGTCACTCTAGTAACAGTTAGTCACTCTAGTAACAGTTAGACACTCTAGTAACAGTTAGACACTCTAGTAACAGTTAGCCACTCTAGAACAGTTAGACACTCTAGTAACAGTTAGACACTCTAGTAACAGTTAGCCACTCTAGTAACAGTTAGTCACTCTAGAACAGTTAGCCACTCTAGTAACAGTTAGACACTCTAGTAACAGTTAGCCACTCTAGTAACAGTTAGCCACTCTAGAACAGTTAGCCACTCTAGTAACAGTTAGCCTCTCTAGTAACAGTTAGACACTCTAGTAACAGTTAGCCACTCTAGTAACAGTTAGACACTCTAGAACAGTTAGCCACTCTAGAACAGTTAGCCACTCTAGTAACAGTTAGTCACTCTAGAACAGTTAGCCACTCTAGTAACAGTTAGACACTCTAGTAACAGTTAGCCACTCTAGTAACAGTTAGACACTCTAGTAACAGTTAGACACTCTAGAACAGTTAGACACTCTAGAACAGTTAGCCACTCTAGAACAGTTAGCCACTCTAGAACAGTTAACCACTCTAGTAACAGTTAGCCACTCTAGAACAGTTAGCCACTCTAGTAACAGTTAGACACTCTAGTAACAGTTAGCCACTCTAGTAACAGTTAGTCACTCTAGTAACAGTTAGCCACTCTAGAACAGTTAGCCACTCTAGAACAGTTAGCCACTCTAGTAACAGTTAGACACTCTAGTAACAGTTAGTCACTCTAGAACAGTTAGACACTCTAGTAACAGTTAGCCACTCTAGTAACAGTTAGACACTCTAGAACAGTTAGCCACTCTAGTAACAGTTAGCCACTCTAGAACAGTTAGACACTCTAGTAACAGTTAGCCACTCTAGTAACAGTTAGACACTCTAGAACAGTTAGCCACTCTAGAACAGTTAGCCACTCTAGTAACAGTTAGTCACTCTAGAACAGTTAGCCACTCTAGTAACAGTTAGACACTCTAGAACAGTTAGCCACTCTAGTAACAGTTAGCCACTCTAGTAACAGTTAGACACTCTAGAACAGTTAGACACTCTAGAACAGTTAGCCACTCTAGAACAGTTAGCCACTCTAGAACAGTTAGCCACTCTAGTAACAGTTAGACACTCTAGTAACAGTTAGACACTCTAGTAACAGTTAGCCACTCTAGAACAGTTAGCCACTCTAGAACAGTTAGCCACTCTAGAACAGTTAGACACTCTAGTAACAGTTAGCCACTCTAGTAACAGTTAGTCACTCTAGAACAGTTAGCCACTCTAGTAACAGTTAGACACTCTAGTAACAGTTAGCCACTCTAGTAACAGTTAACCACTCTAGAACAGTTAGCCACTCTAGAACAGTTAGCCACTCTAGTAACAGTTAGTCACTCTAGAACAGTTAGCCACTCTAGAACAGTTAGCCACTCTAGTAACAGTTAGTCACTCTAGTAACAGTTAGACACTCTAGTAACAGTTAGCCCCCTCTGAAAGCAAGCTAGGGCAATAAGGCCAGCTTAAGGCTTCTCGCCGTTACTCAAACTCAGAAGGGGGGTGGTAGAAGGATAGCCGGGGGGCTCTGCAGGCGTCCTCTCCGGCTGTCGGGGCCTCTCCCCTAGGCTGCGCCTGACTGGTGCTATGGAGATAGCATACAACACATTATAACGATACTCTTAAATAAGTTGCCGCTGCACGGCTCTCACCCTACGCCACGGTCCGGGTAGCGGTTGGTCGTCTGCCTAGTCTCCGGCTGTCAGGGCCTCTCCACTACAGTCACAGGACCTCGGTCTGGCAGCGGAACAGAACAGTTAATCACAGTAAACATAGATACAGTGCCGTAGTCCGGCTCTCACCCCAACGTGCTTCTGCCTCGGCCGCCCCCTTTGGCTGCCCTCTTTATCTCCTGTGAGTTGGTTGGTTTCTCACTGCAGCTCTTTAATTGGGGAATGCAGGGCAGCTGTGCATATCTGTGGGGTTTCCCTGCATCTCCCCAGGGGCTGGGATGGGCGCTGTCCATGGAGCTGAGTCTCACCCTCGGTCTCAGTCAAGAGAGGGATGCCACAATGTGTGTGTGTGTGTGTGTGTGTGTGTGTGTGTGTGTGTGTGTGTGTGTGTGTGTGTGATGTATTGATGTGGTTTATGAAGTGAGGATTACTAACCTTTTCTCCTTCTCTCTTATACTTTTCATCTGAAGGTCCAGCAGGTGAGTGATGATTTGTATTTGTTACACTACAACATACAAAACCTTTAAGAAATTGACGTCCAACAAATCTGCTTTAGAAAAGACTGAAGAATGTAGATCTGCTACTTGACTTTGAACCCTTCCTCCCTCCCTCCCTCCTTTTAACTTCCCTTCCTCCCTCCCTCCCCCTGTTTACTCTCCCTCCTTTTACACTCCCTCCCTCCCTCCAACATCTCTCTCTCCCTCCCTCCCTTCCTCTAACATCTCTCTCTCTCCCTCCCTTCCTCCCTTCCTCCCTCCATCTAACATCTCTCCCTCCCTCCATCTAACACCTCTCTCTCCCTCCCTCCCTCCATCTAACATCTCTCCCTCCCTCCCTCCATCTAACATCTCTCCCTCCCTCCCTCCCTCCATCTAACATCTCTCTCTCCCTCCCTCTATCTAACATCTTTCCCTCCCTCCCTCCCTCCCTCCATCCATCTAACATCCCTCCCTCCATCTAACATCCCTCCCTCCCTTCCTTCCTCTCTCCCTCCCTCTCTCCCTTCCTCTCTCCCTCCCTCCATCTAACATCCCTCCCTCCCTCCCTCCATCTAACATATCTCTCTCCCTCCCTCCCTCTCTCCCTCCCTCCCTCTCTCCCTCCCTCCCTCCTTCCCTCTACCGTTCCTTCATCCTTCCATCCCTCCATGCCGTGTGTGACTGTGAATGTATGTGTGTGTGTGTGACTGTGAGCGAGTGCGTGTGTGTGTGTGTGTGTGTGTGTGAGACTGTGAGCGAGTGTGTGTGTGTGTCTGTGAATTTATGTGTGTGTGTGTGTATGTGACTACGAATTTATGTGTGTGTGTGTGTGTGTGTGTGTGTGTGTGTGACTGTGAGCGAGTGTGTGTATGAATTTATGTGTGTGTGTGTGTGTGTGTGTGTGCACGTATGTATGTGTGTATGTGTGTATGTATGTGTGTGTGTATGTGTGTGTGTGTGTGTGTGTGTGAATGTATGTGTGTGTGTGCGTGTGCGTGTGCATGTGTGTGTGTGTGTGTGTGTGTATGTGTATGTATGTGTGTGTGTGTGACTGTGAATTTATGTGTGTGTGTGTGTGTGTGTGACTGTGAGCGAGTGTGTGTATGTGTGTGAATTTATGTGTGTGTGTGTGTGAATTTATGTGTGTGTGTGTGTGAATTTATGTGTGTGTGTGAATTTATGTGTGTGTGTGTGCGTGTGTGTGTGTATGTGTGTGTGTGTGTGTGTGTGTATGTGTGTGTGTGTATGTGTGTGTGTATGTTGTGGTATCCCTCTCACTGAGACCGGGGGAAAGTGCACACACCAGACAACACACCCACAACCACACAAGCCAGAGACCAAACAGGAGGAACAGTTAGTCACTCTAGTAACAGTTAGACACTCTAGAACAGTTAGCCACTCTAGTAACAGTTAGCCACTCTAGAACAGTTAGACACTCTAGAACAGTTAGACACTCTAGTAACAGTTAGACACTCTAGAACAGTTAGCCACTCTAGTAACAGTTAGCCACTCTAGAACAGTTAGCCACTCTAGAACAGTTAGACACTCTAGTAACAGTTAGCCACTCTAGTAACAGTTAGCCACTCTAGAACAGTTAGCCACTCTAGTAACAGTTAGTCACTCTAGAACAGTTAGCCACTCTAGAACAGTTAGACACTCTAGAACAGTTAGACACTCTAGTAACAGTTAGCCACTCTAGAACAGTTATCCACTCTAGAACAGTTAGACACTCTAGTAACAGTTAGCCACTCTAGTAACAGTTAGACAGTCTAGTAACAGTTAGCCACTCTAGAACAGTTAGCCACTCTAGTAACAGTTAGACAGTCTAGAACAGTTAGACACTCTAGAACAGTTAGCCACTCTAGTAACAGTTAGCCACTCTAGTAACAGTTAGTCACTCTAGTAACAGTTAGCCACTCTAGAACAGTTAGCCACTCTAGTAACAGTTAGCCACTCTAGAACAGTTAGCCACTCTAGTAACAGTTAGCCACTCTAGAACAGTTAGACACTCTAGAACAGTTAGCCACTCTAGAACAGTTAGCCACTCTAGAACAGTTAGCCACTCTAGAACAGTTAGCCACTCTAGTAACAGTTAGACACTCTAGTAACAGTTAGTCACTCTAGTAACAGTTAGACACTCTAGTAACAGTTAGCCACTCTAGTAACAGTTAGCCACTCTAGAACAGTTAGCCACTCTAGTAACAGTTAGCCACTCTAGTAACAGTTAGCCACTCTAGAACAGTTAGTCACTCTAGTAACAGTTAGTCACTCTAGAACAGTTAGCCACTCTAGAACAGTTAGCCACTCTAGTAACAGTTAGCCACTCTAGTAACAGTTAGTCACTCTAGTAACAGTTAGACACTCTAGTAACAGTTAGCCACTCTAGAACAGTTAGCCACTCTAGTAACTGTTAGCCACTCTAGTAACAGTTAGCCACTCTAGAACAGTTAGACACTCTAGTAACAGTTAGACACTCTAGAACAGTTAGCCACTCTAGTAACAGTTAGACACTCTAGAACAGTTAGCCACTCTAGTAACAGTTAGTCACTCTAGTAACAGTTAGACACTCTAGTAACAGTTAGTCACTCTAGAACAGTTAGCCACTCTAGAACAGTTAGACACTCTAGTAACAGTTAGACACTCTAGTAACAGTTAGCCACTCTAGTAACAGTTAGACACTCTAGAACAGTTAGTCACTCTAGTAACAGTTAGACACTCTAGTAACAGTTAGACACTCTAGTAACAGTTAGCCACTCTAGAACAGTTAGCCACTCTAGTAACAGTTAGACACTCTAGAACAGTTAGTCACTCTAGTAACAGTTAGACACTCTAGAACAGTTAGCCACTCTAGTAACAGTTAGACACTCTAGTAACAGTTAGACACTCTAGAACAGTTAGACACTCTAGAACAGTTAGCCACTCTAGAACAGTTAGCCACTCTAGTAACAGTTAGTCACTCTAGTAACAGTTAGACACTCTAGAACAGTTAGCCACTCTAGTAACAGTTAGCCACTCTAGTAACAGTTAGACACTTTAGTAACAGTTAGACACTCTAGTAACAGTTAGACACTCTAGAACAGTTAGCCACTCTAGTAACAGTTAGACACTCTAGAACAGTTAGCCACTCTAGTAACAGTTAGACACTCTAGTAACAGTTAGACACTCTAGTAACAGTTAGTCACTCTAGTAACAGTTAGCCACTCTAGAACAGTTAGCCACTCTAGAACAGTTAGCCACTCTAGAACAGTTAGACACTCTAGTAACAGTTAGACACTCTAGTAACAGTTAGACACTCTAGTAACAGTTAACCACTCTAGAACAGTTAGCCACTCTAGAACAGTTAGACACTCTAGAACAGTTAGCCACTCTAGTAACAGTTAGTCACTCTAGAACAGTTAGCCACTCTAGAACAGTTAGACACTCTAGTAACAGTTAGCCACTCTAGTAACAGTTAGCCACTCTAGAACAGTTAGCCACTCTAGTAACAGTTAGCCACTCTAGTAACAGTTAGCCACTCTAGAACAGTTAGCCACTCTAGAACAGTTAGACACTCTAGTAACAGTTAGACACTCTAGTAACAGTTAGACACTCTAGTAACAGTTAACCACTCTAGAACAGTTAGCCACTCTAGAACAGTTAGACACTCTAGAACAGTTAGCCACTCTAGTAACAGTTAGTCACTCTAGAACAGTTAGCCACTCTAGAACAGTTAGACACTCTAGTAACAGTTAGCCACTCTAGTAACAGTTAGCCACTCTAGAACAGTTAGACACTCTAGTAACAGTTAGCCTCTCTAGTAACAGTTAGACACTCTAGTAACAGTTAGCCACTCTAGTAACAGTTAGACACTCTAGAACAGTTAGCCACTCTAGAACAGTTAGCCACTCTAGAACAGTTAGCCACTCTAGTAACAGTTAGTCACTCTAGAACAGTTAGCCACTCTAGTAACAGTTAGACACTCTAGTAACAGTTAGCCACTCTAGTAACAGTTAGCCACTCTAGAACAGTTAGCCACTCTAGAACAGTTAGCCACTCTAGTAACAGTTAGTCACTCTAGAACAGTTAGCCACTCTAGTAACAGTTAGTCACTCTAGTAACAGTTAGCCACTCTAGTAACAGTTAGCCACTCTAGAACAGTTAGCCACTCTAGAACAGTTAACCACTCTAGTAACAGTTAGCCACTCTAGAACAGTTAGCCACTCTAGTAACAGTTAGACACTCTAGTAACAGTTAGCCACTCTAGTAACAGTTAACCACTCTAGAACAGTTAGCCACTCTAGAACAGTTAGCCACTCTAGTAACAGTTAGACACTCTAGTAACAGTTAGCCACTCTAGTAACAGTTAACCACTCTAGAACAGTTAGCCACTCTAGAACAGTTAGACACTCTAGAACAGTTAGACACTCTAGTAACAGTTAGACACTCTAGTAACAGTTAGCCACTCTAGAACAGTTAGACACTCTAGTAACAGTTAGACACTCTAGTAACAGTTAGTCACTCTAGAACAGTTAGACACTCTAGTAACAGTTAGCCACTCTAGTAACAGTTAGACACTCTAGAACAGTTAGCCACTCTAGTAACAGTTAGACACTCTAGTAACAGTTAGACACTCTAGTAACAGTTAGCCACTCTAGAACAGTTAGACACTCTAGTAACAGTTAGACACTCTAGTAACAGTTAGTCACTCTAGAACAGTTAGACACTCTAGAACAGTTAGCCACTCTAGTAACAGTTAGTCACTCTAGAACAGTTAGCCACTCTAGTAACAGTTAGACACTCTAGAACAGTTAGCCACTCTAGTAACAGTTAGCCACTCTAGAACAGTTAGACACTCTAGAACAGTTAGCCACTCTAGAACAGTTAGCCACTCTAGAACAGTTAGCCACTCTAGTAACAGTTAGACACTCTAGTAACAGTTAGACACTCTAGTAACAGTTAGCCACTCTAGAACAGTTAGCCACTCTAGAACAGTTAGCCACTCTAGAACAGTTAGACACTCTAGTAACAGTTAGCCACTCTAGTAACAGTTAGACACTCTAGTAACAGTTAGCCACTCTAGTAACAGTTAACCACTCTAGAACAGTTAGCCACTCTAGAACAGTTAGCCACTCTAGTAACAGTTAGTCACTCTAGAACAGTTAGCCACTCTAGAACAGTTAGCCACTCTAGAACAGTTAACCACTCTAGAACAGTTAGCCACTCTAGAACAGTTAGACACTCTAGAACAGTTAGACACTCTAGTAACAGTTAGTCACTCTAGAACAGTTAGCCACTCTAGTAACAGTTAGTCACTCTAGAACAGTTAGCCACTCTAGAACAGTTAGACACTCTAGTAACAGTTAGACACTCTAGTAACAGTTAGACACTCTAGTAACAGTTAGACACTCTAGTAACAGTTAGTCACTCTAGTAACAGTTAGACACTCTAGAACAGTTAGTCACTCTAGTAACAGTTAGCCACTCTAGTAACAGTTAGCCACTCTAGAACAGTTAGACACTCTAGTAACAGTTAGACACTCTAGTAACAGTTAGCCACTCTAGAACAGTTTGTCACTCTAGAACAGTTAGACACTCTAGTAACAGTTAGCCACTCTAGTAACAGTTAGACACTCTAGTAACAGTTAGACACTCTAGTAACAGTTAGACACTCTAGTAACAGTTAGCCACTCTAGAACAGTTTGTCACTCTAGAACAGTTAGACACTCTAGTA
The DNA here is from genome assembly GCF_963989245.1 of Nansenia antarctica. Classification (NCBI taxonomy): domain Eukaryota; kingdom Metazoa; phylum Chordata; class Actinopteri; order Argentiniformes; family Microstomatidae; genus Nansenia; species Nansenia antarctica. The sequence continues at coordinate 32,752,218 of NC_137683.1, read as the reverse complement.
ACAGTTAGCCACTCTAGTAACAGTTAGACACTCTAGAACAGTTAGCCACTCTAGAACAGTTAGCCACTCTAGTAACAGTTAGTCATTCTAGTAACAGTTAGACACTCTAGTAACAGTTAGTCACTCTAGAACAGTTAGACACTCTAGTAACAGTTAACCACTCTAGTAACAGTTAGACACTCTAGTAACAGTTAGCCACTCTAGTAACAGTTAGCCACTCTAGTAACAGTTAGACACTCTAGTAACAGTTAGTCACTCTAGTAACAGTTAGACACTCTAGAACAGTTAGTCACTCTAGTAACAGTTAGCCACTCTAGAACAGTTAGCCACTCTAGTAACAGTTAGTCACTCTAGAACAGTTAGACACTCTAGTAACAGTTAGTCACTCTAGTAACAGTTAGCCACTCTAGAACAGTTAGACACTCTAGTAACAGTTAGCCACTCTAGAACAGTTAGACACTCTAGTAACAGTTAGCCACTCTAGAACAGTTAGACACTCTAGTAACAGTTAGCCACTCTAGAACAGTTAGCCACTCTAGTAACAGTTAGACACTCTAGTAACAGTTAGCCACTCTAGAACAGTTAGCCACTCTAGTAACAGTTAGACACTCTAGTAACAGTTAGCCACTTTAGAACAGTTAGACACTCTAGAACAGTTAACCACTCTAGAACAGTTAGCCACTCTAGTAACAGTTAGCCACTCTAGAACAGTTAACCACTCTAGAACAGTTAGCCACTCTAGTAACAGTTAGTCACTCTAGTAACAGTTAGACACTCTAGAACAGTTAACCACTCTAGAACAGTTAGCCACTCTAGTAACAGTTAGTCACTCTAGTAACAGTTAGACACTCTAGTAACAGTTAGCCACTCTAGTAACAGTTAGTCACTCTAGTAACAGTTAGACACTCTAGAACAGTTAGTCACTCTAGTAACAGTTAGCCACTCTAGAACAGTTAGCCACTCTAGTAACAGTTAGTCACTCTAGAACAGTTAGACACTCTAGTAACAGTTAGACACTCTAGAACAGTTAGACACTCTAGTAACAGTTAGACACTCTAGTAACAGTTAGTCACTCTAGTAACAGTTAGCCACTCTAGAACAGTTAGCCACTCTAGAACAGTTAGACACTCTAGTAACAGTTAGACACTCTAGTAACAGTTAGTCACTCTAGTAACAGTTAGCCACTCTAGAACAGTTAGCCACTCTAGAACAGTTAGACACTCTAGTAACAGTTAGACACTCTAGTAACAGTTAGACACTCTAGTAACAGTTAGACACTCTAGAACAGTTAGACACTCTAGTAACAGTTAGACACTCTAGTAACAGTTAGCCACTCTAGAACAGTTAGACACTCTAGTAACAGTTAGCCACTCTAGAACAGTTAGACACTCTAGTAACAGTTAGCCACTCTAGAACAGTTAGCCACTCTAGTAACAGTTAGACACTCTAGTAACAGTTAGCCACTTTAGAACAGTTAGACACTCTAGAACAGTTAGCCACTCTAGTAACAGTTAGCCACTCTAGAACAGTTAGCCACTCTAGTAACAGTTAGACACTCTAGTAACAGTTAGCCACTTTAGAACAGTTAGACACTCTAGAACAGTTAACCACTCTAGAACAGTTAGCCACTCTAGTAACAGTTAGCCACTCTAGTAACAGTTAGTCACTCTAGTAACAGTTAGACACTCTAGAACAGTTAGACACTCTAGTAACAGTTAGTCACTCTAGTAACAGTTAGACACTCTAGTAACAGTTAGACACTCTAGTAACAGTTAGACACTCTAGAACAGTTAGACACTCTAGTAACAGTTAGCCACTCTAGTAACAGTTAGCCACTCTAGAACAGTTAACCACTCTAGTAACAGTTAGCCACTCTAGTAACAGTTAGACACTCTAGTAACAGTTAGACACTCTAGTAACAGTTAGACACTCTAGAACAGTTAGACACTCTAGTAACAGTTAGACACTCTAGTAACAGTTAGCCACTCTAGTAACAGTTAGCCACTCTAGTAACAGTTAGACACTCTAGTAACAGTTAGCCACTCTAGAACAGTTAGCCACTCTAGTAACAGTTAGCCACTCTAGTAACAGTTAGCCACTCTAGTAACAGTTAGTCACTCTAGTAACAGTTAGCCACTCTAGTAACAGTTAGCCACTCTAGAACAGTTAGCCACTCTAGAACAGTTAGACACTCTAGTAACAGTTAGCCACTCTAGTAACAGTTAGACACTCTAGTAACAGTTAGCCACTCTAGAACAGTTAGACACTCTAGTAACAGTTAGCCACTCTAGAACAGTTAGCCACTCTAGTAACAGTTAGACACTCTAGTAACAGTTAGCCACTCTAGTAACAGTTAGACACTCTAGTAACAGTTAGCCACTCTAGTAACAGTTAGCCACTCTAGTAACAGTTAGCCACTCTAGTAACAGTTAGCCACTCTAGAACAGTTAGCCACTCTAGAACAGTTAGCCACTCTAGTAACAGTTAGCCACTCTAGTAACAGTTAGCCACTCTAGTAACAGTTAGTCACTCTAGTAACAGTTAGTCACTCTAGTAACAGTTAGCCACTCTAGTAACAGTTAGCCACTCTAGAACAGTTAGCCACTCTAGTAACAGTTAGCCACTCTAGTAACAGTTAGCCACTCTAGAACAGTTAGCCACTCTAGTAACAGTTAGACACTCTAGAACAGTTAGACACTCTAGTAACAGTTAGTCACTCTAGAACAGTTAGTCACTCTAGTAACAGTTAGTCACTCTAGTAACAGTTAGCCACTCTAGTAACAGTTAGTCACTCTAGTAACAGTTAGCCACTCTAGTAACAGTTAGCCACTCTAGAACAGTTAGCCACTCTAGTAACAGTTAGCCACTCTAGTAACAGTTAGACACTCTAGAACAGTTAGACACTCTAGTAACAGTTAGTCACTCTAGAACAGTTAGTCACTCTAGTAACAGTTAGTCACTCTAGTAACAGTTAGCCACTCTAGAACAGTTAGTCACTCTAGTAACAGTTAGTCACTCTAGTAACAGTTAGACACTCTAGTAACAGTTAGCCACTCTAGTAACAGTTAGACACTCTAGAACAGTTAGCCACTCTAGTAACAGTTAGCCACTCTAGTAACAGTTAACCACTCTAGAACAGTTAGACACTCTAGTAACAGTTAGACACTCTAGAACAGTTAGACACTCTAGAACAGTTAGCCACTCTAGTAACAGTTAGTCACTCTAGTAACAGTTAGTCACTCTAGTAACAGTTAGTCACTCTAGTAACAGTTAGACACTCTAGTAACAGTTAGACACTCTAGTAACAGTTAGACACTCTAGTAACAGTTAGCCACTCTAGTAACAGTTAGTCACTCTAGTAACAGTTAGTCACTCTAGTAACAGTTAGTCACTCTAGTAACAGTTAGTCACTCTAGAACAGTTAGACCCTCTAGTAACAGTTAGTCACTCTAGTAACAGTTAGTCACTCTAGTAACAGTTAGTCACTCTAGTAACAGTTAGACACTCTAGTAACAGTTAGACACTCTAGTAACAGTTAGCCACTCTAGAACAGTTAGACACTCTAGTAACAGTTAGTCACTCTAGTAACAGTTAGTCACTCTAGTAACAGTTAGTCACTCTAGTAACAGTTAGACACTCTAGTAACAGTTAGCCACTCTAGAACAGTTAGACACTCTAGTAACAGTTAGACACTCTAGTAACAGTTAGCCACTCTAGTAACAGTTAGTCACTCTAGAACAGTTAGTCACTCTAGTAACAGTTAGTCACTCTAGTAACAGTTAGTCACTCTAGTAACAGTTAGCCACTCTAGTAACAGTTAGACACTCTAGAACAGTTAGCCACTCTAGTAACAGTTAGCCACTCTAGTAACAGTTAACCACTCTAGAACAGTTAGACACTCTAGAACAGTTAGACACTCTAGTAACAGTTAGTCACTCTAGTAACAGTTAGTCACTCTAGTAACAGTTAGTCACTCTAGTAACAGTTAGACACTCTAGTAACAGTTAGACACTCTAGTAACAGTTAGACACTCTAGAACAGTTAGACACTCTAGTAACAGTTAGACACTCTAGTAACAGTTAGCCACTCTAGAACAGTTAGACACTCTAGTAACAGTTAGTCAATCTAGTAACAGTTAGTCACTCTAGTAACAGTTAGTCACTCTAGTAACAGTTAGTCACTCTAGTAACAGTTAGTCACTCTAGTAACAGTTAGTCACTCTAGAACAGTTAGACACTCTAGTAACAGTTAGTCACTCTAGTAACAGTTAGTCACTCTAGTAACAGTTAGCCACTCTAGTAACAGTTAACCACTCTAGAACAGTTAGACACTCTAGTAACAGTTAGCCACTCTAGTAACAGTTAACCACTCTAGAACAGTTAGACACTCTAGTAACAGTTAGACACTCTAGTAACAGTTAGACACTCTAGTAACAGTTAGTCACTCTAGTAACAGTTAGACACTCTAGTAACAGTTAGCCACTCTAGTAACAGTTAACCACTCTAGTAACAGTTAGACACTCTAGAACAGTTAGACACTCTAGTAACAGTTAGACACTCTAGTAACAGTTAGCCACTCTAGTAACAGTTAGACACTCTAGAACAGTTAGACACTCTAGTAACAGTTAGCCTCTCTAGTAACAGTTAGTCACTCTAGTAACAGTTAGACACTCTAGAACAGTTAGCCACTCTAGAACAGTTAGACACTCTAGTAACAGTTAGCCACTCTAGTAACAGTTAGCCACTCTAGTAACAGTTAGTCACTCTAGTAACAGTTAGACACTCTAGAACAGTTAGTCACTCTAGTAACAGTTAGACACTCTAGAACAGTTAGCCACTCTAGAACAGTTAGACACTCTAGTAACAGTTAGACACTCTAGAACAGTTAGACACTCTAGTAACAGTTAGACACTCTAGTAACAGTTAGTCACTCTAGAACAGTTAGACACTCTAGTAACAGTTAGACACTCTAGTAACAGTTAGACACTCTAGAACAGTTAGACACTCTAGTAACAGTTAGCCTCTCTAGTAACAGTTAGTCACTCTAGTAACAGTTAGACACTCTAGAACAGTTAGCCACTCTAGAACAGTTAGACACTCTAGTAACAGTTAGCCACTCTAGTAACAGTTAGCCACTCTAGTAACAGTTAGTCACTCTAGTAACAGTTAGACACTCTAGTAACAGTTAGCCACTCTAGTAACAGTTAACCACTCTAGTAACAGTTAGACACTCTAGAACAGTTAGACACTCTAGTAACAGTTAGACACTCTAGTAACAGTTAGCCACTCTAGTAACAGTTAGACACTCTAGAACAGTTAGACACTCTAGTAACAGTTAGACACTCTAGTAACAGTTAGTCACTCTAGTAACAGTTAGACACTCTAGAACAGTTAGACACTCTAGAACAGTTAGACACTCTAGTAACAGTTAGCCACTCTAGTAACAGTTAGCCACTCTAGTAACAGTTAGTCACTCTAGTAACAGTTAGACACTCTAGTAACAGTTAGACACTCTAGAACAGTTAGACACTCTAGAACAGTTAGCCACTCTAGAACAGTTAGACACTCTAGAACAGTTAGTCACTCTAGTAACAGTTAGCCACTCTAGTAACAGTTAGCCACTCTAGTAACAGTTAGTCACTCTAGTAACAGTTAGACACTCTAGTAACAGTTAGTCACTCTAGAACAGTTAGACACTATAGAACAGTTAGACACTCTAGTAACAGTTAGCCACTCTAGAACAGTTAGTCACTCTAGTAACAGTTAGCCACTCTAGTAACAGTTAGCCACTCTAGTAACAGTTAGTCACTCTAGTAACAGTTAGACACTCTAGAACAGTTAGACACTCTAGAACAGTTAGCCACTCTAGAACAGTTAGCCACTCTAGAACAGTTAGACACTCTAGAACAGTTAGCCACTCTAGAACAGTTAGCCACTCTAGTAACAGTTAGCCACTCTAGAACAGTTAGACACTCTAGAACAGTTAGCCACTCTAGAACAGTTAGTCACTCTAGAACAGTTAGCCACTCTAGAACAGTTAGACACTCTAGAACAGTTAGACACTCTAGAACAGTTAGACACTCTAGTAACAGTTAGCCACTCTAGTAACAGTTAGCCACTCTAGTAACAGTTAGACACTCTAGTAACAGTTAGCCACTCTAGTAACAGTTAGCCACTCTAGTAACAGTTAGCCACTCTAGTAACAGTTAGACACTCTAGTAACAGTTAGTCACTCTAGTAACAGTTAGTCGCTCTAGTAACAGTTAGCCACTCTAGAACAGTTAGACACTCTAGAACAGTTAGACACTCTAGTAACAGTTAGACACTCTAGAACAGTTAGACACTCTAGAACATTTAGACACTCTAGTAACAGTTAGCCACTCTAGTAACAGTTAGCCACTCTAGAACAGTTAGTCACTCTAGTAACAGTTAGCCACTCTAGTAACAGTTAGACAGTCTAGAACAGTTAGTCACTCTAGTAACAGTTAGCCACTCTAGAACAGTTAGTCACTCTAGTAACAGTTAGCCACTCTAGTAACAGTTAGACACTCTAGTAACAGTTAGCCACTCTAGAACAGTTAGACACTCTAGAACAGTTAGCCACTCTAGTAACAGTTAGTCACTCTAGAACAGTTAGACACTATAGAACAGTTAGCCACTCTAGAACAGTTAGACACTCTAGTAACAGTTAGCCACTCTAGTAACAGTTAGTCACTCTAGTAACAGTTAGTCACTCTAGTAACAGTTAGCCACTCTAGTAACAGTTAGACACTCTAGTAACAGTTAGCCACTCTAGAACAGTTAGCCACTCTAGAACAGTTAGTCACTCTAGTAACAGTTAGTCACTCTAGTAACAGTTAGTCACTCTAGTAACAGTTAGTCACTCTAGTAACAGTTAGTCACTCTAGTAACAGTTAGTCACTCTAGAACAGTTAGTCACTCTAGTAACAGTTAGACACTCTAGAACAGTTAGCCACTCTAGAACAGTTAGCCACTCTAGTAACAATTAGTCACTCTAGTAACAGTTAGCCACTCTAGAACAGTTAGCCACTCTAGAACAGTTAGCCACTCTAGTAACAGTTAGACACTCTAGTAACAGTTAGACACTCTAGTAACAGTTAGACACTCTAGTAACAGTTAGACACTCTAGAACAGTTAGCCACTCTAGTAACAGTTAGCCACTCTAGTAACAGTTAGACACTCTAGTAACAGTTAGACACTCTAGAACAGTTAGCCACTCTAGTAACAGTTAGCCACTCTAGTAACAGTTAGACACTCTAGAACAGTTAGCCACTCTAGAACAGTTAGCCACTCTAGTAACAGTTAGACACTCTAGTAACAGTTAGACACTCTAGAACAGTTAGCCACTCTAGAACAGTTAGACACTCTAGTAACAGTTAGTCACTCTAGAACAGTTAGACACTCTAGTAACAGTTAGACACTCTAGTAACAGTTAGACACTCTAGTAACAGTTAGCCACTCTAGTAACAGTTAGCCACTCTAGTAACAGTTAGCCACTCTAGTAACAGTTAGTCACTCTAGTAACAGTTAGCCACTCTAGAACAGTTAGTCACTCTAGTAACAGTTAGACACTCTAGAACAGTTAGACACTCTAGTAACAGTTAGCCACTCTAGAACAGTTAGACACTCTAGTAACAGTTAGACAGTCTAGTAACAGTTAGACACTCTAGAACAGTTAGACACTCTAGTAACAGTTAGACACTCTAGAACAGTTAGCCACTCTAGTAACAGTTAGTCACTCTAGTAACAGTTAGACACTCTAGAACAGTTAGTCACTCTAGTAACAGTTAGACACTCTAGTAACAGTTAGCCACTCTAGTAACAGTTAGTCACTCTAGTAACAGTTAGACACTCTAGAACAGTTAGACACTCTAGAACAGTTAGTCACTCTAGTAACAGTTAGACACTCTAGTAACAGTTAGTCACTCTAGTAACAGTTAGTCACTCTAGTAACAGTTAGTCACTCTAGTAACAGTTAGACACTCTAGTAACTAGTGTTGTTCCGATACCATTTTTTTTTTTTTCAACAATATATTTATTGAGTTTTTTGAAAAAGATAAAACAAATCTTGAAAATAAATAATTAGTAATAATGATATATGTATATGCTGTACATACAAGCAGATAACTCACCAGAATTGCCATACACATGTAGGCCTATATATAGTACGTACATTGATGGAGAGGCAATCATATAACTGAGCTCATATATACACATACAAAATAAAAGGGAGAGAAAAAATAAAATAAAGGTAATAATAAAAACATGAAACTGTAAAAAAAAATAAAAATAAAAATATAATTATATATATAATAAAGAAAAGGGTACATTGCAACAGATACATTAATTATATCCAACTCCTACTCTACTCCTGGTCAATTCACACACCTGTTCAAATGGTTTATTGCAGAGTTTACATTTGTTCACGCCCAGGTTCGTCCATCCAGTGTGATAAGTCCTTGTCCTCCAGATATTTTATGAATGGGCCCCAAATACTTTGGAATCTTTCCTGCCTGTCTTTGAGTGTGTATGAAATTTTCTCTAATGGTAGACACCGAGACATCTCCCTAAACCATTGCACAATACTTGGTTTACCTGTGCTTTTCCACGTTAGTGCTATTGATCTTTTGGCCTGTAAAATACACATATCCATAGAGATCTGTTCACTGCATTTCATCCTGTGTCCCTCTGGATAAATGCCAAGAATAAACAGCTTAGGCTCAACAGTAATTTTAATTGACAGAATGTCCTGTATTATTATTCCAAGTTCTTCCCAGAATTCTTGAATTCTTGGACATTCCCATATACAATGAAAGAATGTACCCTTGTCCTCTCTACACCTGTTACATAAGTCTGGAATGTTGGGGTTAAATTTATTGAGTTTTTCTGGTGTTATATATACTCTCATTATCCAATTGTACTGTAGAAGCTTTAAACGAGTGTTAGCGGTCTGGGTTTGAGCTCTTTTGCATGCCTTGTTCCATTTTTCCACTGATATATCCTCTTGAAGGTCACTCCTCCATGCTTTCAATTTGGGTTCTGAAGATTCTAGTGATCTAGCAATCAACAAATCATATACATCCGAAATAATTCCCTTTCCGAAAGGATTTTTAATTAAAACTTTCTCCAATGAGGATAGAGCGGGTATGGCCAGGGAGTGATTTTGATTAGAATAAATAAAGTTCCTGAGCTGTAAGTACTTAAAGAAATGCTTGCGAGGGATAGAATGTTTGTTTACTAGAATTTCAAATGATTCCATATGCTCATCCTTTGAGTCGAATATGTCATTAATTTGTGTTATTCCTTTGTCAGCCCATAATTTAAAGCCCCCGTCTGCCCTACCTGGCACAAAGTAATTATTGCCCCAAATGGGACTATAGCGAGAGAGAACAGGTGTTTCCGACAAGTATTTTTGTACCTCGTACCATACAGAAATCATGTTTCTCAATATAGGGTTCGATGTTTTCCTTTTAAGGTTTTTCGGATTATCAGAGTATATATATGTCGGCAGTTGGAGCCCTATAGAGTTACACTCAATGTCTTTCCATGCTGGTGAAAGTAGTCCTTCTGTCGAGTAGTAAAACCTCATAGTTCTGATTTGAGTTGCCCAGTAATACCACAACATGTTTGGGCATTGTAGGCCACCTCTGTCATAAGGTAAATACAGAAGAGACAGGCGAAGTCTGGGGCGTCTATTTTTCCATATAAAGTTCGTGAATAATGTCCTTAGTCTAGGAAATAAGTTTGGGGGAGGCGGCAAGGGGATGTTTTGAAAGAGATATAATAGCTTTGGGAGAGTGTTCATTTTCAATATATTAATTCTGCCTATCTGGGAAATAGGAAGAGATGACCATCTATCAATTGATTCGCAAATAGAATTTACAACAGGGCTATAATTAGTCTGTACCACTTCTTCTAACCTGTGAGTAATTTGTATTCCTAAATATGTAAAGCTGTCAACTGACTTAAAGTGACCAATATAATTGGGTGGGTTCTCTCTCTCATTCGAATTAAGCAGTAATATGGCAGATTTATGGCTATTAACTTTGTACCCAGAAATATTGCCGAATCTTTTAATGAGGTCCATAAGAGCCGGGATCGATTCTCCCAGATTTTTAAGGAACAGGATTACGTCATCCGCATAGAGAGCTATGCGATGTTCAAGTTGACCTATAGGTATGCCTGATATTGATGTGTGATTTCGTATTGCAATTGCTAAGGGCTCAATTGCCATCGTAAATATGAGAGGGCTCAATGGACACCCCTGTCTGCATCCCCTGTTGATTTTAATTGGCATAGATATATTGTTGTTAGTAATTATTTCTGCATATGGTTCTTTATATAATAATTTCACCCATTTACAAAAGTTTTCTCCCAGCCCAAATCGTTCGAGAAGCTCAAACAGGTATGCCCATTCCACCCTGTCAAATGCTTTCTCAGCATCCAATGACAGGAAAGCTGTATCTGGTAACTCTCTTTGGGAATGTAAGATATTTAAAACCCTTCTTACGTTATGAAATCCCTGACGACCCACAATGAACCCATTTTGGTCTCCCTTTATGATATCTGGTAGAATAATCTCTAATCTTTTTGCTAGAATTTTGCAGAGTACTTTTAAATCTGAGTTGAGGAGGCTGATTGGCCTCATGTTTTCGCATTTATCATTTGATTTTCCAGGTTTAGGAAGGAGAGTAATCAAAGCCCCTCTCAAGGAGGGAGGGAGGATCCCTTCCCGAAATGATTCATTAAACATCTCAAGAAGAGGTTTCCTTAATTTAGATTCAAATTTCTTATACAAATCGATGGGTAGGCCGTCTGGTCCTGCCACCTTCCCAGATTTCATGCTCTTTATTGCCATAGTGATGTCTTCTAAGGATAAGTCGTCACCCAGTTCCATCCTTTCTTCCTCTGATATACTAGGGATATCAATATTATTTAGGAATAGCTTTTGGTCTGGTAATTCTGGAGCTCTTTCGGAACTATATAGTTTTCCATAATATTCTCTAAATGCCTCATTAATTTTAATAGGATCTATAATAGAGTCATCATTATGAGTCTTGAGGTTGGTAATAGCTCTTTCGGTTTGAAGTTGTTTTAAGCGCCATGCCAAGATTTTTCCTGATTTTTCCCCTTGGTCAAATATAGTTTGTTTAAGTTTTAAGAGATTATCTGTAGCTTTTGCAGTTGACATTTCATTATACTGTGTTCTCAACAATAACAATTCCTGGTGAGTTTTTGGATCGGGATTTTGATAATAATTTCTCTCCAAAACTTTGATTTTTGACTCTAACAATGTAAATTTTTGTTTAGCTCTTTTAGATTTAGAACTTGTAAAACTAATAATCTGGCCCCTAATGTAAGCTTTAAAAGCTTCCCATCTGGTGCTTGCAGAAGTCTCATCTGTGTTGATTATGAAAAATACATCAATTTGTACCTCAAGGAAAGAGATTAGATCTGGGTCCCGTAGCCAACTTTGCTGCAATCTCCATTTTGGTGGATCCTTTTTCAAGCCTGGGTCTACATAACACAAATTATTTGGGGCATGATCTGATATCAGAATACTGTCATAATTACATTCCTTGATTCTAGACACCAGGCCTGCAGAAATTAAGAAATAATCAATTCGGGAGTATGTTTTATGTGTACTGGAAAAACATGAATAGAATAATACCTCAGGGTTTCTGTCTCTCCATATATCTCTAAGATTTAATGTCTTGATAAACTGATGTATAATTCCTCTGCTTTTATTATGGGACTTATCAATATGTGTTAACCTATCTTTAGAGGGATCTAGTGTACAGTTGAAATCTCCTGCTATTATATATTGACCTTTGAGGGTTGATAGAGTGAAAAACAAATTACTGAAAAATTCAGGGTCATCATTATTTGGCGCATAAATGTTGACCAGGTTGAGAAGTTCTGTCAGAAGCATGCCTTGAATTATTAGGTATCTACCTGCCGTATCAGCAATTATCTTTGTGACATTAAGAGGAATAGATTTATGTACAAGAGTCATGACCCCTCTTGCTTGAGTGTTAAAGGGCGCTGAGAATACCTTACCCTGCCACCTCCTCCTAATCCCAATGTCTTTGTCTTTTGAAAGATGTGTTTTTTGAAGAAAAATTATTTGGGAATTAATACTTTTTAATCTCCCCATCACCTGCTTTACCTTTTTTATTTTTTGTAGCCCTCTGCAGTTCCAGGATGTGAACTTGATGTCTAATTTACCAGTCATAGATAGCAATACATTTGTAAATTCCTTGTATCATTGTGCAATAATGTAAAGAAGAAAAAAAAAGAGGTCAAAAGAGAAAAACGAAGAAAAACAAACAAACAAACTGGGTCTCTCAACAAACTAACCGAGACCCCCCCAATGCTCCAGAACTGAGCATTCCCCCCACCCACCTGTTCACTCCCATAACGCTGAAAACTACTCCACACCGAGTGAGGAGTAGTGAGGCTGAACTGATTAATCTCCTTATAAAGAGTAACCTTCTCCCTCCACTAAATGTGAAATAAAAACCTAATTAACAAAGTTGGTATATTGGTCAACCACCACTAAATGTTAAGTATAGAAGCCCATTGTGAATTGTATATTATAATAACTAAAGAATGTGGATCAGCAGTTGACACCCTGAAAATAACTGAGCCCAAACTGAGTTTGAGCGGCATGTTATGGGGTGTTGCTGTTATAGTACATACACACACACACACACACACACACACACACACACACACACACACACACACACACACACATACACAGTGCTTAACATGCCCTATTGTGAAAGTTTCCTGGCCCCCTGGTTGAATTTAGTAACCAAAATAAAAAGTAGAAGAATACATTGGCATATAAATGTATTATATAATTGACATTATGTATTATGTATTTTATCATTTAGATTCACCACTTCAATAACGATATGTTGCCAATCTGATCTGAGGTTCGTTCGGGGCTGTTTTCTCTCCATTCTATCTCCGTTGTTCAGGAAACAGTGCTGCTCGAATAGTGCATTGTGGGATTATGAGTTTTAGTGTACTTTTTTTGTTACTTTCTGACGTACCGATCTACTCTAATATCCTCAAGGGAAACACATTGGCATATTAATCGCTTAAATAGACACAATTCAACTTGTTTCATGTAACTTGAAAAAACGAATAACTGTGAAATAACATTGTAAACCCGTATCATGGGTCTAGCGTAGCATTGAATCATTGTTGACGGTGAACTGTGTTCGAGTAGTGCATTTTGGGACATTGAGTCTTAACGTGCTAATTTCTGAGCTACTCTCAACTGAATGACCCCAATATTTTCTCCGAAAACATAATAGTATGTTAAATCACCTAGACACACACAGTTTAACTGGTTTGCAAATAAACATATAAGAAAAAAGAACAATATAAACCAGTGTTAGAGGTCTAACATGACGTTGCTCGTTATCAAAGCCAGCAGTAGTGTCTCATATACTCATCCACTACCGTTCTCTTCTTGGATTCGTTTGATGAAACTTTCCACTTCTGTCGGTGTGCCAAAAGTTTGTGTTTTGTCCTTGTGTGTCACCAGCAATCTAGCCGGGATCAACATGCCATGTTTTATCCCCATGCTACGTAGTTTCTGTCTGGCCGAGTCGAATTCCTTCTGCTTCTTGTGTTCTCCTGTCGCTAGGTCGGGGTAGAAACGTACTGGTTTGTCCTTGTGTAGGATTTGTTTTTGGGCTCTGGCTGCTCTTAATACAGTCACCTTATCTCTGTCGTTCAGGAATTTCATGATCATCGTTCTCGGAGGCGCGTTGGGCTCCCGTCTCTGGCCAATGCGATGAGCTCTCTCCAGTGTGAGTTTGGATCTTAGTGCTGCGAGCCCCAGTGTCTCCGGTATCCAACTCTCGAGAAAGGTGCAGGCGTCGTCTCCCTCCTCTCCCTCCCGCAGGCCAACGAGTCTCAGATTAGACCGCCTGGCTCTTGATTCTAGGTCTGTCACCTTGTCTTCCAGTTCGTGTTTCTTTCCCTCCAGAGAGTGGACCTTAGCCTGGAGGACATTCACCTCATCCTCCATGTTGGAAATACGGACCTCTGCATGTGTAATTCGTTCCGTACATTCTCCCATATCTTTCCTCAGTCCATCAATTGCGACCAACATTTCTTCATGTCGGTTTGCAGACTCGGACCTCAGTTCTCCGATAGCTTCCAGAATCCTGTCATATTTCCCCCCTTCTTCCTCGGCAGTTTCTGTGATCCCCGCGCTGCTCGAGTTAGCTTTAGCATCGTCCTTGTTTTTAGGAGAGCTGAAGTCCATAATTTTAGATTGTACTTGTGGGTTCTTTCGGGTACTCGGTTTCCCTTGTGTAGACGACATCTTTTACGAGTGGTATGGCTGATTTTCGTTGACTTTAGCTAGGTTTGTAACAGAATTTGTTTGACGATTTTAGTGGAGGTGAGAAAACCAGTCTTCTCAGCACGCCGCCATTACCGGAAGTCCCGATACCATTTTTTGATCCCGATACCGATACCGATACCTGACCGTGCAGTACTTGCCGATACCGAGTACCGATCCGATACCACGGCGTTTGAAAAAACAAAACAAAAAAACATGTTTTTTGAGCCGCATACTCACCTTGATGTAAAATTATTGCTAACACTTAGTCTGGCACTGCTCAAAACCTTTGTAAAACTCGTAAAGTTTTTGTAAAACTTAAGTAAAAAATAAAAAAATAAAAAAAATATATTTTTTTTTTTTTTTTACGTTTTTGTAAAGTACTCGCCGATACCGATACCAGCATTTTTGTGCGTATCGGTGGCCATGCCGATACTAGTATCGGTATCGGAACAACACTACTAGTAACAGTTAGCCACTCTAGTAACAGTTAGACACTCTAGTAACAGTTAGACACTCTAGAACAGTTAGACACTCTAGTAACAGTTAGCCACTCTAGTAACAGTTAGTCACTCTAGTAACAGTTAGACACTCTAGAACAGTTAGCCACTCTAGAACAGTTAGCCACTCTAGAACAGTTAGCCACTCTAGTAACAGTTAGCCACTCTAGAACAGTTAGACACTCTAGTAACAGTTAGCCACTCTAGTAACAGTTAGACACTCTAGTAACAGTTAGTCACTCTAGAACAGTTAGACACTCTAGTAACAGTTAGCCACTCTAGTAACAGTTAGCCACTCTAGAACAGTTAGCCACTCTAGAACAGTTAGCCACTCTAGTAACAGTTAGACACTCTAGTAACAGTTAGCCACTCTAGTAACAGTTAGACACTCTAGTAACAGTTAGCCACTCTAGTAACAGTTAGACACTCTAGTAACAGTTAGTCACTCTAGAACAGTTAGACACTCTAGTAACAGTTAGCCACTCTAGTAACAGTTAGCCACTCTAGAACAGTTAGCCACTCTAGAACAGTTAGCCACTCTAGTAACAGTTAGACACTCTAGTAACAGTTAGCCACTCTAGTAACAGTTAGACACTCTAGTAACAGTTAGCCACTCTAGAACAGTTAGACACTCTAGAACAGTTAGCCACTCTAGTAACAGTTAGTCACTCTAGAACAGTTAGACACTCTAGAACAGTTAGACACTCTAGAACAGTTAGACACTCTAGAACAGTTAGCCACTCTAGTAACAGTTAGCCACTCTAGTAACAGTTAGCCACTCTAGAACAGTTAGCCACTCTAGAACAGTTAGACACTCTAGAACAGTTAGACACTCTAGAACAGTTAGCCACTATAGAACAGTTAGCCACTCTAGTAACAGTTAGACACTCTAGTAACAGTTAGCCACTCTAGAACAGTTAGACACTCTAGTAACAGTTAGTCACTCTAGTAACAGTTAGTCACTCTAGAACAGTTAGCCACTCTAGAACAGTTAGACACTCTAGAACAGTTAGCCACTCTAGTAACAGTTAGCCACTCTAGTAACAGTTAGCCACTCTAGAACAGTTAGACACTCTAGTAACAGTTAGTCACTCTAGTAACAGTTAGTCACTCTAGAACAGTTAGCCACTCTAGAACAGTTAGACACTCTAGAACAGTTAGCCACTCTAGAACAGTTAGCCACTCTAGTAACAGTTAGCCACTCTAGTAACAGTTAGCCACTCTAGTAACAGTTAGACACTCTAGAACAGTTAGTCACTCTAGTAACAGTTAGCCACTCTAGTAACAGTTAGCCACTCTAGTAACAGTTAGCCACTCTAGAACAGTTAGACACTCTAGTAACAGTTAGTCACTCTAGTAACAGTTAGTCACTCTAGAACAGTTAGTCACTCTAGAACAGTTAGACACTCTAGAACAGTTAGCCACTCTAGTAACAGTTAGCCACTCTAGTAACAGTTAGCCACTCTAGGCGTATTTTATTAACACAAAAGAACCAGGGGCCGGATTCACCAAAGTGTTCTTAAGATAATTCTTAAGACAATTCTTAAGAAAAAAGATAAGATGTTCCTAAGAATGTTCTTAAACGCTATTCACCATTTTTTTCTTAAGAATTGTCCTATGTCTTAAGAAGTTCTTAGTTTTCTCACTTAAGAAGTTCTTAGATTTTGAACTGTGATTTTTACACCTGTGTGTCTCTCTCTCTCTCTCTCTCTCTCTTTTGAACTTATGAAGAACTTCCATCTAAAATGTGAATATAAAATAAATAATAGTAAGGACATTGTTTCAGTTACTTGGCCTACTTAAATAACATGTTCATAATGATTAATTAAGTAGTATACATCAAATACAACAACTGCCTCCTTGATTTACTTTCTGAGTACATTGTGGTGTAATCTAGGAATAGGCCTACATGTGACACAGGCTGAAAGGCCCATTTCAGTTATATCTCAAACATACAAACATGTGATAGACATTCACACATTCACACAAAACATTCACACAAAAGTACTCTGACCAACTTGAATTAACAATATGTGTTAACACATTGTCTAGGGCTAAACTAAATATTAATAAAATCAAATAAATGCAATACAAAATTGTTCAAGTAAGACTTACCTTTCACTTTAGCTGCTTTAAGACAGGTGAGAGCTTCTCTTAAAGTTAAGAAGACATTTGAGAAGAAATCTAAGAACTTTGTTTTGGAGAATCTCATTTGTTCTTAAGTTCTATCTTAGGAAAAATCTTAAGAAGAAAGTTAAGAAAAAACTAAAGTTAAGATAAGATTTTCTTCGGGAATACCAAATCTTCTTAAGTTTTGTCTTAAGAACAAATGTTGTTCTTAAGAACACATTTGTTCTTAAAAACGCTTGGTGAATCCGGCCCCAGGGCAATAAGGCCAGCTTAAGGCTTCTCGCCGTTACTCAAACTCAGAAGAATGTCCACGGTGCTGAGTCTCACCCTCGGTCTCAGTCAAGAGAGGGATGCCACAATGTGTGTGTGTGTGTGTGTGTCTGTGTGAATGTGTGTGTGTGTGTGTGTGTGTGTGTGTGTGTGTGTGTGTGTGAATGTGTATGTGTGTATGTGTGTATGTGTATGTGTGTGTGTGTGTGTGTGTGTGTGTGTGTGTGTGTGATGTATTGATGTGGTTTATGAAGTGAGGATTACTAACCTTTTCTCCTTCTCTCTTATTCTTTTCATCTGAAGATGTTGCAGGTGAGTGATGACTTGTATTTGTTACACTACAACATTCAAACAATTATACCTGTACTATATCAATGACAATAAAGACCATTCATTCATTCATTCATTCATTCATTCAAAACCTTTAAGACATTGACGTCCAACAAATCTGCTTTAGAAAAGACTGAAGAATGTAGATATGCTACTTGACTTTGAACCCTTCCTCCCTCCCTCCCTCCTTTTAACTTCCCTCCCTCCCTCCCTCCCCCTGTTTACTCTCCCTCCTTTTACACTCCCTCCCTCCCTCCACCATTCCTCCATCCCTTCCTCCCTCTTTTCCTCTTTCCTTCTACCCTCCTGCCCTCCCTCCTTTCCTCTACTCTCCCTCCCTCTACCCTCCATACTTCCTTCTCTCCCTCCCTCATTTCTTTTAACCTCCATCCCTTCCACACTCTCTCTTGCCTCCTTCCCTCCCTCTGACCGTCCTTCTACCCTCCATCCCTCTCTCTACCCTCCATCCCTCTACCCTCCCTCCCTCCATCCCTCTACCCTCCATCCCTCTACCCTCCCTCCATCCCTCCCTCCATCCCTCCCTCCCTCCATCCCTCACATGGAACATGGATCCAGGTGATGCTGCAGAGTGGTTAAGGGAGGAGAGCGTGGAGAAGAAGCAGAGGAGAGAGGAATCAGCTGGTCTGCTTGGTAAGAGTGAGAGAGTGGAGGTGAATTATAGAACGGATGGTTTCAGGAGAGACTATGGAAACAGAATGAATGAATGCATCAACTGAATCAGAAAAATCAGTTCATGGTGTTACATGAACTATACAACGAAATGCAGTTTAGCATCCAACCAAAAAGTGCAAATAGTGATACAAGAACCTGATATAAATGAAACAAGAATGGCAGTGATGGGTAACTATGCAATATCCAGTATGTGCAGAGGAGGTATTGTAAGCATAGTTATTATTAGGGCTGTCAATGTTAACGTGTTATGCAAATGAATCATAATACCAAGATATATCCATATTAGAACTACAGATATATCCATATTAGAACTACAGATATATCCATATTAGAACTACAGATATATCCATATTAGAACTACAGATATATCCATATTAGAACTACAGATATATCCATATTAGAACTACAGCCATTAGATGGTAGTCAGGTTATGATTCCACTACAGAACCTCCACTAGCAAACACAAACCACATGGCTGAGCAGCTCAAGGTGCTGGGTTCAGGTTGATCACCTCTCAGGTGTTCAAATCCCACTTCAGACAGACTTTTTAAATTATATAAAATACTGTGGACCCACTGCTTACATGCTACTAAATATGAAATACTGTGAACCCACTGCTTACATGTTACTAAATATGAAATACTGTGAACCCACTGCTTACATGTTAATATGAAATACTGTGGACCCACTGCTTACATGTTAAATATGAAATACTGTGAACCCACTGCTTACATGTTACTAAATATGAAATACTGTGGACCCACTGCTTACATGTTAAATATGAAATACTGTGGACCCACTGCTTACATGTTACTAAATATGAAATACTGTGGACCCACTGCTTACATGTTACTAAATATGAAATACTGTGAACCCACTGCTTACATGTTACTAAATATGAAATACTGTGGACATACACGGTGTATTACGGTAGTATTACTATGGTTAGTAGGTGTATTACGGTAGTATTAGTATGGTTAGTAGGTGTATTACGGTAGTATTAGTATGGTTAGTAGGTGTATTACGGTAGTATTAGTATGGTTAGTAGGTGTATTACGGTAGTATTAGTATGGTTAGTAGGTGTATTACGGTAGTATTAGTATGGTTAGTAGGTGTATTACGGTAGTATTCTGATCAACTAAGAGTGTTGGGTTCTAATCTGGTTTTGTGTGTTTGAGATAATTCCTCTTCCTCTCACAAAGCTAAAGTGATCTCAAGAAGGAATGGTACACTTTAACCTGTGTCCTTCTTAGTCTCTGTAGGAGCTAAAGTACAAAAGTAAACTGTATTCTGTGATTCAATTAGAGAATGAAAATAACAGTGATGGGTTTGAAGAAATAAACTGTCTGAAAGCAAGACGTTGTCAGACTTCTTCTAGTGTTTGGAGACGACTTCTCCGCTTTCAGTACTGAAAGTCAGAACAGCGCCACAAAACCACCAGTGGTCAAAGATATAATACATTATAGTAAGTTCTACCTAAATGACATGAATGGGGAACAGTGAAGGGAGTTTCAGAGTAACTCCGGAGGTCTCCGGTTCGAGACCAGGCAGAAACAACTGAAACAACGTTTTTTTCCATTTCACCAAGGAGGTGGAGCAGTTACTGACCATAGGGCTTGGTTCACCATGGAGGTGGAGCAGTTACTGACCATAGGGCTTGGTTCACCATGGAGCAGTTACTGACCATAGGGCTTGGTTCACCATGGAGCAGTTACTGACCATAGGGCTTGGTTCACCATGGAGGTGGAGCAGTTACTGACCATAGGGCTTGGTTCACCATGGAGCAGCTACTGACCATAGGGCTTGGTTCACCATGGAGGTGGGGCAGTTACTGACCATAGGGCTTGGTTCACCATGGAGGTGGAACAGTTACTGACCATAGGGCTTGGTTCACCATGGAGGTGGGGCAGTTACTGACCATAGGGCTTGGTTCACCATGGAGGTGGAGCAGCTACTGACCATAGGGCTTGGTTCACCATGGAGGTGGAGCAGCTACTGACCATAGGGCTTGGTTCACCATGGAGGTGGAACAGTTACTGACCATAGGGCTTGGTTCACCATGGAACAGTTACTGACCATAGGGCTTGGTTCACCATGGAGCAGCTACTGACCATAGGGCTTGGTTCACCATGGAGGTGGAGCAGTTACTGACCATAGGGCTTGGTTCACCATGGAGGTGGAGCAGTTACTGACCATAGGGCTTGGTTCACCATGGAGCAGTTACTGACCATAGGGCTTGGTTCACCATGGAGGTGGAACAGTTACTGACCATAGGGCTTGGTTCACCATGGAGCAGTTACTGACCATAGGGCTTGGTTCACCATGGAGCAGTTACTGACCATAGGGCTTGGTTCACCATGGAGGTGGAGCAGTTACTGACCATAGGGCTTGGTTCACCATGGAGCAGTTACTGACCATAGGGCTTGGTTCACCATGGAGCAGTTACTGACCATAGGGCTTGGTTCACCATGGAGGTGGAGCAGCTACTGACCATAGGGCTTGGTTCACCATGGAGGTGGAGCAGTTACTGACCATAGGGTTCAACCCACTAATTCAGCAGAGAACAGGCGGGTGCAGTGTATCTGTGCAGTCTGGGGTTTGGCAGTTAAGTGCAGTTCTGACAACATAGCCTGAGACTGTTTTACTCTGCAAATTAAGAGATGCTAATCGTATTCATAAACCATCAAAACGAAGAGATGTTATAATAAAGTAAAAAAAAACTCTGATTCCTCTAACCAGTTTTTGTTTTACTAGTAATCCCGAGTACTTGATGATTAATCTGATTAATCACAGAATATTATTATGATTAACTTGATTAAAACGTTAATCTGTTGACAGCACTTGTTATTATTCAACTCAGATGGCTGTTGGTTGCCAGAGAAGTGTAGATGACAGAAATGATGAATGTGTTTGTTGATACAAATCAAAACGTGAGTGAATCTATATGATCTATATGATCTTCCTGCTTGTACAACAATCAATAAAGCATGTCTTCAGAGGTAGAGATGGACAACACACTTCTAAAGGAGAGGGACAGACTGATAGAGGATAAGAATAAGACTCTGGAGGAGATGAACAGTTAAGATGGTCTGTCTGCTTATTTAATAACTCTGATGTTCTAACCCCAACGCCTCACTCTCTTCCAGACATGAAGTTGGATGAACTAACCAAACAGCAAGCAGAGAGAGACAAGCAGTTGAAAGAGAGAGCGGAAGCTGTGAACACTGAAAAAAAGCAACTTGGTGAGAACGTGTTTAGATGTGCTTTTTGTTGTTTTTCATGCAAAATAGTGTATATTTATTTCAGATACTGTAGTGGAAGATATCCTAATTTCCAGTGAAGTAGCCGCCATCTTATTATGATATTTTAGTTTATCCCGCCCCTTCTTCACTTTGATTGGTCCAAAGTCACGAATGTAACCAATGACTGTCATCATTATTACAACCCAGTCTGTCTTGAAGCCCGTCTACAGTGACATCTGCATTTGTTTACTGATGCATGTCAGTAGAACTTGCTAATATGATTAATTTGTGTTAAAAACAAATGAACATGTTAAGGTTT
The DNA here is from genome assembly GCF_963989245.1 of Nansenia antarctica. Taxonomy (NCBI): domain Eukaryota; kingdom Metazoa; phylum Chordata; class Actinopteri; order Argentiniformes; family Microstomatidae; genus Nansenia; species Nansenia antarctica. Next base: position 32,730,343 of record NC_137683.1, on the reverse strand, counting down.
CCAGATTAATTGCAATTGTTAACACGCTAACATTGACAAAGCAAATAACTATATAATAAATACATGTATTACTGTTTCATCACCTCATGTCCCATTGCTACCTTAGCCCAGCACTTTGTGGACTCCAACCGGTCCAAATTGATCGAGTGTGTGGGAGAGGTCAACTTCAACTCCATCCTGGATCAATTCTTGGAAAGGAGAGTCATCACACACCCTATATATATTGACATGAAGTCTAAATTGACCCCCATTGAAAAGACGAGAGCGCTTTTCGACGGTCCACTGAGGACAGGCGGCGAAACAGTCAAAGATATGTTCCTTGAAATCCTGGAGGAGTTGGATCCATACCTGATCAAAGGTCTGAAAGGTAAACATTAGGGGTGGGGCCAACCACATGCTTGAGGACAGTTCCTGTACTCTGATTGGACATGCTCAGCCATGATGACTTGTTATAGGTCAAAGGTTAGAGGCCCTCCCAGGACGAGATGAGCTCAAAAGCAGATGAGGGTTTCTGTCACAGCACTCCTGACCCTGGTTTGTTTGTGTTCTCTGTTTATAGATCTAGCTGGAAGTCCACCAGGACCTGCGCCCCGCTAGAAGGACGTCTACCAGGACCTGCAGACACACGTCTCTGTGCTGGAGTCTGGAGGAATGGGAGAACAAGAAGAGGGCCATGCTGCTGTAGTACCTGGCCTGCTGTGGAGACCCGGCTGGGTGGATGTGATGGAGAATCAGTAGTTATGAAATGATTTTGATGTTGAAGAAAATATCTTCTGTACTGTACATTTTTGAAGGGAAAGGAAAATATGTGTTGATTGTAAGTCGCTTTGGAATAAGGCGTCTGCTAAATGCCAAAAATGTAAATGTTTGGTCCGCATGTCGGCAACCAATTAAAATGTTCAGACTTTTTGAAACATGGAACTACGTTTCAACGTTGTTGAGAATCACAACACAAACTCGCTAGTCAAGCCAAAATACTGCAACATAATGGATTGGACTACTACCTAGTTAACTAGAACACTACTTTACATTGTTAGCAGGCTCACAAAACAAGCTGTATGTAGAAATGTATTCACATGTTTCGAAAGAAAAGTCTGAACATTACGTCAGATTCCGACATGAGGAACAAAGCATTAGAATGTTTCACATTTAGTTTCAAGCAACATGTGGGACTGGTAGAACAAAGCAAGCCTTTCCTGCTTGGAACAGAGCTTGTATTTACTTTAAACCGGGTTGTTCAATTGTGGTTCCAGAGACATCATTGCTATGTGGACGTGCCTTGGTTGAATGTGTTTACAATGTTTGTTTGTATCCGGTTCCGGTGTAATTGTGAACCGGGGAGGTGCAGCGATGAAATGTTGACACTGTTTATTACACGTTTATCCCACTTTTAATTAAACATGTTGAACTACTGGACCCTGGTGAGTTGCTCTGTTGTAGAAAGTAGAGAAACTAATTGGGCTGTAGATTAGTGTTTGATGTATTACTATTGTTTTTATTTAACCTTTATTTATACAGGTAAAAACACATTGAGCCCCAAGGGATCATTTTCACGTGTGACCTGTTCACAGGCATACAACAACAACATCCACCACAAACAAATACAATACAAAACCTGGCCTACATAGTCTAAAGCTAAACTAAAACTACACAGTCTAAAACTAAAACTAGTCTAAAACAGTCTAAGATAAACTAAAACTAAACTAAAACTACAAAACCTAAAACTAGACAGCTAAAGAGCTAGGGACAGGGAGGGGTCAGTAATGGGCAAAAGGGAGGGTCAACTTAATAGCAAGAACAGATCATGGACTCGCACTGTATGTCTCTCAGCAAGAGCTTGAAACTGGAGAGAGGGATGATGTATGATGTAATCAAGTTTGACGTTTAAACTTTAAACCTTCTTCCGTTTGCCAAATGATTGATGAGTTTTATATTGATGTTGTTAAACGTACAGGACTCACCTGGCGTTAGTGGTCAGACTGCAGCCTTGTAGCAGCACACAGGGGACATAACCGGCCATCATCAGAGTCCATGGTTACCATGGTTACCAGGGTTCTCCTGACCAGGAGCCATGCAGCACAGCAGGGAAGTGGATATACTGGATAACCAACTGTCCACAGTGCCCCCTGCTGCCCCAGAGCCACACTGCGTCATCTGTGATCAGAGGTCCTGAGGGGTAGATAAAGATAACTGTTCATAGTGATCAGAGGTCCTGAGGGGTAGATATAGACAACTGTTAGTCATCAGAATCTAAATGGTCCAGTTCTGATGTGATTCTTATAAGTGGAGTGCATGGAGAGCAGAAGAGTAGCTGGAACCCAGTAGTGTTGTAGTTCTCTCCTCTGTCCACTAGAGGGCAGCAGAGAACACCACTTCCTCAGGATGACCAAACAGCTGTCATACTCTCAAACCACCAGCAGGGGGCTCTTAACATGGAGGGAAAGGCTACTGTGTTGTGTTGTCATGGTGACCGTGGGGATGTACATATGTGTAAGGAATGTGATTATCCCAAACTGGGACACAATATGGTCTAATCTCAATTCAACCTCCAAAAACTCATCAGTTAATTCATTTTAAAGTCATCCACAGGGCCTATGCTACACCATATAGAAGATACTTAATGAAACTACAACCCAACTACTACTGTACATTCTGCCCTACCCCCACACCGGGTTCATTTCTCCATATGTTCTGGGAGTGTCCAGTCGTGGCCAACTTTTGGAACCATGTCAATTCTGTAATGTCCAAGTTATTTAAGATTGACTATGTTCCTAATCCATGTTTATGTTTGCTCAATGATGACTCTGATTTCGATTTAAGTATTACGCAAAAGAAAATGCTATTTGCTGGTTTCACCTCTGCAAAAAAAACTATTCTTCAACATTGGATGACACCTGATTTCAGTATGAACACTTTTTGGTTTTACTCTTTACAGAGGATTGTGAATCTTGAGTGCACAACGGCCAGATTGAACAAAGCAAGGCCCAGTACAGTTGATGCGTGGAAGGCTTATTCATTGAACTTGACTAACTTGACTGCTCTGTGATTTGATTTTCCATTTACCCCAATCCGGACTGTGTTGTATTTCTACTATTTGGCTGTGACTTGTCTGCTACACTACCCCTTTTCTTTTTTGTTTTCTTTATTTTTTCCCTCCCTCCCTTCTTGTTCTGTATTGTCGTTGTTATGTGTTGATAAAAGCAATAAAAAATCTTGATCACAAAAAAAGGAATGTGATTATTATTATTTTACTCCTGGATGAACAAGGAATTCCTCTTCTGGGACAATAATGTTTTTTAATTGAATTCATATGAATCCATTTCTGTTCTGTCATGAAAATGTGAAATACAAATGAAAAGGAAGAACGTGCCTAGTGACTGTTTCTGTTCTGTGAGATGATGAATCACACGCTCTCTTTCAGGCTGGACAACTTCACAATATTTAACGTTTATTATTATTCCTGTATTACACTGGAATGCATCCCTGCATATAAACCCCTCAAAAAATGTTCGGAAACGTTATTTCGGTCGATTATTCCTCCCCTTTAATAATACCAATGGGTATTGTATTTTATATCGTTGGAAAGCCTGATTAGTCACCTTTACAACGAGGTACAACTTGTAAGGATCATGCATTCGTGGAATGAGCAACACAGCTAAAAATGTGGGTAGCGGCCCAAAAATATTTGCCAAAATCCCCTTTATTCTTCTGCTGGTATTCACTCTCGTTTTGAGTTGCTTGGTGGATTGCATGATTGCACTCTCCCACAGTAATAAGGAAAAAACAACACATATTTTTTACACTTTATTAATTTTACACTGTCAGGGACCTCAGTAGCGTGTGGAAGATCCATACGCAGTCACAACAGCTTGCCACCTCCTCCTCATGCTGGTCATTGCTCAACCAGGATTTGCCGCAAGTCAGCCAACATGGTTGCGTTGGTCACTCTGGCACGTACAGCACACCCAAGCTGATCCCACAAGTGTTTAATTGGGTTGAGGTCTGGACTCACGGCAGGCCATTCCACCCTCTCCACTCCCAAATACTGGAGGTGCTCTGTGATGATCCTGGCTCTGTGGGGGCGAGCGTTGTCATCATGGAGGATGGAGTTAGGTCCCAGATTCTGGAGATATGGGATCGCCACTGGCCCCAGAATATCATTCCTGTCAATTAGGTGCCATTCAGGTGCCAGTCACACACCTGTGACTGACATACACCTGCCAGCACTTGAAGCTCAAAACGAGAGTGAATACCAACAGAAGAATATTGCAGGGGATTTTGGCAAAACATTTTGGGCCACTACCCACATATTTAGCTGTGTTACTCATTCCACGAATGCATGGTCCTTACAAGTTATACCTTGTTGTAAAGGTGACTAATCAGGCTTTCCAACGATATAAAATACAATACCCATTGGTGTTATTAAAGGGGAGGAAGAATCGACTGAAATAACGTTTCCCAACTTTTTTTGAGGGGTTTAGTATAATAGTAATAATACAAAAGAAAAATAACATAATAATAATAATACTAATAATAATAAGACACACACACACACACACATTTTAAATGCTTTATTTATGTCCACATACATGTACAATTCTAAAGGACATAAATACTATCAGTGCATTTTGATATCATGGAAACAATCTGTTACAGTAATGCTGAGCCAACAACCATGTTATGCTACACACAGGATGTTATTCAACCAGTTATGCTACACACAGGATGTTATTAAACCAGTTATGCTACACACAGGATGTTATTCAACCAGTTATGCTACACACAGGATGTTATTAAACCAGTTATGCTACACACAGGATGTTATTCAACCAGTTATGCTACACACAGGATGTTATTCAACCAGTTATGCTACACACAGGATGTTATTAACAACCAGTTATGCTACACACAGGATGTTATTCAACCAGTTCTGCTACACACAGGATGTTATTCACACCAGATAATGATACCAGTGGGTTGACAGATACAGTATCACTACTGTACAACAGACAGTATCCCGCTCATGGGTACAGGAAGCACCGCCTTCTCCATATTGAGCGGCTACCAATAACAGCAGATACTGAGCAATACTTTGCTAACTGTTTGGCCCTTCTCTTAGGAAGACCAGCCATATGAAGGCCTCTAACACTCACTCACACACACACACACACACACACACACACACACACACACACACACACACACACACACACACACACACACATAACTGTAAACGTTATGTACAGAGGTCAGCATGGTGTAAGTAACAGATCATATAATAACAGGTCAGATGTAGATATTATTTAGTCTTTATGGTGGTGGTGTTCCATTTCCTTTTACTGTCACAACAACTCACACACCCTCCTCCCTCTCTCCCTCTCTCCTCTCCTCTCCTCTCCTCTCATCTCCTCTCCTCTCCTCTCCTCTCCTCTCCTCTCCTCTCCTCTCCTCTCATCTCCTCTCCTCTCCTCTCCTCTCCTCTCCTCTCCTCTCCTCTCCTCCTCCTCTCCTCCTCTCCTCCTCTCTCCCTCCATCCTCTCCTCCTCTCCTCTCCTCTTCTCCTCCTCTCCTCCTCTCCTCTTCTCTCCTCTCCTCCTCTCCCCCTCATCCCTCCCTCCTCTCCTCTCCTCCTCTCTCTCTCCCTCCATCCTCTCCTCTCCTCCTCTCCTCTCTCTCTCCCTCCGTCCTCTCCTCTCTTCCTCTCTCTCTCCCTCCATCCTCTCCTCTCCTCCTCTCTCCCTTTGTCCTCTCCTCTCCTCTCCTCCTCTCTCTCTCCCTCCATCCTCTCCTCTCCTCCTCTCTCTCTCCCTCCATCCTCTCCTCTCCTCCTCTCCTCTCTCTCTCCCTCCGTCCTCTCCTCTCCTCCTCTCTCTCTCCCTCCATCCTCTCCTATCCTCCTCTCTCCCTCTGTCCTCTCCTCTCCTCTCCTCCTCTCTCTCCCTCCATCCTCTCCTCTCCTCCTCTCTCTCTCCCTCTGTCCTCTCTCCTCCTCTCCTCCTTGATTGATTGATTGAAAACCTTTATTGTCCCCAATGGGGAAATTTTGTTAAAATACATAAAACAGTGCAGGCTCAATAAGTAAAAAGTTCCAAGTTCCAAAGTTCCAGCTCCAGGTCTCCCCCACCCTGCAGGGCCTGGTTGTAGAGTCGGAGTGCAGCTGGAACAAAGGACTGTCCAAATCTTTTTGTACTTTGACGGGGGAGAACAAATCTGTGGCTGAACTTGCTCCTCATCCCCGCCA
>NC_137683.1:32706602-32716602 GCF_963989245.1 Nansenia antarctica | reverse complement strand
GTGTCATTGAGTAATACCTGGGAACACCACCACTAGTGTGTCATTGAGTAAGACCTGGGAACACCACCACTAGTGTGTCATTGAGTAAGACCTGGGAACACCACCACTAGTGTGTCATTGAGTAAGACCTGGGGAACACCACCACTAGTGTGTCCTTGAGTAAGACCTGGGAACACCACCACTAGTGAGCCCTTGAGTAAGACCTGGGAACACCACCACTAGTGTGTCCTTGAGTAAGACCTGGGAACACAACCACTAGTGTGTCCTGGAGTAAAACCTGGGAACACCACCACTAGTGTGTCCTTGAGTAAGACCTGGGAACACCACCACTAGTGTGTCCTTGAGTAAGACCTGGGAACACCACCACTAGTGTGTCCTGGAGTAAGACCTGGGAACACCACCACTAGTGTGTCCTTGAGTAAGACCTGGGAACACCACCACTAGTGTGTCCTGGAGTAAAACCTGGGAACACCACCACTAGTGTGTCCTTGAGTAAAACCTGGGAACACCACCACTAGTGTGTCCTTGAGTAAGACCTGGGAACACCACCACTAGTGTGTCCTTGAGTAAGACCTGGGAACACCACCACTAGTGTGTCCTGGAGTAAGACCTGGGAACACCACCACTAGTGTGTCCTTGAGTAAGACCTGGGAACACCACCACTAGTGTGTCCTTGAGTAAGACCTGGGAACACCACCACTAGTGTGTCCTTGAGTAAGACCTGGGAACACCACCACTAGTGTGTCCTGGAGTAAGACCTGGGAACACCACCACTAGTGTGTCCTGGAGTAAGACCTGGGAACACCACCACTAGTGTGTCCTTGAGTAAGACCTGGGAACACCACCACTAGTGTGTCCTTGAGTAAGACCTGGGAACACCACCACTAGTGTGTCCTTGAGTAAGTAGTTTAATGGTCATGTAGTTGAAGCTAATTTGATCCCATATTCATAGCTTTCATCTGACGTCACAGCATAGTGGAAACGCCCACCTGACGGGCAAAAGGCACTTTTTGCGGGCAAAACCCACGGGCAAAACCCACTTTTTGCGGGTTAATAACTTTGATTTCCCGTGGGTTAGGAAAATAATTCTAACGTGTCCGGAAAGAGGAGAAGCCAGGGAATCGATAAGTTTTTGAATGGAGTCGATCCTCCACTCCTATCACCGTGGACACAGGAGCGAATTCCCGGGTAGAAATATCCCCTCGACCCGCTGTCAGCGGGAGTTCCGTCCAGCAGCGGTAGAACTCCCGAACGCCCGGTTGATCGAGTTTCGTATTAAAAGTATATCTTCTCGGGGTGTCAGCGAGGTGGTTAAGGGCTCAAAATGACCGTATACTGATGGTGAATTTAGCAATAATAGTATTGTATTTGTACCACCTCCATAACCGGTGTTATTCACGGAGAAAGCCGGTCAAGGACGCACCTTTTGCGGGTTAATAACTTTGATTCTCCGGGGGTTAGGAAAATAATTCCAACGTGTCCGGATAGAGGAGAAGACATGAAATCCAAACGTTTTTGAATGGAGTCGATCCTCCACTCCTATCACCGTCGTGTATCTTGATAGTTCTTCGAAGATGGGTGAGGTGGTCTAAATAGTAGGCAGCCGGTAAATCGTCATGTTGAGCGATGTTGCTATGATACTTTTTGCCCGTCAGGTTGGTGGTTGCTAGGGAAGAAACCACGTGACTGAAAGCTATGAATTGACTAACATGCGGCTGTGAAACACCTTTACCAGAATGATCTTTAACTACTGTGTGTGTGTGTGTGTGTGTGTGTGTGTGTGTGTCTGCATCCCTGTGTGTGTGTGTGTGTGTGTGTCTGCGTCCCTGTGTGTGTTTGTGTGTCTGCTTCTCTCTGTGTGTGTGTGTGTGTCTGCTTCTGTGTGTGTGTGTGTGTGTGTGTGTGTGTCTGCGTCCCTGTGTGTGTGTGTGAGTGTGTCTGCGTCCCTGTGTGTGTGTGTGTGTGTGTGTGTGTCTGCGTCCCTGTGTGTGTGTGTGTGTGTGTGTGTGTGTCTGCTTCTCTGTGTGTGTGTGTGTGTATGTGTGTGTGTCTGCGTCCCTGTGTGTGTGTGTGTGTGTGTGTGTGTCTGCGTCCCTGTGTGTGTGTGTGTGTGTGTGTGTGTGTTGCAGGGCTGATCCTGCTGTTCTACCTGGTGTTCTACGTGTTCCTGGGAGGGATGTTCGTCCTCACCATGTACGTCATGCTGCTAACGCTGGACGACTACACACCCACCTACCAGGACCGGCTAGCTACGCCAGGTAACCTAGCTACCTAGCTACCTAGCTACACACCCACCTAGCTACCTTGCTACCCGGACCGCCTAGCCACACCAGGGGCCTCATTCATAAAGAAGTACTTGAACGTCATCTTTGACTTTCACGTAAGCACAGTTTTCTAAACGGACGTAAGCATTATTTATAAAACGGGCTGAGATGGTTTAAAGTTGCGTACGTGCTTCCTTCTATAAATACCAACGCAGGTAAAAATGAACGCAGGTGAATGAGGTTTGTATTAACACCCTGTGATAGAGGCTGAATTATAGCGGCTGAATTAAGACAAGTGCTATAATATAGGGTAGGCGTTCGTCTGGAAGTGGGAGAGGGCAGAGAAGGGTGGCTTCTCTGTAAGTTGCATTTGTAACGTTTGATCATGACAACTAACCAGGCACACAGGCACATGCTTATACTCTACTCAAGTTGTAAAAGAAAATCAGGGGAGGTGGTTGATTTTATAAGAGGACAATTTTAGCATCCCCTCGCCAGTGACTTCAGTGTCAGTAACTGTCATTGCATGTGTGCGTGCCCCCTCGCACCTTGAAATAGCAGTAATACCACGTTCATTGATAAAATGACATTAAGTATGGAAAGAGGGGGGTGATTTTGACTGTTTTTATTTCAGGGGGGATGCCATCCCCCCTCAACTCGAGTGCTGCTTATACTGTAATAATATAATGGTCTTATTCTTACCAGGTGGTCTTATTCTTATATGGCTGCTCACTCCCTGACACCGGAGAAAATCCAGTATAATTTAGAGCTTGGCCGGGCAAGGTCCGTTGTGGAACGCACTAGGCATGTTGAAGGGGAGATAGACAGCTCCGGGGGGATATAAAGGAAGACTGAAATACAATCAGAAACATCAGTTCCTTTTAAATCTTGAATTAAACTCATTTTCTCGGCTGATAACAACATCGTTAATTTTATTACGAGCCACTTGCATGAATTACACTAGGCAGTGCGGCTCACATGCCTGTAATAACTCCGCATAACCAGTAGGTAATGTGCGTAAGCAAGTTGAATACTCGACGTCGAGCTACGATCGTTTCCACGATCAAATTGACTCACGTTGAAATTGTATAAATCACTACGTTGACGTGGTTTTCTACGTACGACACGGGTAAGATCAACATTTGATCTAAGCACCCGTTATGAATGAGGCCCCAGGTGACACCAGTGTCTCTCTCTGTGTTGTGTATTTAATGTAATGTGTGTGTGTGTGTGTGTGTGTGTGTGTGTGTGTTTGTGTGTGTGTGTGTGTGTGTGTGTGTGTGTGTGTGTGTGTGCAGGCATGATGATCCGTCCCAGGGGAGTTGCCATGGAGATCCTCTACAGCCGCGAGGAGACAGAGAGCTGGGACCACTACGTCCAGACGCTGGACACCTTCCTGGGCCGTGAGTCTGTCTGTCTGCCTGTCTGTCTGTCTGTCTGTCTGTGTGCCTGTCTGCCTGTCTGTCTGCCTGCCTGTCTGTCTGCCTGTCTGTCTGTCTGTCTGCCTGTCTGTCTGTCTGCCTGTCTGTCTGTCTGTCTGCCTATCTGTCTGTCTGCCTGCCTGCCTGCCTGTCTGTCTGCCTGCCTGTCTGTCTGTCTGCCTGCATGTCGGCACGGTCAAGACCATCTGCTGAAGTTCAAACCAAGAAGCATCAGAATGGGAAAGGAAGGTGATGTTAGTGACTCTGAACGTGGTGTGGGTGTTAGGGTTAGGGTTAACGTGGTGTGGGTGTTAGGGTTAGGGTTAACGTGGTGTGGGTGTTAGGGTTAGGGTTAACGTGGTGTGGGTGTTAGGGTTAACGTGGTGTGGGTGTTAGGGTTAGGGTTAACGTGGTGTGGGTGTTAGGGTTAGGGTTAACGTGGTGTGGGTGTTAGGGTTAGGGTTAACGTGGCGTGGGTGTTGGTGCCAGACGGGCTGGTTTGAGTATTTCAGAAAGTGCTGAAGTACTGGAATTGTCCCACACAACCATCTCTAGGGTTAGGGGTCAGGGGTTAGGGGTTAGGGTTAGGACCATCTCTAGGGTCAGGGGTTAGGACCATCTCTAGGGTCAGGGTCAGGGGTTAGGGGTTAGGGTTAGGACCATCTCTAGGGTCAGGGTTAGGGGTTAGGGGTTAGGGTTAGGACCATCTCTAGGGGCAACAGAGAATGGTCCGAAAAAGGGGAAATATCCAGTGAGCGGCAGTTCCCTGTGCGTAGGTGTGTACTGGTGTGGGGGGTGGGGTGTGGGGGGGTGTACTGGTGTCGGGGGTGGGGTGTGGGGGTGTGTACTGGTGTGGGGGTGTGTACTGGTGTGGGGGGTGGGGGTGTGTACTGGTGTGGGGGTGTGTACTGGTGTGGGGGGTGGGGTGTGGGGGTGTGTACTGGTGTGGGGGTGGGGTGTGGGGGGTGTACTGGTGTGGGGGGTGGGGTGTGGGGGTGTGGGGGTGTGGGGGTGTGTACTGGTGTGGGGGTGGGGTGTGGGGGGTGTACTGGTGTGGGGTGTTTAAGAATTAAGACGGTTCTGAAGGCAAAAGAGGGGGTCCAACCCAGTACTAACAACTGTATCAATCCTGGATGGAGGGAAGCTCCCACTGGTGTTGCGCTGGCTGTCGATGGTGATGGGGTCCTGTTGACCCGTCGATGGTGATGGGGTCCTGTTGACCCGTCGATGGTGATGGGGTCCTGTTGACCCGTCGATGGTAATGGGGTCCTGTTGACCCGTCGATGGTGATGGGGTCCTGTTGACCCGTCGATGGTGATGGGGTCCTGTTGACCCGTTGATGGTGATGGGGTCCTGTTGACCCGTCGATGGTGATGGGGTCCTGTTGACCCGTCGATGGTGATGGGGTCCTGTTGACCCGTCGATGGTGATGGGGTCCTGTTGACCCGTCGATGGTGATGGGGTCCTGTTGACCCGTCGATGGTGATGGGGTCCTGTTGACCCGTCGATGGTGATGGGGTCCTGTTGACCCGTTGATGGTGATGGGGTCATGTTGACCCGGTGATGGTGATGGGGTCATGTTGACCCGGTGATGGTGATGGGGTCATATTGACCCGGTGATGGTGATGGGGTCCTGTTGACCCGTTGATGGTGATGGGGTCATGTTGACCCGGTGATGGTGATGGGGTCATGTTGACCCGTCGATGGTGATGGGGTCCTGTTGACCCGTCGATGGTGATGGGGTCCTGTTGACCCGTCGATGGTGATGGGGTCCTGTTGACCCGTTGATGGTGATGGGGTCATGTTGACCCGGTGATGGTGATGGGGTCCTGTTGACCCGTTGATAGTGATGGGGTCATGTTGACCCGGTGATGGTGATGGGGTCATGTTGACCCGGTGATGGTGATGGGGTCATGTTGACCCGTTGATAGTGATGGGGTCATGTTCCCGACCTTTCTTCCTGTAGTCCACCAGCAGCTCCTTGGTCTCGCCAGCGTAGAGAGAGAGGCAGTTCTCCTGCTGTTCTCCTGCTGTTCTCCTGCTGTACTCCTGCTGTTCTCCTGCTGTTCTCCTGCTGTTCTCCTGCTGTTCTCCTGCTGTTCTCCTGCTGTTCTCCTGCTGTTCTCCTGCTGTTCTCCTGCTGTTCTCCTGCTGTTCTCCTGCTGTTCTCCTGCTGTTCTCCTGCAGTTCTCCTGCTGTTCTCCTGCTGTTCTCCTGCTGTTCTCCTGCTGTTCTCCTGCTGTTCTCCTGCTGTTCTCCTGCTGTTCTCCTGCTGTTCTCCTGCTGTCCTCCTGCTGTTCTCCTGCTGTTCTCCTGCTGTTCTCCTGCTGTTCTCCTGCTGTCCTCCTGCTGTCCTCCTGCTGTTCTCCTGCTGTTCTCCTGCTGTTCTCCTGCTGTTCTCCTGCTGTTCTCCTGCTGTTCTCCTGCTGTTCTCCTGCTGTTCTCCTGCTGTTCTCCTGCTGTTCTCCTGCAGTTCTCCTGCTGTTCTCCTGCTGTTCTCCTGCTGTCCTCCTGCTGTTCTCCTGCTGTTCTCCTGCTGTTCTCCTGCTGTTCTCCTGCTGTTCTCCTGCTGTTCTCCTGCAGTTCTCCTGCTGTTCTCCTGCTGTTCTCCTGCTGTTCTCCTGCTGTTCTCCTGCTGTTCTCCTGCTGTTCTCCTGCTGTTCTCCTGCTGTTCTCCTGCTGTCCTGAGCCAGGAGGTCCACCTCTCTCCTGTAGGTCGTCTCACCACCATCGGTGATCAGGCTGATCACTGTCGTGTCGTCAGCGAATTTAATCACTGAGGTGGAGTCGTGTGTGGCCACGCAGTCATGGGTGTAGAGGGAGTAGAGGAGGGGGCTCAGGACACAGCCCTGGGGGGCTCCTGTGTTGAGGAGTAGAGGAGGGGGCAGTGTGTGTGTGTGTGTGTGTGTGTGTGTGTTCTTAACAGTGTGTGTGTGTTCTTAACAGTGTGTGTGTGTGTGTGTGTGTGTGTTCCAGCCTACAACAACAGTGTGCAGGCGGTGACCAACGACGAGTGTGTGTCAGACGTGTACCACGTGCAGGAGGACTCCGGCCCGGTGAGGAACCATCCCAAACGCTCCTGCCGCTTCCTGCGCTCCTCCCTGGACGCCTGCAGTGGCCTGGCCGACCGCTCCTACGGCTACCAGCAGGGCCAGCCCTGCGTCATCATCAAGCTCAACAGGGTAGGAGGCTAGGAGCTAACAGAGGCTAATGCTAACAGAGGCTAATGCTAACAGAGCTAACAGCTAACAGAGCTAACAGATAACAGAGCTAACCTCCACTCCTCTCCTCTCCTCCTCCAGGTTATTGGGATGCTGCCAGGGAAAGATGGTCAATCTCCCTACGTCACCTGTGGAGCCAAGGTACTAACCCTGACCCCTGACCCCTGACCCTGAACCCTGACCCTGACCCCTGACCCCTGACCCTGACCCTGACCCCTGACCCTGACCCTGACCCTAACCCTGACCCTGACCCCTGACCCTGACCCTGACCCCTAACCCTGACCATGACCCCTGACCCTAACCCTAACACTTTGGACCCAAGGTCTGTACAAGGTCTGTAGATACATACTAATAGACTGATAGACAGACAGACAGATAGATAGTTAGATAGACAGACAGTAGATAGATAGATCGGTAAATAGATAGATAGACAGACAGACAGACAGACAGACAGACAAGCAGACAGACAGACAGGCAGACAGACACACAGACAGACAGACACACAGACTTGTAGATAGACAGACAGACAGACAGACAGACAGACAGGTAGACAGACTGACAGGTAGACAGACAGACAGGTAGACAGGTAGACAGACAGACAGACAGACAGACAGACAGGCAGACAGACAGACAGACAGACAGGTAGACTGACAGACAGACAGACAGACAGACAGACAGACAGACAGACAGATAGATAGATAGTTAGATAGACAGACAGTAGATAGATAGATCGGTAAATAGATAGATAGACAGACAGACAGACAGACAGACAGGCAGACAGACACACAGACAGACAGACACACAGACAGAAAGACAGACAGACAGACAGACAGACAGACAGACAGACAGATAGATAGATAGACAGATAGACAGATAGATAGATAGATAGATAGACAGACAGTAGATAGATAGATAGATAGACAGACAGTAGATAAATAGGTAAATAGACAGACAGACAGACAGACAGATGGATACAAGGTCTAAGGTGTGTGTGTGTGTGTGTGTGTGTGTGTGTGTGTGTGTAGAAGGAGGATGGGGAGGCCATAGGAGAGCTGTCCTACTTTCCTCCTAACGGAACCTTCAACCTCATGTACTTCCCTTACTACGGCAAGAGAGCCCAGGTAACCCTAACACACACACACGCACGCACGCACGCACACACACACACACACACACACACACACACACACACACACACACACACACACACACACACACACACACACACACATTTTAAATGCTTTATTTAGGTCCACATAAATGTACAATATCTAAAGGACATAAATACTATCAGTGCATTGTGACATTATGAAAACAGTCAGTTACAGTAGTGATGAGCCAACAACCAGTTATGCTACACACAGGATGTTATTAACAACCAGTTATGCTACACACAGGATGTTATTCAACCAGTTATGCTGCACACAGGATGTTATTAACAACCAGTTATGCTACACACAGGATGTTATTCAACCAGTTATGCTGCACACAGGATGTTATTAACAACCAGTTATGCTGCACACAGGATGTTATTCAACCAGTTATGCTACACACAGGATGTTATTAACAACCAGTTATGCTACACACAGGATGTTATTAACAACCAGTTATGCTACACACAGGATGTTATTAACAACCAGTTATGCTACACACAGGATGTTATTAACAACCAGTTATGCTGCACACAGGATGTTATTCAACCAGTTATGCTACACACAGGATGTTATTCAACCAGTCCCTGTCCTGTCCTGTCCAGGGGTGTGCAGATGACGTGGTCACTGCCTCCAGGCATGAGACGTTATCAACACCATGCTCTCCAGAACCCACTCCTTTCTGGACTGGTCTGGGTTAGAGGTTAAAGGTTAGAGGTTAAAGGTTAGAGGTTAAAGGTTAGAGGTTAAAGGTTAGAGGTTAAAGATTAACCAGCCACTCAGAGAGCTTATTCACAACCAGTAACCAGCCACTAGGTCTAGGCCGTTCTTTTTCAGTAGAGGCTTAATAACTGCAGTTCTCAGGGCTTCAGGGAAGATTCCTGATGAAAGGGAAGTGTTGATTATGTGTATTAGTCCGCCTGCCATGCAGCTGAATATGCTTTTTAAACAGCTTGTTGGCAGGACATCAAGGGCACAGGTGGATGGTTTAAGACGTGACATGATTTTATCTAGGGTCTTGTAATCGATGGTGTTAAATTGTGACATGGTTGTTATGTCGGCTGTTTGGGGGTGTTAATGGGGACATGTTTTTCATGCCTGACACAGAAGACCTAATGCCTTGTCTAATGGTTTCTATTTTATTGTTAAAAAAGGATGCAAGCTCATTTCATTTACTAGTCGAGTGAAATTCCTGAGCAATGGGTGTTGGGGGATTTGTTAGTCTGTCAACAGTTCTGAAAAGGATGCGGTGTTATTGATGTTATTGTTTATGATCTTAGAGAAAAATGATTGTCTGGTGCTTCGCTTCTTATTTCTAAGTTATAGTTCTGAAGATTCTCTTTATAGATATCATAGTGGACTTGAAGGTTTGTTTTTCTCCATCTGCGCTCTGCTTTACGACATTCTCTTTCCTGGGTCTTTAAGGAGGGGGCAGTTCTGCTTTACGACATTCTCTTTCCTGGGTCTTTAAGGAGGGGCAGTTCTGCTTTACGACATTCTCTTTCCTGGGTCTTTAAGGAGGGGCAGTTCTGCTTTACGACATTCTCTTTCCTGGGTCTTTAAGGTGGGGCAGTTCTGCTTTACGACATTCTCTTTCCTGGGTCTTTAAGGTGGGGCAGTTCTGCTTTACGACATTCTCTTTCCTGGGTCTTTAAGGAGGTGCAGTTGGTACGGTCCTAGTGTTAAGGAGGGGGCAGTTCTCCTGGGTCTTTAAGGAGGGGCAGTTCTTTAAGGAGGGGCAGTTCTGCTTACCAGAGATGAGTTTGGATCTAATGGGTGCAATGTCATACAACCTTGAAATAACCCAACTCATAATAGACTCTTTCTAACGTGTGTGTGTGTGTGTGTGTGTGTGTGTGTGTGTGTGTGTGTGTAGGTGAACTACTCCCAGCCCCTGGTAGCAGTGAAGTTCCTGAACGTGTCTCTGGATCGGGACGTGGGGG
>NC_137683.1:32697358-32698902 GCF_963989245.1 Nansenia antarctica | reverse complement strand
ACCCTTGACTGCAATATGTCCACAACAATAACAACATCATACAGAACATTTTCCAATCAGGGTAATATTTTATCTACATATTCCAAATAGATAGTTGCTAGTTCAGTAGATGTTCAACTAACTGTCAACAACATTTCAACTAACTAACCACTAATCCTAAACCTTGCCCTAACCTTAAATCTAACCCTATCCTTAACCATAAATCTAATAATATTTTTCGACCTCAAGGATCAGCCGTTCGTCGTCCCTTCCTGCAACAAGCTTTCAAGCACCTGTGGTGATTGACAGCTGACTCGCGTGAATAGCAATTCGCAATAGCTGAGTAGTTGGCTACAAGCATTTTCAAATCTGGTATTATCTTCTATTAACCGCTGTGGTGATTTAACAGCTGATAATTTTTTAATAATATATATATCATAATATCAAGTGCAACTACAAACAGAGCAAAACAATAAAACAACACCAGAAAACAACCAATAGGCTATACAATTATAACCAACAACTACAATTGTAAATATACATCTCACGCCCCACGTGGGGCAAATATACATTGGTCTCATTGTGACGTCTGCGTCCACCGTCAAAATCTAACTTTTTTGAATGTCTACTTTGGACGCAGCCATCGGACGCAACGCTGACGCAACGCAACGCAGCAGGTGGAGCACCTTCATTGATTACAATGCATTTGATCCCAATTTCGGACGCAACGCACATTAGACGCAACGCTCGATGGCCATGGTGGAGCTTGGCCGTTATGCAGCAGTCAAACTCACCCAATCCAGTGGCAGAGGAGGAGATGGTGGGGAGAGGGGGGGAGAGAGGGGGGGAGAGAAGGGTGGAGAGAGGGGGGGTAGAGGGGGGGGTCTCTCACTCCTGGAGGTGGTACGTTTCAGAAACTCAGCTTGGAGTTGGGGGGCTACTGAGAGAGAGAGGGGAGGGAGGGGAGGAGAGGGAGGGAGGAGGGGAGGAGAGAGGGGGAGGAGGGGAAGAGAGGGAGGGGGGAGGGGAGGAAAAGGGAGGGAGGAGGGGAGGAGAGAGGGGGGAGGAGGGAGGAGAGGGAGGGGGGAGGGGAGGAAAGGGAGGGAGGAGGGGAGGAGAGAGGGGGAGGAGGGGAGGAGAGGGAGGGGGGAGGGAGGAAAGGAGGGGGGAGGGGAGGAAAGGGAGGGAGGAGGGGAGGAGAGAGGGGGAGCAGGAGAAGAGAGGGAGGGAGGAGGAGAGGTGAGATGGGAGGGAGTGGTGGATGTCATTGGGATGATAAGGGACCTCTCTTACTGTAGGAGAATGAAAGAGGGGGATGGGGGGAGAGAAGGGGGGAGAGAAGGGGGGAGAGGGGGGGGATCTCTCACTCTGGAGGTGGTACGTTTCAGAAACTCAGCTTGGAGCTTGGGGCTACTGAGAGAGAGAGGGGGAGGAGGGGAGGAGAGGGAGGGAGGAGGGGAGGAGAGAGGGGGAGGAGGGGAGGAGAGAGGGGGAGGAGGGGAGGAGAGGGGGGGAGGAGGGGAAGAGAGAGGGGAAGGAGGGGAGGAGGGGGAGGAGAGAGGAGG
>NC_137683.1:32684858-32687358 GCF_963989245.1 Nansenia antarctica | reverse complement strand
ACCATCTAGAACACTGTAGACCATCTAGAACACTGTAGACCAATTATTTTAGAGGTTATTTTAAAGGGGTTTGGGACATACATAACCACAGGACCAGGACCAGTCACTAACCCTAACCTCTTATTATTATCATTATTATTATTATTATTATTATTATTATTATTATTATTATTATTATTATTATTATTGTTATTATTATCATCATATTCCAAAGGGCTAATGAGACTGCCTGTTCCCAGGGCATGTCATATTTCTCAGGTGCCTCTAGGTGGCGGTGTCTACACACTCATATTTAAACAGAAACAGTTACCACTGAAGACTGTTTCTTTTGTGATAACAGGCTGATTGTGTGTTGAACTGTTGAGCGATAACAGCATGTAGATGAATAAAGAGGAGAGATAACAGAGAAATAAAGACAGAGATAGATGGAGGTTATGCTAATGTTGTAGCTAGCTGGTGAACTACTGTCTTGTCTTGGTTGTTGCTGAGCTAACATGGCTGATCTCCCTCTCCCTCTCTCTCCCTCTGTCTGTCTGTCTGTCTCCCTCTCACTCCCTCCCTCTCTCTCTCTGTGTCTCTGTCTCTGTGTCTCCCTCTCCCTCCCTCCCTCTCTCTCTGTCTCTGTGTCTCCCTCTCCCTCTCTCTCCCTCTGTCTGTCTGTCTGTCTGTCTCCCTCTCCCTCCCTCCCTCTCCCTCTCTCTCCCTCTGTCTGTCTCCCTCTCACTCCCTCCCCCCCTCTCTCTCTCTCTGTCTCTGTGTCTCCCTCTCCCTCCCTCCCTCTCTCTCTCTGTCTCTGTGTCTCCCTCTCCCTCTGTCTGTCTGTCTGTCTCCCTCTCTCCCTCTCTCTCTCTCTCTCTCTCTCTCTCTCTCTGTCTCTGTGTCTCCCTCTCCCTCCCTCCCTCTCTCTCTCTGTCTCTGTGTCTCCCTCTCCCTCTCAATCCCTCTGTCTGTCTGTCTGTCTGTCTCCCTCTCCCTCCCTCCCTCTCTCTCTCCCTCCCTCCCCCTCTCTCTCTCTCTCTCTCTCTCTCTCTCTCTCCCCCTCTCCCTCCCTCCCTCCCCCCCCCTCTCTGCAGTAGAAGGATGAGGGTTCTTATAATGATTGCCTGTCTGTTTGGAGCAGCCTCGGCCATGCCTGTGAGTATAACTAGTATATTCTAGTGTGTGTGTGTGTGTGTGTGTGTGTGTGTGTGTGTGTGTGTGAGTGTGTGTGTGTGTGTGTGTGTGTGTGTGTGTGTGTAATAATGTGTTGGTGTCATCAGGTTCCCCAGTTGGAGACAGTGGAACAGATACTTGTAGAGTTCCCTGTAAGTAACACACACACACACACACACACACACACATACACACACACACACAAACACACACACACACACACACACACACACACACACACACACACAAACACACTATGATGTTGTTGTTGTTGATGATAATTATACTTTCCTAGATATGTGCGTTCTACCACCCAGTATCCTTACATGTTCTAAATCACGTCAGGGGGCCATTCCACTAAAGGTGGATCAGTATAGCGGCGATTGAAATAAATCAGGCGATCAGGCAACTTGAGATTGGAATTCAAGCCTCAGGTGATTCCTCGAACGAGGATCAGGCTTGTGTCATGAGTGTTCACAGAAGACAGGCTTACAAATCTTCGATATGGGCGCGTGCATGCAGACATAAAGAGCCCAGAAGAGTCGATCTGTCGAAATGAAGATACTCCACTCTGCAGGGGTACTACATTTGCGCAGCATTCCGAATTATTGATCTTTATGAAGACGGAAAAATAAGATGTAAAATAGTGCAATACTGCCGCAATTAACAAGGGTTTGGCAAGAAATTGCTGACCGATTAAATGCGTAGGTCATACTAGCCCCAGTTATTGTTATATGTTCATATTTTAATAAATGAATATTACTACTGTGGTGATATCAGCAGCAGGCTACAAACCGTCATATCGCCACAATGGCCTAGTGGTATCGACCGCTGCCATAGGATTTATTCATCATTTTTAGACGTGGTTCGAATCCCTCTTCGGACACACTTTTTACTGCATTTCGTTGTCTGAATCTAATCTAAAATGTCATCTAAAAAAGTATGTAGGCTATAAAATTATGGTGCAGGCTAATTTACAAGAACTGACACGATTACAATGGTGTTTGAAGCCTTTGCATGAAATCTTCGGTTAAATGTAAAAAAATTAAAATAATAATACTTAGTCAAGTCTCGAACTCGCAACCTTTGGGACTCCAGCTGGCTGCCTTAACCACTGCGCCAACCAGACCGCTGTGATTACAGCAATGCAAGTTGATAGACATACCTATTCATTTTATTTTATTTTATTTTTGACACTTTTTAATTTATGTATCCATCGATCTATCTATGTATCTATCACACTTTCAAAATATCTAGTTATCTATCACACAATCAAACTATCTATCGATCGATCACACTTTCAAATTATCTATCTATCACACAGTCAAACTATCTAATCTATCTATCT
>NC_137683.1:32644858-32682358 GCF_963989245.1 Nansenia antarctica | reverse complement strand
ATCTCTCTATCTCTCCCTCCATCCATCCCTCTACCCCTCCATCGCTCTATCTCTCCATCCCTCTATCTCTCTACCTCTCCATCTTTCTATCCCTCCATCTCTCTATCCCTCTTTTTCTCTATCTCTCTATCCCTCTATCTCTCTATATTTCTTATCTCTCTATCCCTCTATCTCTCTATCTCTGTAAGTATGTAAGTTCTGTTTTATTTTTGTAATGGCTACTAATTCTAATATGTGTGTGTGTGTGTGTGTGTGTGTGTGTGTGTGTGTGTGCGTGCGCACGTTTCAGACTTCTGAGCAAGTGGACACCACATCTGAAGAAACGGTATGTGTGTGTGTGTGTATGTGTGTGTGTATGTGTGTGCTTACATTCGCACCTGTATGTTTGAGTGTGTGTGCTCATGAGTGTGTGTGTGTGTGTGTGTGTGTGTGTGTGTGTAGACATCGGAGCAGGTCGGTGTGGAGCGTCACATGATGCATGATGTCACAGACCAGATGAGCCGGGAGGGCGACACCCAGGATGACAGCCACGCCAGAGACACCTACCACACCTACCACAGGGTAACTACGGTTACCGTATTACAGTTAACCGTATTGGGCCCAACACTGACCCCTGGGGGACGCCACAAGCAATGTCCAAACACGTTGAGCAGAAGTTACTCTTCACAAACTGCCCTCTCTTACTTAAATAACTTTTAAACCAATGTAATACTGGTCCCCTGATACCACATCTTTACAGTTTATTGATTAATATGTCATGTTTGATTGTGTCAAAAGCTTTGTGTCAAAAGCGGTACTCTGTGGGGGTTTACTACAACACACACACACTACACACTCACACACACACACACACACACACAAACATATTTACTTTGTCCAGATCATTAATTCCTTCTCTCCTCCTCTCTTCTCATCTCTCCTCCTCTCTTCTCTTCTCTCCTCCTCTCTCCTCTCTTCTCTCCAGAACTGGATGCTGTCCCTGTACACGCCCCAGAGGGTGGTGGGGGGGGCCGCGGGAGAGGCAGGGGGGGTGGAGGCAGGTGTGGCGGTTGGGGGGGTGGAGGTAGGGGGGGTGGAGGTAGTGGGGGTGGCAGGGGGAGAGGCAGGGGGGGTGGAGGCAGGTGTGGAGGTTGGGGGGGTGGAGGTAGGGGGGGTGGAGGTAGTGGGGGTGGCAGGGGGGGAGGTAGGGGGGGTGGAGGTAGTGGGGGTGGCAGGGGGGGAGGTAGGGGGGGTGGAGGTAGTGGGGGTGGCAGGGGGGGAGGTAGGGGGGGTGGAGGTAGGGGGGGTGGCAGGGGGGGAGGCAGGTGTGATTGACAGCCCAGTAGTAGCCGCTGACACAGACTCAGACACAGAGAGTCAAGCAGAAGCAGACAGCAATGAGACAGAAGTAGAAAGCAGTGAGACAGATGGACAACAGGGGGCGCTGTCTCCCCTCACAGCCTGTATGGGGGACGGGGCCGGCCCCACCCGCTGCCATAGCAACGAGCTGGCCTGGGACCTGGGCGACGAGGACCAACACAACACACTGCAGGAGATCTGGCCCTGAGACACACACTCACACACACACACACACACACACACACCCACAGAGAGACACATACACACACACACACACACACACACACACACACATACACAGACACATACATACTCACACACACACACTCACTCACACACTCACACACTCACACACACTCACACACACACACACACACACTCACACACTCACACACTCACACACACACACACACACACACACACACACTCACACACTCACACACTCACACACACACACACACACACACACACACACACACACACATACACACACACACACACACACACACACACACACATGGCCTTGAGACCTGTTTTTCATACTAACACCAGAATATTAATCCAGCCTAGTCGTATATAGAATATAATCTGTAGCATAAACATGTTATAAACATCACTACTGTATTACCTGTTATCAGTTATAAACATGTTATAAACATCACTACTGTATCACCTGTTATCTGTTATAAACATCACTACTTTATTAGCTGTTATCTGTTATAAACATCACTATTTTATTAGCTGTTATCTGTTATAAACATCACTACTGTATTACCTGTTATCTGTTATAAACATCACTACTTTATCACCTGTTATCTGTTATAAACATCACTACTTTATTAGCTGTTATCTGTTATAAACATCACTACTTTATTACCTGTTATCTGTTATAAACATCACTACTTTATTAGCTGTTATCTGTTATAAACATCACTACTTTATTAGCTGTTATCTGTTATAAACATCACTACTTTATTAGCTGTTATCTGTTATAAACATCACTATTTTATTAGCTGTTATCTGTTATAAACATCACTACTGTATCACCTGTTATCTGTTATAAACATCACTACTGTATCACCTGTTATCTGTTATAAACATCACTACTTTATTAGCTGTTATCTGTTATAAACATCACTACTGTATCACCTGTTATCTGTTATAAACATCACTACTGTATCACCTGTTATCTGTTATAAACATCACTACTGTATCACCTGTTATCTGTTATAAACATCACTACTTTATTACCTGTTATCTGTTATAAACATCACTACTTTAGTGAGTACTACAGACAGTCTGACTGTCAACATGTCAACAACACTCTGATCTACTTAGGGTGTCTCTTCTAACTATGTTGTCATAGAATAGACCACCCTGGGTGACAGGAAAGTCGTAGAGACACCATTCAAATGGTTTTAGATTCCCTGGGTTCTCCCCTATCCGAGGGCGTTAGAATTGTTCTCCTAAAACACGGGGAAGCACAGGTTATTAACTCCGGTAAGAGTCACACTACGGGACGTGTACCATTGGCTATGAAGGGAGTAGAAACACAAGATGTTGCTGAGTAGGTTCATTAGGTCTACACGGTCATTTTAAGCCGCCAGCCAGCCCGCTACGACCACGGGAACTGATGTTAAACTGAAGTTACAGACGACAGAGTCACTCACAGCAGTAGAGAGACTTCCGCATTGTCACACACAGACAGAGACATGTTATAAACATCACTACTGTATCACCTGTTATCTGTTATAAACATGTGGCTGCACTATGCACTATGCACATCCTACTGTACACCCCTACGGCTGTACTATGCACATCCTACTGTACACCCCTATGGCTGCACTATGCACATCCTACTGTACACCCCTATGGCTGCACTGTGCACTATGCACATCCTACTGTACACCCCTATGGCTGCACTATGCACTATGCACATCCTACTGTACACCCCTATGGCTGCACTATGCACATCCTACTGTACACCCATATGGCTGCACTATGCACTATGCACATTCTACTGTACACCCCTATGGCTGCACTATGCACTATGCACATCCTACTGTACACCCACAGTAGGTATGGACAATGCAGCGGTTAAGATGCAGTGGTTATTGTTACGGTCTCCTCCCTCCACTGCTGTCTTGTTCTGATTGTGTTGCAGGATGGCAGTGGGGAGAGGAGGCCTGATTGGCTGATGTAGCACACCTGTGCCTATTTAGGTTGTGCGTTGGGGATCAGTCTCTCTCTCTCTCTCTCCATACAGGTTATCCTTTGTTTTACTCCTTTGTTAGTGGCAAACGTTTTGTTCCTTTGTTTACACCTTACAACATTCCACATTACAGATCACTCACCCACACCCTACACAACTGGTAAACTGACTATCACATCACATTTCTTCATTACTTATAGTCTTTAGTTATTAATAAAAGAATAATTTACCTTTACCCTCGACTTGTCTCCCTATTTTGTCACTTTCTCTGAGCCGGGTTAGTGACAAATGGGGGCTCGGCCGTCGGATTTAGTTGTTGTAGGACCTTTTGTTGTAGTTTGGTTAGCGCTCTTTGTTTCATTGTTTGATAGTTTCAGTGATTTGGGATTCTTTGGTAGGTTCTTTGTTAAATTGGTTGGTTTGTTGGTTCTTCGGTAGGTTCTTTGTTAAGCGCTAAACATTTGGGAGACAAATTGGGTATGGTTTTGTTGATGCTGTGGCATCTTAGTTAACTTTCTGTTGTGATTTGTGCAAACAGTTATTTGTGTTTGTTTGTGTGCTGGGGGAGAGAGAGGACTACGGTTTGTCTCCAGACACTTGCCCAGGCTAGAGACGCCATTTGCTCTGCTATCTGTTGGGACACCTAGGTAGGAGTGTGGTTGTTCCTTGTGCAGTGGTGAGAGATTTAGGAGCTGATGCCTTCTACCCCATGTTAGGCATAGCGGCGTATTTCCTTTGGGGAGTGCGTTGGTTTTTTTTTTTGTGTGTTTTGATTGATTGAAAACTTTATTAGAAGATTTGCAGAAGTAGGTACATGAAAGTACATATTACATACAAGGTCAACTAAAAGGATAAAAACCCAAGAAAGCCACTGGCTTATTTCAATTGGGGTCCTTGATTTTCAATTCATCGTTACATGTAAGACAGACAGGAAAAAAAAAAAAAAAAAAAAAAAAAACTAGTACTATCTACACGATAATACAGACAAATAACTATTACTATCTACAGGATAAAAATACATCCATCATGGGAAGAACAATACTAGATATACAATACAACAAAACATCAGGTATGTACAGCGGGTAGGACACCACGGTGTGGTAACCGTGGCTAGAGCAGTGGTCTCGGGGGCATCGCCGTAGCACGGGGGAGTGCACCAGCGTGCTGGTTACTTGTTCCGTGTTAGCGGTATTGAGTGCGTAATTACCCACCACGAAGCCACACGAAGACTACGAAGACTAGGGTTGAGCTATCTAGGATTTGGGGAAGCTCCGTTAAATATCTCCATTGCTGCGCTCCGTGCGACTGCGACTGCTACTGTTTTGTGTGCTTCAACAGGTGGGGAGGCATTTGTTGTTATAGTAGTTACGTGCACATTAATCATGGCTTCTATTGTCGAAGAGTTCATGCAGAAACCATCAGTGGAGTTGTTAGAGAGATGTAGTAAGGACCAACTTTTGAAAATCGCGGATCTCCATAAGATTGAAATAAGTAAAACTGTTAGCCGTCTCAAGGAGACTTTAAGAACGGTCGTGACTCGTGAACCGTGGTAAAGTTGTTTTTATATTCGACATTCAACAGACATTCACATTCGGCATTTTAGGGACCGTGGTAAAAGTGTGGTAAAAGTAGTGAAAACCCCAATGGAGATATGGCTGTCCTGATCAATAACTCTGCCAATATTGGGCCAATGCACCTCAAACCAAATGTAGATTGTTCTGGGAGTGCCCCTCTAAAAATGGCAACCTTTGGATTTCGCAATCAATTGATTAGGAATTTATAAAAATTCAAGAACTCAAAAACCCTATGGAGATATGGCTGTCCTGATCAATAACTCTGCCAATATTGGGTCAAAACACCTCAAACCAATTGTAGATTGTTCTGGGAGTGCCCATCAAAAAATGGCAACCTTTGAATTTCGCAATCAATTGATTAGGAATTTATTAAAATTCAAGAACTCAAAAACCCTATGGAGATATGGCTGTCCTGATCAATAACTCTGCCAATATTGGGTCAAAACACCTCAAACCAATTGTAGATTGTTCTGGGAGTGCCCATCAAAAAATGGCAACCTTTGGATTTCGCAATCAATTGATTAGGAATTTATTAAAATCCAAGAACTCAAAAACCCTATGGAGATATGGCTTTCCTGATCAATAACTCTGCCAATATTGGGCCAATGCACCTCAAACCAATTGCAGATTGTTCTGGGAGTGCCCATCAAAAAATGGCAACCTTTGTTTTTCGCAATCAATTGATTAGGAATTTATTAAAATTCAAGAACTAAAAAACCCTATGGAGATATGGCTGTCCTGATCAATAACTCTGCCAATATTGGGTCAAAACACCTCAAACCAATTGTAGATTGTTCTGGGAGTGCCCATCAAAAAATGGCGACCTTTGGATTTCGCAATCAATTGATTAGGAATTTATTAAAATTCAAGAACTCAAAAACCCTATGGAGATATGGCTGTCCTGATCAATAACTCTGCCAATATTGGGCCAATGCACCTCAAACCAATTGCAGATTGTTCTGGGAGTGCCCATCAAAAAATGGCAACCTTTGGATTTCGCAATCAATTGATTAGGAATTTATTAAAATTCAAGAACTCAAAAACCCTATGGAGATATGGCTGTCCTGATCAATAACTCTGCCAATATTGGGCCAATGCACCTCAAACCAATTGCAGATTGTTCTGGGAGTGCCCATCAAAAAATGTCAACCTTTGGATTTCGCAATCAATTGATTAGGAATTTATAAAAATTCAAGAACTCAAAAACCCTATGGAGATATGGCTGTCCTGATCAATAACTCTGCCAATATTGGGTCAAAACACCTCAAACCAATTGTAGATTGTTCTGGGAGTGCCCATCAAAAAATAGCAACCTTTGAATTTCGCAATCAATTGATTAGGAATTTATTAAAATTCAAGAACTCAAAAACCCTATGGAGATATGGCTGTCCTGATCAATAACGCTGCCAATATTGGGCCAATGCACCTCAAATTAATTGCAGATTGTTCTGGGAGTGCCCATCAAAAAATGGCAATCTTTGGATTTCGCAATCAATTGATTAGGAATTTATTAAAATTCAAGAACTCAAAAACCCTATGGAGATTTGGCTTTCCTGATCAATAACGCTGCCAATATTGGGCCAATGCACCTCAAACCAAATGTAGATTGTTCTGGGAGTGCCCCTCCAAAAATGGCAACCTTTAATTTTCCCAATCAATTGATTAGGCATTTATTAAAATTCCTTTATGTGGTCTCCATCCACAGCATACCGGCAGAGGTCACCAAGGAGGATTCCACTCCACAATGGGAAGATTCCCAAGTAGTCACTGAACAGCACATCTAGTAGCTCAGGACAGTAGTAGTGGTTTGGAAGTGCTTGATGGTTACTCTCCATCCGGATTTCACCAGAGACCTCCTCAAACACTCCCTTGAACTCCTTTGTAAAAGGTGACTGCAGGGTGAAGTGTACTCCCGACCGCTATCGGGCGATGGAGTACTGGGTTAAGTGTTAAGAGCATGGCGGAGGGTGTAGGACACGTTCCTGTTTTCTTTGGAATGAATCAATGCCACTACCACCCCACTGTCTTCCTTCCCCCAGAGAGAGTTGATCTGAAACACATTAGTTGAAATTGTTAAATATGATTTCAGACCCTCTTAGACAACATCATACTACATATCAATATGTGTCATACGGTATGTACACTTTGACAAATTTGTAGATATATATATATATATATATGTATTTTGATATCAGATTGATGTGAACAGTAATCGCTCATGTTTGTGTTCATATATATGTATGTATTACAAGTTATGTCCATAGCATTCGCTCATGTTAGTGCTGTTACCTATGTGTTATAGTATGCTAACAGTATTGTCTCATGTCTGTTGTGTATGATATGTTTGTTTATATCTTGTTATGTGTGTCTTGTTATGGTCATTGTATTCACTCATACGTTGTATTCTCACCCACAGGGTGTTGACATATTTGTCTAAATAAATATCACAAACAGACATTGAGGAGTCTTCTTCATGTCAACACCATGAAGGTGGAATGCCCCTTCCCCGGCTGCGACTTCGAGACCAGAGACGTGTCCGAAGCACTCGCCATCGTCTTGCTGACAAACCATGGACATTCCCATCGAGGTGCGGCGGTTCAGACCCCAGCTCCACCTTGCAAAGATGGTTTCAGCATCTGTTGGAAGCTCATTCTGTTGGAGGAGAGGCTTTGTTTGTGTATCACCATGTAGTGTGCCAGTTTTGGCTATGAGCCCTTGCAAGACAGTGATACTCTTCTTTATCACCTCTGATGAGTACTTTGCCGTGAACACAACACACATGTGACGAAAGACTGTGAGAGCAGTCAGCATGCATGTGCTATTCAACAGCTGTGCAACGCAGTAAGTTGCAAACTCTCTAAGAGCCTTGTCTGTGGTCTTCCTGCTGAACGCCCCACTCACAGCCTTGATGATATGAGCAGAGCAGAGGTGGACAACAGTCATCTTCCTCATTTGTCTCCTGGTAAATCTCCCCTCAATAAGAAGGTGTGCCTTCTCGATGTAAATGATGACATTCTCCTTATTGAAGGTCAGAAGGGCACTCTGGATTAAGGCCCAACTGTAATCAAGCTCCACCTGGTGGACTCGGATGACTGTCACTTTGGAGATCCTCAAGAGGGTCTGCATCAACCAGAATGACAGATTTGGGCCAGAATGAGGCCAAGCGAGCTCCAGTCTGGAAGTGCCGTCTTTGCTGTGACAGTAAAAAGGGTAAACTCAGGTACATAGGAATGTATCACCTTAAAGCCCATTGACACAAGGAAAAACACCTTACTATCAATGACTGAATTGTAACACATTTCCATCCCAAATAAGACTATCACCACCCATTCTATGGACTGGTGGCATTGTTTTCTGAACACCACAGCCTAATGTGTCAGAATATATGGAGAAGTAAAGAGAGAATGTCTTTGAATTATATGTCAGTAAATATTATGTAGAAAGAAAGAGAGAATGGGTTTGAATTAAATGCGAGGAAATGTCTCAGTCGAAAAGCGTTACGCCAGGGTTCAGGCTATGTGGCCTGTCTACGCATTGACCCTTCTCTCCCTCTCTCTCGCTCTTCCTCCATTCCACAGGGCCCATTGAGCAGCTCAGTGACTACACCAGAATGCGCAGTGCCCTGTTCTAACTAACGACTTCGACGCCTCACCCCTCCCCACCAGTGTTGTTCTGTGCGTCATATCAGCTGTTTGTTCTCCTCCTCTCCATCACTCCTCCATCACTCCTCCCTCTCTCCTCTCTGTTCCAGCTGGTTAGGAGAGATAGTTTTATAATAGTTTATATTTTGTGCCAATATTTTTTTTAAATAAACATTTTGTGTCCATTTTGCTGAGTCTGAGGAAATCTGCTCCTCGACTGAAATAAGTACACCTACTGATAGCCTAAGCCTTGTATTGTTGTGCTACAGTGATTACAGCAGATTCTGCTGTCACCTCCCCGATAGTAATCTGCAATTGGTTTGAGCTGCTTTGGCCCAATATTGGCAGTTATTGATCAGGACAGCCATATCTCCATAGGGTTTTTGAGTTCTTGAATTTTAATAAACTACTAATCAATTGATTGCGAAATCCAAAGGTTGCCATTTTTTGATGGGCACTCCCAGAACAATCTACAATTGGTTTGAGGTGTTTTGACCCAATATTGGCAGAGTTATTGATCAGGAAAGCCAAATCTCCATAGGGTTTTTGAGTTCTTGAATTTTAATAAATTCCTAATCAATTGATTGCGAAATCCAAAGGTTGCCATTTTTTGATGGGCACTCTTAGAACAATCTGCAATTGGTTTGAGGTGTTTTGACCCAATATTGGCAGAGTTATTGATCAGGACAGCCATATCTCCATTGGGTTTTTCACTACTTTTACCACACTTTTACCACGGTCCCTAAAATGCCGAATGTGAATGTCTGTTGAATGTCGAATATAAAAACAACTTTACCACGGTCGGTCGTGATGGATAATCTGATTCAAGCTGGTGTCCTGGAGGAATCTCTAACCTTTACGCCTGTCCCAACTCCCGTGAGTAGTAATTTGACTTTTGACCAACAGAATTTGATTGATTGATTGAAAACTTTATTAGAAGATTTGCAGAAGTAGGTACATGACAGTACATATTACATACAAGGTCAAGAAGGAAGAAGGAGTTGTTGTTGTTGCAGCAAGAGCATGAGAAAAGCAGGCAAGAGCATGAGAAAAGTTTAGAAAATGCTAAATTAGAATTACAGTGGGAGCATCTTAAGTTAATTAAAGAGGGTAAAAATGTCGGGGTTTTTTCTCTCTATGATTCCGACCCCGCTAGGGAACGTGTGGGTCCCCATTTTGATATTTCTACTAACCTAAAGCTTGTGCCTAAGTTCAATGAGCGAGACCTTGACTCGTTTTTTAAACTATTTGAGCGAGTGGCTGAAGTTAGACGTTGGTCTGATTCAGACCGCATTGATTGATTGATTGAAAACTTTATTAGAAGATTTGCAGAAGTAGGTACATGAAAGTACATATTACATACAAGGTCAACTAACAGGATAAAAACCCAAGAAAGCCACTGGCTTATTTCAATTGGGGTCCTTGATACTTTCAATTGGGGTCCTTGATACTTGATACTTTCCAAGGACCCCAATTGAAATAAGCCAGTGGCTTTCTTGGGTTTTTATCCTTTTAGTTTGACCTTGTATGTAATATGTACTTTCATGTACCTACTTCTGCAAACATTCTAATAAAGTTTTCAATCAATCAATCAATTCATCGTTGAATTGCTCGTATGCATCTTGCTCCTACAGAGCGTGATTACGGGTGGAGCCCAGGAGGCCTACTCTGCTCTGAGTAGGACTGACTGTAGGGACTATTCTTTAGTTAAAACTGCAATTTTGCGTGCTTATCAATTGCTTATCAATTGGTTCCGGAAGTGTACTAATATATGTGAATGACATGTCATCAGCATGTGATTGCAATTTGTTCCTGTTCGTGGATGACTCGGCTCTGCTGGTCTCTGACAGGGACATATTGCAGGTTGAAAAAGCGCTAAGCACTGAACTGAGTAGAATCTGCATCTGGCTAGCTGACAATAAACTATCAATACACCTAGGTAAAACTGAAACCATCCTATACGGATCCCCATCTAAACTCAGAAAGGCTGTAAATTTCAAAATAAAAGTGGGTAACATTAATATCACAAGAAAAGAGGATATTACATACCTGGGCTCCATCTTAGAGGCAAATCTTTCCGGAGATAAAATGGCAGCAAAAGTAATCAAAAAAGTGAACCATAGAACTAGATTCTTGTACAGGATATCCTCACGTCAGTAAAAACACACTGAGGACCCTATCAGGAGCTCTCATTCAATGTCACTTCGACTATGCCGTAACATCATGGTACTATAGAACCACAAAGGCCCAAAAAACAAGACTCCAGACAGCCCAAAATAAACTGGTTAGGCTTTTGCTAGGCCTCAACCCTAGGACACATCTAACCGTTGCTCATTTTTTTAGCCTTGATTGGCTACGAGTAGTTGACAGAGTGCAGCAGCTTGCACTGGGCCTGGTCTTCAAGATACGCTACACCACAAAGACACCCAAGTACCTGTCAACATACTTCCAAAAAGTGAACAACGTCCACACATACAATACCAGAGGAAGCTCCACGAACCACGTTCAACCGCGTTGCACCACAAACAAGGGGTTAAACTCGTTTGCAAACTATGCAATAAAAATGTGGAACGCCCTTCCTATAATCTTAAAGGAGTGCAAAACACTGCCCACCTTCAAAACCACTCTCAAAAAACATTTACAGGAGGCTGCAATCCGTAACTGGACCCTCTAAATCAAAAATCAGATTAAAAGACCCGAACTACCCACTGTACATACTTTGTGTTTTGTCCCCCGCCCCCACCTGTGGTGTATGTCCCCACCTGTCCTACCCGCTGTACATACCTAATGTTTTGTTATATTGTTCTTCCCATGATGGATGTATGTTTATCTTGTAGATAGTACTAGTTATTTGTCTGTATTATCTTGTAGATAGTACTAGTTTTTTTTGTCTGTCTTACATGTAACGATGAATTGAGAATCAAGGACCCCAATTGAAATAAGCCAGTGGCTTTCTTGGGTTTTTATCCTGTTAGTTGACCTTGTATGTAATATGTACTTTCATGTACCTACTCCTGCAAATCTTCTAATAAAGTTTTCAATCAATCAATCAAAGTACCGCCAACGTTTTAGAACTGCAAAGCGGCGTAACGAGCAATCTCATGTTGATTTTGTCCGTAAGTTGACGCTACAGTTTGATCGGTGGTGCTCTGCCTCATCTGTTACCAGCTATGAGGAGTTGTGTCAGTTAATTGTGTTGGAGCAGTTCAGAGATTCTGTTCCTGAGCACCTTGCTGTATATCTTGGTGAACGCGAGGTGTGTACAGCTTCTGAGGCAGCAGTGTTAGCTGATAAGTTTGTTTTGACGCACAACGGCAGGTTGGGGGAGCTACGTGCTCGTGACTGGGACCGCAGTGAGAGGCGGAGCTCATCTGGGTTTCGTCCTGTTAGTTTTGAGACAAGGAATGAGACCCCGTCCTTTAAATTTGATTGAGGCTCACAAGGAAGAGGAGCCTGTCGCTACTGCCGGGGGGGAGGTCACTGGAAGAATGAGTGTCCTGTCCTTCAGGGCAAAACCAGGTCTTTTTCTGGTCCTGAGGTAAAAACGGTTGGGCTAGCAGTTACTGAAGATGCTTGGTCTACCCCCAGTTTGTCTTGTGTGCAGCCAGATGAGAAATCTCTGGTTGTTTCAAATTATGCACCTTTCATTACTAATGGTTTTGTGTCTATCCTTGGGAGTGGGGAAAAGGTTCCAGTTAGGATATTGCGTGACACTGGTGCGTCTGAATCTTTTGTCCTGAAATCTGCCCTGCCATTTTCCCAGCTATCTGATACAGGTGACAGTGTCTTGATTAGGGGAATTGGACTTAACACCTTGTCAGTCCCGTTGCATAAGATTGACCTCTTTTCAGACCTGGTTCAGGGTGAAGTTGTTGTGGGGGTGCGGCCGTTGCTGCCTGTTAAAGGTGTGGAGGTTATTTTGGGGAATAATTTAGCGGGTGGACGCGTCTGGGGTGACATATCCCCACCGTTGGTTGTGAAACAGTGTTTCCCTGAGGTGGTTCCATCCTGTGCTGTGACACGTGCGCTGAGCCGTGCAAATGCTGTTCCTACACCTGACCCTGAAAAAAGGGTTACAAGCAAGGCGTGTGACCTTTTGTCAAAATGTCCTAGTGTAGTTACTCGAGATGACCTGGTGATGAAGCAGAGAGCTGACCCTGTTCTTAAAGTTCTATTTGAACAGCTTCTTACTGATGACGAGGTTGTTGCGGGTTACTACCTTGAGGATCAGCTGTTGGTGAGGAAGGGGGTTCCTAAAGGAGATTGTTCTATGGGTGATCCATTTGTTCAAATTGTTATTCCTCACTCTTTACGTGTGGAGGTGCCCAGCTCTCCTCCTGGTCCTGTGGTGGCAGCGCAGGAAGGTGGGGGTGTAGCTGGCCGTGGTTGTGTTTTTGTGGGAAGACTGATTAGATCGGAGTCTCTTGCTGACCTGCTGCTGTCTGGACTTTTGGAGCTGGTAGAATATGTGTTGACCTGGCAGCTCTTCTATTGGTTTTTATTTGATGGTGGCAGAGGCTTTTTCTGTTCTTTGAACCAGGGGGTCGTGGTTATATTCTTGATTGACCCTGGTTGAGAGAGTGGTTATGGTTACCACATTTTTGATTTTGGTTTTGCCTGGTCATCAGCCTCTCCCTTTTTGTATCCTTCCCCTGGCTCTCTTCACCCTCTTAGATTGCTTCCATAGGCCGTGGTTGCTGAGGTGTGCGGTGTGGCCTGGGGGGGGTGCTGTTGTGGTGAGTAGGTTGGTGGCTATGGGGATAAGTTTATTTTGTTAGTTAGTATTTTGAAGTGGTTTTGGGTCCTTTTTGGTCCCCAAATGTTATGGGGGGGGGTGTTACGGTCTCCTCCTTCCACTGCTGTCTTGTTCTGATTGTGTTGCAGGATGGCAGTGGGGAGAGGAGGCCTGATTGGCTGATGTAGCACACCTGTGGCTATTTAGGTTGTGCGTTGGGGATCAGTCTCTCTCTCTCTCTCTCCATACAGGTTATCCTTTGTTAGTGGCAAACGTTTTGTTCCTTTGTTTACACCTTACAACATTCCACATTACAGATCACTCACCCACACCCTACACAACTGATGAACTGACTATCACATCACATTTCTTCATTACTTATAGTCTTTAGTTATTAATAAAAGAATAATTTACCTTTACCCTCGACTTGTCTCCCTATTTTGTCACTTTCTCTGAGCCGGGTTAGTGACATTATCAACAACATGCACTATGCACATCCTACTGTACACCCCTATGGCTGCACTATGCACTATGCACATCCTACTGTACACCCCTATGGCTGCACTATGCACTATGCACATCCTAATGTACACCCCTATGGCTGCACTATGCACTATGCACATCCTACTGTACACACCTATGGCTGCACTATGCACTATGCACATCCTACTGTACACCCCTATGGCTGCACTATGCACTATGCACATCCTACTGTACACCCCTATGGCTGCACTATGCACTATGCACATCCTACTGTACACCCCTATGGCTGCACTATGCACTGTTGCACTATCTGGCTGGATGCCAAATGCATTTCGTTGTCACTGTACTTGTACTATGCCAATGACAATTACATTGACTCTGAATGTAACGTTTACTTCATACGCTAAGCTGGACTTGTTGTGCTGTGGTGCTGTAGAAAGCACATGATAGGGTTCTGCCTTCATCCTGCACATGGGGCTTTTAAGACGGTGCTGATTTGATCATTATTACTATGACGCAGTTTCATGTGGGAACTCTTATTTTGAAGGGGAGGAGAAGGGAAGTGGTTTGGGAGTGTGTTCTGACTCTTATTTTGAAGGCGTTCTGGCGTGTGTATTGAGGTGTAGGCTGATGTTAGACGTATGGAGAGGTGGTGTGTTTAAAACTGATCTCCACAGAGAGACAGCCTTGTGGTCATTAAACTGATTTCCACAGAGAGACAGCCTTGTGGTCATTAAACTGATCTCCACAGAGAGACAGCCTCTTCAACGCCCTCCTCAACCTGTATCCCTGGTGTCCAGCTCCCTCAGTGCATGTGAACTGGTTCCAATTACGTTCACGTCCACGCCAATAACTCAATATTACCTGAAATATGGCAATACTCCAAACAAGGCTTGAGTCTTCTACCTGCAACCATTGATGTTGACATAATACGTCTCTCTCTCTCTCTCTCTCTCTCTCTCTCTCTCTCTCTCTCTCTCTCTCTCGTTCTCTCACTCTCTCTCTCTTTCTCTCACTCTCTCTCTTTTTCACTCTCTCTCTCTCTTTCTCTTACTCTCTCTCTCACTCTCTCTCTCTCTCTCACTCTCACTCTCTCTCTCACTCACTTTCTCTCTCTTACTCTCACTCTCTCTCTCTCTCTCACTCTCACATTCTCTCACTCACTTTCTCTCTCTTACTCTCTCTCTCTCTCTCTCTCTCTCTCTCTCTCTCTCTCTCTCTCTCTCTCTCTCTCTCTCTCTTACTACAAACTCCCAGCCATTCTCATTTCCTGTTTCCCCAAGTGAGTCACATGACGCGCACCATCCGATAGTGTCGACTCTGAGACGGTCACAGTATACGACTCGCTGAGAGAAGCTCATCTTTCTTCCCAGAGAGGTAAGACATTCACTATCATACCATAACACACTGACTGACTGCTCCTCTCGTCTGAACAGACAGTGTGTGTTGGAGTGTTGAACTAACACGACGAAAGAGGAAGTAGAGTAAAGTTACTCCATTAGATTTGCACTTATTATCTGTGTGGTAGCACCTGTAAGGCGCAGGTTGTTAGACTCCATCCAATCCTCTTTAGCTCTTTAAGTGTTTTAGATGTGTGAACCTGTAAGATTTACCATGATGAAAAGCTCTTCCTCATGTCACCAAATGCTTGGTGGCTCGGGCCTGGGCCTCTTATAACAGGAAGCTCAGAGGACGTGGTGAGACAGAGAAGGAGATAGAACACTGTGTCGATGTGTTGGTTTGGTTACGTCTGTTCACTAGTGTTTTAATAGTACATATGCTGTACATGTTATTGATAACCACTGCATCTTAACCACTGCATTGTCCATACCTACTGTATATCCCACTGTACATACCTCACCCCTGCCTGTACATGTATCTGTACACCCCTATGGCTGCACTATGCACTATGCACATTCTACTGTACACACCTATGGCTGCACTATGCACTATGCACATCCTACTGTACACCCCTATGGCTGCACTATGCACTATGCACATCCTACTGTACACCCCTATGGCTGCACTATGCACTATGAATGAATGGTCTTTATTGTCATTGCTATAGTACAGGTACCAAACAACGAAATTTGGGAGGGGTGGCTCCCCTGGTGATAGGAAAGAAAAAAAAACTAAAAAAACAAGAAGGGAAAGGAGCTAGTTTACATAAATAAAGTCTATGTACACTATCCACAATACTATACTGTACAGATAAAACGACTAGGGTTGTCATATTGCACATATTGTTATTGCACATTCATTTAAAAAGTCGCAGTTTGCAGGCTTGAAATGTACACATTTGTGCCTCAGCACTACACCTGATTTTTTCAATCCAGCAGCTGCCATCAATCCGTCCAGACTGTCCAGGGCCCAGAACCTAGGTCTTTGCTGTGTTCAGGGCCTGGATGGCCCTGGGGTAGAAGCTGAGCTTCAGTCTGTTTGTCCTTGCGGCCATGGTCCTGTACCGCCTTTTCGAGGGCAGCCGGGCAAAGTGTTCGTACCCAGGGTGGGTTGGGTCTCTGGAGATCTTGGAGGCCTTCCTGAGGCAGCGTGTGTTGTACAGCTCTTCCAGAGAGGGGAGGGGGGCGCCGGTGATCTTCTGGGCTGTTCTCACGACTCTCTGTAGCGCATTTCTCTCTGCGGTTGTGCAGCTGGAGAACCAGTTGCAGATGCAGTAGGTGAGGATGCTCTCCACTGCGCAGCGGTAGAAGGCCACCATTCTCCTGCTTGATGTGTTCCTTCCTGAGGACTCTCAGGAAGTAGAGCCGCTGTTGTGCCTTCTTGATGGTGGCTGCTGTGTTGTTCTTCCAGGACAGGTCATCCTGTATGTGCACCCCCAGGAATCGGAGGGTTGAGACTCTCTCCACGCTCTCTCCGTCGATGAGCAGGGGCTGGACCTCAGATTTGTATGCACATCCTACTGTACACCCCTATGGCTGCACTATGCACTATGCACATCCTACTGTACACCCCTATGGCTGCACTATGCACTATGCACATCCTACTGTACACCCCTATGGCTGCACTATGCACTATGCACATCCTACTGTACACCCCTATGGCTGCACTATGCACTATGCACATCCTACTGTACACCCCTATGGCTGCACTATGCACTATGCACATCCTACTGTACACCCCTATGGCTGCACTATGCACTATGCACATCCTACTGTACACCCCTATGGCTGCACTCTCTCTCTCTCTCTCTCACTCTCACATTCTCTAACTCACTTTCTCTCTCTTACTCTCTCTCTCTCTCTCTCTCTCTCTCTCTCTCTCTCTCTCTCTCACACACACACTACAAACTCCCAGCCGTTCTCATTTCCTGTTTCCCCAAGTGAGTCACATGACGCATGGCACCATCCGATGCTGTCGACTCTGAGCCGGTCACAGTATACGACTCGCTGAGAGAAGCTCATCTTTCTTCCCAGAGAGGTAAGACATTCAGAATCATACCATAACACACTGACTGACTGCTCCTCTCGTCTGAACAAACAGTGTGTGTTGGAGTGTTGAACTAACATGACGAAAGAGGAAGTAGAGTAAAGTTACTCCATTAGATTTGCACTTATTATCTGTGTGGTAGCACCTGTAAGGCGCAGGTTGTTAGACTCCATCCAATCCTCTTTAGCTCTTTAAGTGTTTTATATGTGTGAACCTGTAAGATTTACCATGATGAAAAGCTCTTCCTCATGTCACCAAATACTTGGTGGCTCGGGCCTGGGCCTCTTATAACAGGAAGCTCAGAGGACGTGGTGAGACAGAGAATGAGATAGAACACTGTGTTGATGGGTTGGTTTGGTTACGTCTGTTCACTAGTGTTTTAATAGTACATATGCTGTACATGTTATTGATAACCACTGCATCTTAACCACTGCATTGTCCATACCTACTGTATATCCCACTGTACATACCTCACCCCTGCCTGTACATGTATCTGTACACCCCTATGGCTGCACTATGCACTATGCACATTCTACTGTACACACCTATGGCTGCACTCTCTCTCTCTCACTCTCACATTCTCTCACTCACTTTCTCTCTCTCTCTCTCTCTCTCTCTCTCTCTCTCTCTCTCTCTCTCTCTCTCTCTCTCTCTCTCTCTCTCTCAGACACACTACAGACTCCCAGCCGTTCTCATTTCCTGTTTCCCCAAGTGAGTCACATGACGCGCACCATCCGATGCTGTCGACTCTGAGCCGGTCACAGTATACGACTCGCTGAGAGAAGCTCATCTTTCTTCCCAGAGAGGTAAGACATTCAGAATCATACCATAACACACTGACTGACTGCTCCTCTCGTCTGAACAGACAGTGTGTGTTGGAGTGTTGAACTAACACGACGAAAGAGGAAGTAGAGTAAAGTTACTCCATTAGATTTGCACTTATTATCTGTGTGGTAGCACCTGTAAGGCGCAGGTTGTTAGACTCCATCCAATCCTCTTTAGCTCTTTAAGTGTTTTAGATGTGTGAACCTGTAAGATTTACCGTGATGAAAAGCTCTTCCTCATGTCACCAAATGCTTGGTGGCTCGGGCCTGGGCCTCTTATAACAGGAAGCTCAGAGGATGTGGTGAGACAGAGAAGGAGATAGAACACTGTGTTGATGGGTTGGTTTGGTTACGTCTGTTCACTAGTGTTTTAATAGTACATATGCTGTACATGTTATTGATAACCACTGCATCTTAACCACTGCATTGTCCATACCTACTGTATATCCCACTGTACATACCTCACCCCTGCCTGTACATGTATCTGTACACCCCTATGGCTGCACTATGCACTATGCACATTCTACTGTACACACCTATGGCTGCACTCTCTCTCTCTCACTCTCACATTCTCTCACTCACTTCTCTCTCTCTCTCTCTCTCTCTCTCTCTCTCTCTCTCTCTCTCTCTCTCTCTCTCTCTCTCACACACACTACAGACCCCCTGCCGTTCTCATTTCCTGTTTCCCCAAGTGAGTCACATGACGTCACCATCCGATGCTGTCGACTCTGAGCCGGTCACAGTATACGACTCGCTGAGAGAAGCTCATCTTTCTTCCCAGAGAGGTAAGACATTCAGAATCATACCATAACACACTGACTGACTGCTCCTCTCGTCTGAACAGACAGTGTGTGTTGGAGTGTTGAACTAACACGACGAAAGAGGAAGTAGAGGAAAGTTACTCCATTAGATTTGCACTTATTATCTGTGTGGTAGCACCTGTAAGGCGCAGGTTGTTAGACTCCATCCAATCCTCTTTAGCTCTTTAAGTGTTTTATATGTGTGAACCTGTAAGATTTACCGTGATGAAAAGCTCTTCCTCATGTCACCAAATGCTTGGTGGCTCGGGCCTGGGCCTCTTATAACAGGAAGCTCAGAGGACGTGGTGAGACAGAGAAGGAGATAGAACACTGTGTCGATGGGTTGGTTTGGTTACGTCTGTTCACTAGTGTTTTAATAGTACATATGCTGTACATGTTTTTGATAACCACTGCATCTTAA
This sequence comes from Nansenia antarctica, assembly GCF_963989245.1. Classification (NCBI taxonomy): domain Eukaryota; kingdom Metazoa; phylum Chordata; class Actinopteri; order Argentiniformes; family Microstomatidae; genus Nansenia; species Nansenia antarctica. Next base: position 32,662,883 of record NC_137683.1, on the reverse strand, counting down.
CCACTGCATTGTTGGTACAAAGTTAAACATGACACATTTCATCACATTTTATTATTTTTTTACTTTTAACAATTTCAAAATAATAAAACAAGGAAAAAAGGCTTTGTGCAAAAGTTTGGGAACCCTGTCAGCTAGTACTTGGCAACTACAACAGCTTGCAAAAACGCTAGCTGTAGCCAGCTAAGAGTCTTTCAACTCTTGTTTGGGGAATTTTCCCCCATTCTTCCTGGCAGAACACCTCTTGCTCAGAAATATTCTTCGGCCTTCTTGCATGCACGGCATGTTTGAGATCTCTCCACAGATTTTCAATAATATTCAAGTCTGGGGACTGAGATGGCCGTTCCAAAACCTTCATCCGTCTTTCCTGGAGGTATTTCATGGTTGATTTTGAGGTATTCTTCGGGTCATTGTCTTGCTGGAATACCCAACTTCTCTTCGACTTACATTTCTGGACTGACCTTCGAACCTTGTCCGCTAGAATGTCTTGATATTTGGAGGAATCCATTCTTACTTCCACCCGCACAATATTGCCTGTGCCCCCAGCTGCTACACAACCCCAAAGCATAATGGATCCACCTCCATGCATAACAGTTGGCAAGGTGATCTTCTCTACAAATGCTTCACCCTTTTTTCTCCAAACATTCCTTCTTTGGTTGTGGCCAAAAAGTTCAATTTTGGTTTCATTACATTGTTCCAATAGGCTTCAGTTTTTTCAAGGTTTTCTTTTGCATACGTCAGACGCTTATTTTTTTTTGTTGAGGTCGTAGGAAATTATTCTTTCTGGCATGTCGGTCTTTGTTGTTTAAGGTACGCTGTATTGTTGTCCTGTGAACAACTAGACCGGTGTCTGCTGCTCTTTATTGCAGCTCTTTTGCAGTGATGTGTGGGTTCTTCTGAGCATTTCTCACCAGATCTCGGGCCATTCTATCAGAAAATGTTCTTGGTCTTCCAGATCTGCCTTGATTTCAATTGTTCCATTTATTTTCCATTTTCTGAGAGATGTTTCTGGCAGTGGAAATGGGTAGTTTGAAACATTGCGAGAGTTTTTTGTAGCCTTCTCCTTGATGGTGGAAGTGAACTTGATTCTTGAACAACTGTTTAGAGGAACCCATGGTTTTTAACACCAGACACAACAGTCGGATACTTTAGAAGGCATGGAGTTACTTCAGAATATTTAGTTCAACCCAGGAATTATATTCACCTGACTCTTTGAAGCCCTAACGAGTAAATCACCGTGGTCTGGGCCTTAGTAATCATCTTCTCAAAAGGTAACAAAGAATAATCCAAAAGGGTTTCCAAACTTTTGCACAGGGCCCTTTTCCTTTTTTATCATTTAAAAAATCAGAAAAATGTAAATATAAAGAAACATTGCTTTAAAATGTGCAGAAAGGTGTCATGTTTAACTTTGTCACATTTATTGTTCAGGTTTGCTTTCAATCACTTGGGCCCAGTAGTTAAACACTTTTAAAGGAGTTAAGTGGTAGAAGTGGTGAAATGGCGGCAGAGAGGAAGATGCAGGGGTCAGTACCTTCAGTCAACAAGCCAATGTTGTAGATCTGTACAGAGCTGAGCAGGCCTAGCCTACTTGACATACATGTTGGACATTACATTTGTCATTTAGCAGAAGCCTTTATCCAAAGCGACTTACAACAAATACATTTGTCTAAGTAAGTGAATCATCTATCCACCAGTCATCATAAAACATAGTCATCTATGCTCTGGCTCACGGCCATTGGCAGTCATAATGCTAGAAGACGTTTCTTCTTTTAATGATTAACAGCAGAGAAACTCTCCAGGCGGTAGAGGGGAGGGAGAGGTGTCAGGAGGGACAGTTAAGGAGTAGCCTGAACACATATTCATGTGATCTGTGTTTAAATACTTACTTACTTAACTACTAATTGCTATTTTATTCCTCTGATCAAGTATTCCTCTTGTTTAATTATCACTCCTGTTTTATTGTTACTGTGTTATGATCGTTTGTACTGTAAAGTTGAACTGTGCGAGACATATGATTCCAGTTAGCTGGAGGCTAGGAGGGATGGTGTCTTCAAGTTAACCTCAGGTGACAGTTAACATGGACGAGGCCAATATTGTGCTTGTGAATAACGGTGTAGCCAACATTAGGACTGAGATTGGCTTGCACTATAGTCATAGTCCATTCATGGTTAATATATGTGGTTATGCTGACACCTAGTGGCAGAATGCATACATGACATGACCTTTGGAAACGTGTAAACTGCCTCTATCTCTGTCCACTCTGCCTTTGTATTCTATGTATCCTTTCTTTATTCAGGGGAAGGTCCCTTTGAGACCACAGTCTCTTTATCAAGGGAGCCCTGATTACAACACATGTACACATCACTAATATTTACATTTAAAAGGACACAATCTAACCCTAATCTACATTTCCTTAATGAGGTTTTACTCCAGAGAGACTAGAGAAGTTGTCCTCAATAAGACCCAGCAGTGATCTGCATTGAGGACTCAAGACAAACGCACACATTGACACTTTTGTGTTAAAGCCTTGAATATCAAACCTACATATCTACACTAACACTTCTATCTACCCTCTCTCTCTCTGTCTCTCTCTCTCTCTGTCTCTCTCTCTCTGTCTCCCTCTCTCTTTCTCTCTCTTTCTCTCTCTCTCTGTCTCCCTCTCTCTCTAACTCTCTCTCTCTGTCAGTCTCTGTCTCTGTCTCTCTCTCTCTGTCTCTCTCTATCTCTCTCTGTCTCTCTCTCACTCTCTCCCTCTCTCTCTCTCTCTCTCTCTCTCTCTCTCTCTCTCTCTCTCTCTCTCTCTCTCTCTCTCTCTCTCTCTCTGCAGGTTAAGTTGCTTTAGTCCATTCAAGCATGGCTGAGTCTGCAGCTAGGAATCTGGATCAGGATGATGGTAATGTGACTCAATAAACAATATAAATATTTGCTCAAAATCAGTTGCTGCTCGAAGTCCCTGATACCATGCTTGACTTATCAGAATATGAGCTTATTAAACTATGGTTTTTAGTGCACGGATACTTTAAAAGTGGCAAGTATCACACCGTACAATGACGGTATGAGAACTAGACAGCAGAGGTGGGGGACTCGAGTCGCAAATTTGAGGACTCGAGACTTGCTTGACTAACGTTGATAAAAGACTCGACTTGACTTTGATTTGGTATTAATGACTTAAGACTTGACTTAGACTTGAGATACATGACTCGAAAGGACTCGAAATTTAATTTGAGCAATTATATTTAGCAATTCCAGATATTGAGAAGTTAGAATGTTTCGTTTTGAAACGTGATTGGGTGACTTCTAGCGCAATGAGCGTAACCTGTTACCTAGCAACCTACTGGACGCAGCACACCAGTAGAGGCCAATGGACAGCTGTCATGACAGCGGGACAGTGATTATTTTGTCGACAACGGTAATAACAAGGTAATAACAAGGTAATAACAAGGTAATAACAAGTGAGCAGCGTTATGAAAAGTCTACAGCTCAGAAATCTGTGACACGACCACCACCACAACATCCAACTTCATCTGTCACTAGAAAACCCATAAAGAAAGGGAGCTAAGTGAAGGTGTCTTTTTAGCTAACTTATTGGCTAGTTACGTTTAAGCTGTTATGTCTGTGTTCAAGGTGGCCATAGTTATAGCAGTACCTGCACCAGTTGAACGTGGTGATAATGCGACCCTCTCGCTCACAATTGAGTGACAAAGTACTATCAAATAAAAAAAAATGCAACTGCAGAGCATTGTAAGTGGCTATTCACCTTACGTTTCTACGCAGCAAGATCGCTACCAGCCGCTAGCTAGTGTGGATATGGAAAAAATAAGACAAATGGCATGTCCCATAAAAGTTACAGTTCATGCTTGACAAAAGTAATTATACTTGAATAACTTTTCATGGTTTGATGTACCCTAATGTTTAGTAATGTCGGTATTTAGTGGCATACTAAAACCATGATACTAGAATAGTTTCATGTAATCTTTAGTAATGTCAGTAAGGTTTACATTTTAGGCAATATGTATATTTGTATACTTGTTTTTAGTTTATACACTATTCTTGTTGTTCATTTAGGAGGCGTGTTATTGATTGCCACAAAATGTCAACATTTTTTGTTAATGTTTAAAATAAAACTCAACTTTTCATGACCACTGTCTCTTAGGCTAACTGATTTAAATGTAGAAACTGGGGTAGATCATCAGAATCATATCAATCATTCATATGACTTGACTTGTGACTTGTTTGACCTGAGCAATGACTTGACTTGACTTGCGTGGCTTATAGCAGGGACTCCACTTGACTTGGCTTATAGCAGGGACTCCTGGTGTGCTGGTGGTGGGGCGGGCTGGGTGTGTGGGGCGGCGGGGGCTCCCCGGGGGGGGGTGTGGGGGCCCACCGCTGGGTGCTGGTAGGCAAACTGGCTAGTAGTCGCTCTGTGTGTAGAGGGCTGCAAGGGAACTTTCCTGGCTACATAGTGTACAGGTTTTTACTTTTGCCTGCTCGCAGCTCTGTCAGTATTGATTGATTGACTGATTGATTGACTGAAAATGTTCATTGTGTGAAGCGCATTGAGTTGCATCTTGTAAGAAAATGCGCTATACAAATAAAATTTGATTTGATTTTGATTAGCAGGGACTCCACTTGACTTGGCTTATAGCAGGGACTCCACTTGACTTGGCTTATAGCAGGGACTCCACTTGACTTGGCTTATAGCAGGGACTCCACTTGGCTTGGCTTATAGCAGGGACTCCACTTGACTTGGCTTATAGCAGGGACTCCACTTGACTTGGCTTATAGCAGGGACTCCACTTGACTTGGCTTATAGCAGGGACTCCACTTGACTTGGCTTATAGCAGGGACTCCACTTGGCTTGGCTTATAGCAGGGACTCCACTTGGCTTGGCTTATAGCAGGGACTCCACTTGGCTTGACTTATAGCAGGGACTCCACTTGGCTTGGCTTATAGCAGGGACTCCACTTGGCTTGGCTTATAGCAGGGACTCCACTTGACTTGGCTTATAGCAGGGACTCCACTTGGCTTGGCTTATAGCAGGGACTCCACTTGGCTTGGCTTATAGCAGGGACTCCACTTGGCTTGGCTTATAGCAGGGACTCCACTTGACTTGGCTTATAGCAGGGACTCCACTTGGCTTGGCTTATAGCAGGGACTCCACTTGGCTTGGCTTATAGCAGGGACTCCACTTGACTCTTGCTTGATTCTCACCACAGTAACTTGGGACTTGCTTGAGACTTGAAGGTAAAGACTTGAGACTTGCTTGTGACTTGCACATGTATGACTTACTCCCACCTCTGCTAGACAGTGACAAATGTTTACCATCTGCAACAGTTACACACCTAGTCTCTATTTAAAGACCTAGGTACGTTCCTCCATCTTGAGGTGCAGAAACACCATGTATGTGACTGTGGTGTACAGGCCCCTACACATGCTTCATACTCTTCTCCAGCCAGAAGAGAAGGTTGTGATGACATACCAGTGAAATACAACTGTGACCCCCCTGTAATGATATTATGTTTCTTTATTGAAGTCATGTTTCTTTATTGAAATAGAAAGACACATTACAACACCCACCACATGTCCCCCCCCCCCTCAGGTGGAGCCCATGTCCATGAAGCAGACACCCAGAGAGAAACAGCTCCCTCCATCCCACCTCAGACTACTACCAGTACCACCAACACAGCTCAGACTGGAGGCCAAGTCATTGCTCCTGCTCTGATTGGCTGCAATTTTGCAGGACAGGTCAATTTGACCTTTAATGTGAACCCTACAGCAGATGGTGAACTATGCTGAATCTCTCTTAATACAAACACACAAACACACTCCCTCTCTCTCCCTCTCTCCCTCACCCTCCCTCCCCACCTGTCCCTCCCCTTTGCTCACTCTTCCCCTCCCTGCCTCACTCCCTCTGTCTCTCTCCCTCCCCCTCCACACCAACCCCCCTCCATTCATCACCGATGCTGAATTTCTCTTAATAATGTGTAAAAAGGTTCTGGTTATGTATGACCTAACATCTCTCTCTCTCTCTCTCTCTCTCTCTCTCTCTCTCTCTCTCTCTCTCTTTCTCTCTTTCTCAGATAAGACACATGCTGTTGCTACTTTTTCACATGATGTTTCAAGGTGCCAAACTGAACTAAAGGCTTACCTAAAGAGACAACATGAATGCTTATGTGAAGGGGTAGGTGAGCAGGGCTCTTCTGTACCTTTAGACAAGATCTACACAAAGGTCCACGTCATACAGTTGGACAGTAGAGAGGTCAATGATGAACATGAGGTCACACAGATTGAGACAGCATCCAGGAGACCAGAAACACAGGAGACACCCATCGAATGCAACAACATCTTCGAGCCCTTACCTGGACAAGACCAACCCACCAGAGTGCTGACAATGGGAGTTGCTGGTGTTGGAAAAACACTCACTACTCAGAGGTTCATTATGGACTGGGTTGAAGGAAAAGCCAATCAGGATGTTCAGTTCATATTTCCACTTCCTTTTCGGGAACTGAATACATGGAAGGATGGTGATCTCAGTTTTAAACAACTGCTTGATACTTCTTTTACGGAAATGGAAGAATCAGGAATCTCCAACTACGACGACTACAACGTTTTGATCATCCTGGATGGTCTGGATGAGTATCGACTTCCTCTAGACTTCAAGAACAACAAAACCTGTCGCTCTGTCACAGAGACAACTTCACTGGACAGGCTGCTGACGAACCTCATCGATGGGCATCTACTCCCAAAAGCTCGCATCTGGATAACCACCCGACCTGGAGCAGCCAATCAGACCCTTCGAGGGTTTATTGACCGGTTCACAGAGGTGCGAGGGTTCAACGACCAACAGAAGGAGGAGTACTTCGAGAGGAAAGTCCGTGATAAGACCATGGCCAGCAGAATCATCACACACATCAAGTCATTGAGGAGCCTCTACATCATGTGCCACATACCGATGTTCTGTTGGATCATATCTACAGTCCTTGGAGAAATGTTGAGTACAGATAAGAGTGGAGAGTTGCCCAAGACGCTGACTGAGATGTACATTCAATTCCTGATCGGTCAGATGCTGATAAGGGAGAAATATCAGCAGAGCAGTACAGTGGAGGAGATGATAATGAAACTGGGGAGACTGGCCTTCAATCAGCTGGAAAAAGGCAATCTGATCTTCTATAAGAAAGACCTGAAAGAGTGTAACATTGATGACATTGATGCATTACTAAAGTCAGGAGTGTGCACTCAGATCTTTAGAAAGGAGCGTGGTCTGATGAAGACGGAGGTGTTCAGCTTTGTGCATCTGAGTGTTCAGGAGTTTCTTGCTGCTCTTTATGTGTTTCTCACCTTCAAAAAAAACAACGAAAATGTACTTTCCAACACCTGGAGTCCGTTTCGACCTACAATAGTCTCTGTACACAAGAGTGCAATAGACATGGCCTTAAAGAGTCAGAATGGACACCTGGACCTGTTCCTCCGCTTCCTGCTTGGCCTCTCACTGGAGACCAATCAGGTTCTTCTACCAGAAGGCCTTCTGACACAAACAGTAAGCAGCTCACAGACCAATCAGGAAACTGTTAGGTACATTCAAAAGATGATCGGGAAGACAAACCTCTCTCCAGAGAAAAGCATCAATCTGTTCCACTGTCTGAATGAGCTGAATGACCATTCTCTAGTGGAGCAGATCCAAGGCTACCTGAGCTCAGGACATCTCTCAGAAGCCAAGCTCTCACATGCACAGTGGTCAGCTCTGGTCTTTGTGTTATTGACTTCAGAAGAGGAGCTGGATGTGTTTGAACTGAAGAAATACTCTAGGTCAGAGAAGGCTCTTCTGAGGCTGATGCCAGTGGTCAAAGTCTCCAGAACAGCCAAGTGAGTATTTGATAGATACCAGCCCTGTGAATACTGTGTGCTAACTTGTTTGTGATGTGTGTGTGTGTGTGTGTGTGTGAGACAGAAAGACACAGAAAGAGACAGTAAGAGAGAGAGAGACAGAAAAAGAGAAAGAGAGAGGGACAGAGAGAGAGAGAGAGAGAGAGAGAGAGAGAGAGAGAGAGAGACAGAGAGAGACATTATGTTATTGGCCTATTCTCTCCTCCAGACTGAACTTGAGAGATGCAGTGAGTAGCAGTGAGGTAGGGGTAAGAGTTGTGGGTGAGGTAGGAGTAAGAGTTATGGGTGAGGTAGGGGTATGTGTTAAAAGGGGTATGTGTTAAAAGTGATGTAGGGGTGAATCTGTGAGTGCTTCAGTTTCATCTTCATGTGAGGTCTTACCATGTAAACATGTCTGGTCCCAGGTTGAGGGGGTGTAAGCTGACTGAGGGATGCTGTGAGTCTCTGGCCTCAGCTCTCAGCTCCAACTCCTCTAGTCTGACAGAGCTGGACCTCAGCACCAATAAGCTGCAGGACTCAGGTGTGAAGCTGCTCTCTGCTGGACTGAGGAGTCCACACTGCAAACTGGAAACACTGAGGTGAGGTCATCTTGATTAAATGTATAGGGTTAGGGGTGAGATAGAGGTTAGAGGTGAGTTAGGGGTTAGGGGTGAGTTAGGGGTTAGATAAAGGTTAAAGGTCAGGTAGGGGTAAAGGGTGAGGTTTTGTGTTAGTGTACAAACAAATGACCTTGTTAGCAGGCTCACAAAACAAGCTGTGTTAGTTGACTAGCGAGTGTGTCATTGATTTTCAACAACGCCATATGAATTTACATTTTTCAGAATAAAAGTCTGAACATTAAATCGGCTGCCAGGCTGACAATCGACGTGTTCCTGGTTTCACCAGCTGCTGTCACATATACAAACCACACAGAGAGACAAACACAGATATAAAAGTACTGTAGGATGATATATTTATACTATCCTACAGTACTTTGATATTTTCTTTGATGTTTTCTCTTTTCTCTCTGTTTCGTTTTCTTTTTTTTCTTTTTTTAAGGTTTAGAGGTGAGTCATGTGTTAGGGGTGGGGTAGGGGTCAGGGGTGGGGTAAAGGTTAGGGGTGAAAGAAAGGTTCTAGTTCTGGCCTGCTGTGTTCATACTTCACTGTCACAACCAATATCTGTGAGTGCTGCCGTTGCTACTTTCATCTTCATGTGAGGTCTTACCATGTAAACATGTCTGGTCCCAGGTTGGAGAGGTGTGAGCTGACTGAGGGATGCTGTGAGTCTCTGGCCTCAGCTCTCAGCTCCAACTCCTCTAGTCTGACAGAGCTGGACCTCAGCTGGAATAACCTGCAGGACTCAGGTGTGAATCTGCTCTCTGCTGGACTGAGGAGTCCACACTGCAAACTGGAAACACTGAGGTGAGGTGATCTTGATTAAAGTTATAGGGTTAGGGGTGAGATTGAGGTTAGAGGTGAGTTAGGGGTTAGGGGTTAGGGGTGAGATAAAGGTTAAAGGTGAGGTAGGGGTAAAGGGTGAGGTTATGTGTTAGTGTACAAACAATTTACATTGTTAGTAGGCTCACAAAACAAGCTGTGTTAGTTGACTAGTGAGGGTGTCATTGATTTTCAACAACGCTGAAATGTATTTAGATTTTTCTGAATGAAAGTCTGAACATTAAATCGTCTGCCCGGCTGCCAATCGACTTGTTCCTGGTTTCACCAGCTGCTGTCACATATACAAACCACACAGAGAGACAGACACAGATATAAAAGTACTGTAGGATGATATATTTATACTATCCTACAGTACTTTGATATTTTCTTTGATGTTTTCTCTTTTCTCTCTGTTTCGTTTTCTTTTTTTTCTTTTTTTAAGGTTTAGAGGTGAGTCATGTGTTAGGGGTGGGGTAGGGGTCAGGGGTGGGGTAAAGGTTAGGGGTGAAAGAAAGGTTCTAGTTCTGGCCTGCTGTGTTCATACTTCACTGTCACAACCAATATCTGTGAGTGCTGCCGTTGCTACTTTCATCTTCATGTGAGGTCTTACCATGTAAACATGTCTGGTCCCAGGTTGGAGAGGTGTGAGCTGACTGAGGGATGCTGTGAGTCTCTGGCCTCAGCTCTCAGCTCCAACTCCTCTAGTCTGACAGAGCTGCACCTCGGTGGCAATAACCTGCAGGACTCAGGTGTGAAGCTGCTCTCTGCTGGACTGAGGAGTCCACACTGCAAACTGGAAACACTGAGGTGAGGTCATCTTGATTAAAGTTATAGGGTTAGGGGTGAGATTGAGGTTAGAGGTGAGTTAGGGGTTAGGGGTTAGGGGTGAGATAAAGGTTAAAGGTGAGGTAGGGGTAAAGGGTGAGGTTATGTGTTAGTGTACAAACAATTTACATTGTTAGTAGGCTCACAAAACAAGCTGTGTTAGTTGACTAGTGAGTGTGTCATTGATTTTCAACAACGCTGAAATGTATTTAGATTTTTCTGAATGAAAGTCTGAACATTAAATCGTCTGCCCGGCTGCCAATCGACTTGTTCCTGGTTTCACCAGCTGCTGTCACATATACAAACCACACAGAGAGACAGACACAGATATAAAAGTACTGTAGGATGATATATTTATACTATCCTACAGTACTTTGAGATTTCCTTTGATATTTTCTCTTTTCTCTCTCTGTTTTTATTTTTTTATTTTTAAGGTTTAGAGGTGAGTTATGTGTTAGGGGTGGGGTAGGGGTCAGGGGTGGGGTAAAGGTTAGGGGTGAAAGAAAGGTTCTAGTTCTGGCCTGCTGTGTTCATACTTCACTGTCACAACCAATATCTGTGAGTGCTGCCGTTGCTACTTTCATCTTCATGTGAGGTCTTACCATGTCAACATGTCTGGTCCCAGGTTGGGGTGGTGTAAGCTGACTGAGGGATGCTGTGAGTCTCTGGCCTCAGCTCTCAGCTCCAACTCCTCTAGTCTGACAGAGCTGCACCTCGGTGGCAATAACCTGCAGGACTCAGGTGTGAAGCTGCTCTCTGCTGGACTGAGGAGTCCACACTGCAAACTGGAAACACTGAGGTGAGGTCATCTTGATTAAAGTTATAGGGTTAGGGGTGAGATAGAGGTTAGAGGTGAGTTAGGGGTTAGGGGTTAGATAACAGTTAAAGGTAAGTTAGGGGTTAAGGGTGAGGTTTTGTGTTTGGGTACAAACAATTGACATTGTTAGCAGGCTCACAAAACAAGCTGTGTTAGTAGACTAGTGAGTGTGTCTTTGATTTTCAACAATGCTGAAATGTGATGACATTTTTCAGAATAAAAGTCTGAACATTAAATCGGCTTCCCGGCTGCCAATCGACAATTTACATTGTTAGCAGGCTCACAAAACAAGCTGTGTTAGTTGACTAGTGAGTCATTGATCTTCAACAACGCCGAAAGAATTTACATTTTTCAGAATAAAAGTCTGAACATTAAATCGTCTGCCAGGCTGCCAATCGACAGCAATCACCAGCTGCTGTCACATATACAAACCACACAGAGAGACAGACACAGATATAAAAGTACCGTAGGATTATATGTATGTATATAGATATATATTATTCTACAGTACTTTTATATTGTAGTTCATATTTTCATGTGTATGTCTCTCAGTTTTTTGGGGGGGTTTTAAGGGTCAGGGGTGAGTTATGTGTTAGGGGTGGGCTAGCTGAGGAGTCCACACTGCAAACTGGAAACACTGGGGTGAGGTAAAGGTTAAAGGTGAGGTGAGGTCATCTTGACTAAAGTTAGGGGTTAAGAGTGAGGTAAAGGTTAAAGGTGAGGTGAAGTCATCTTGACTAAAGTTAGGGGGTTAGGGGTGAGGTAAAGGTTAAAGGTGAGTTGAGGTCATCTTGACTAAAGTTAGGGGGTTAGGGGTGAGGTAAAGGTTAAAGGTGAGGTGAGGTCATCTTGACTAAAGTTAGGGGGTTAGGTTAGGGGTTACTGGTGTGGTTAGGGCTGGGTTAGGGGTTAGGGGTGGGTTAGGGGTTAAGAGTGAGGTAAAGGTTATATATAAATATAATCAATATATATTATCCAACAGTACGTTTATATTTCATTTTATATTTTCATGTGTCTGTCTCTGTGTCGTTTTCTTTCTTTTTGTCTTTTTAACGGGTTAGGGGTGGGTTAAGGGTGGGTTAAGGGTTAGGGGTTATGGATTAGGGGGTTAGGGGTGAGGTAGGCGTTAGGGGTGAGGTATGGTTTAGGGGTGAGGTATGGGTTAGGGGCTTGTTAGGGATTAGGGGTGAGGTAAGGGTTAATGGTGAGGGGAGGTTATAGGGGTGAGGTAGGGGTAAGGTATGGGTTAATGGTGGATTTGGAATTCATCTTAAATCTGTGTATTCAACATTCACCTCCACTCTTAACTAACCACATCAATAATGTTGAAGGCACCAATAACCAGAACCTGTCATGTCCCCAGTGCAGAGCTGTTAGAATGACAGCTGCTTCTCTCTGTGCAGATTGGGACTATGCGATGTCACAAAGGAAGGCTGTGCTTCTCTGGCCTCAGCTCTGAGGTCAAACCCCTCCCACCTGAGAGAGCTGTGGCTGAGGGGGAATCGTCTAAGAGAGTCAGATGTGAAGATGCTCTCTGATGTCCTGAAGGATCCTCTCTGTAGGCTGGAGACATTGAAGTATTCATGAGAATATTCAGAACTGCACTAAATGTTGTTATGAACAGTTTGGTGGTAATAGTATCACATCTCATTGCAACATGCACAGCAGTTCTTTAACTTCCTGTAATGTTGATTACATTAATGATGTTGATATGTTGATTAGCATTCTGGTGCTATTACTTTGTACTATTATTGTTGATTTGCATTCTGCTGATTTTGTTGATTGTTGATTGTGTTGTTTTTATATCCTGCTTATGTTATTATTGATTTTGTATTCTGCTTCAATGCCAATGTCACAAGACTGTTACTCTGTGTACCCGTACATTGATGTAATAAAAGCAATTCTGATTCTGATTGTTGCTAGGAGCCTTACAGCCAATAATACTATGGATGGTTGCTAGGGGCCTTAGTCAATAATACTATGGATGGTTGCTAGGGGCCTTAGTCAGTAATACTATGGATGGTTGCTAGGGGCCTTACAGCCTATAATAATATGGATGGTTGCTAGGAGCCTTAGTCAGTAATACTATGGATGGTTGCTAGGGGCCTTAGTCAATAATACTATGGATGGTTGCTAGGGGCCTTACAGCCAATAATAATATGGATGGTTGCTAGGAGCCTTACAGCCAATAATAATATGGATGGTTGCTAGGGGCCTTAGTCAGTAATACTATCGATGGTTGCTAGGGGCCTTAGTCAATAATAATATGGATGGTTGCTAGGGGCCTTACAGTCAATAATACTATGGATGGTTGCTAGGGGCCTTAGTCAGTAATACTATCGATGGTTGCTAGGGGCCTTAGTCAATAATAATATGGATGGTTGCTAGGGGCCTTACAGTCAATAATAATATGGATGGTTGCTAGGGGCCTTAGTCAGTAATACTATCGATGGTTGCTAGGGGCCTTAAGCCCTGTCCGGATGGCATATAAATTACCCTAGGACCCCAGTGATTTTAATGACCGATCCGGATGGAATAAAACATATCCATGCATGTTTGCGTTTCGGGTGCAAGCTGCCATTTAACATCACAGAAGAAGAAGCTGTTCCCGCCGGATGTTTTGTCAGACCCACAACACAACGCACGTGTAGCAACAACAAGTCATTTGATTGGACAAGAGACATTCCATGACTGCTGATCAGATTTCCAGAGCGAATTTACGAACGCAGCCGAAACCACTCGTAGACTCGGTTTTTTTCACAACATGAAACTTTACGTTTTAAAGTACCCACTCGATTTAATAAACAGCAGTTTAACGATCACAAAATACTCATAATTTGTTGATTGGATTTACTATTCTCCTTTGCCATAGGCTACTGGTAAGGGAGACTTTTGTAAATACGTTCGTTTTGGGATGTGTTCGCGTTTGGGGATGTGTGATCATCTAATTATGTGTAGTTATGTGTTTCTAGCATGTCGATGTTCTATCAGAATGTTGTGATGTTATCCAAATTAAGAAGATAAATGGCTGAAATGGCGCAAAGCGGGGAAAAACAGATACGACATCTAAAGTCTGGAACGATTATAACAAGGCTTCCCTTTAACTCGGGTACGGGGGGCAAAATATTGTACGGTTATCAATACGTGAGTTACCTTGCGATTCCCACCCCTAACTTCATCCCTGTGTGTTGTCAGACACCGTAATTTATAGAGTGCCAGACCATACAAACTGCTTTACAAGCTAATGTTAGGTAAATTCGCTAGAATTAACCTTTTAGGTGGTTTGGTTATCCGATAATGGAGATTCAAGGGAGTCAATAATGTCATCCACATCCATTGTTTGCACAGAGCTCACCTAATACCTTAGATCTCACACCCCGGTCAAAGCGGTAAATTCTAGTATTAATATCGTGCAAAATCATGCAATGCGTACCTGGGCTCCATCTTAGAGGCAAATCTTTCCGGAGATAAAATGGCAGCAAAAGTAATCAAAAAAGTGAACCATAGAACTAGATTCTTGTACAGGATATCCTCACTTGTCAGTAAAAACACACTGAGGACCCTATCAGGAGCTCTCATTCAATGTCACTTCGACTATGCCGTAACATCATGGTACTATAGAAGTACAAAGGCCCATAAAACTAGACTCCAGACAGCCCAAAATAAACTGGTTAGGCTTCTGCTAGGCCTCAACCCTAGGACACATCTAACCGCTGCTCATTTTTTGAGCCTTGATTGGCTACGAGTAGTTGACAGAGTGCAGCAGCTTGCACTGGGCCTGGTCTTCAAGATACGCTACACCACAAAGACACCCAAGTACCTGTCAACATACTTCCAAAAAGTGAACAACGTCCACACATACAACACCAGAGGAAGCTCCACGAACCACGTTCAACCGCGTTGCACCACAAACAAGGGGTTAAACTCGTTTGCAAACTATGCAGTAAAAATGTGGAACGCCCTTCCTATAATCTTAAAGGAGTGCAAAACACTGCCCACCTTCAAAACCACTCTCAAAAAACATTTACAGGAGGCTGCAATCCGTAACTGGACCCTCTAAATCAAAAATCAGATTAAAAGACCCGAACTACCCACTGTACATACTTTGTGTTTTGTCCCCCGCCCCCACCGGTGGTGTATGTCCCCACCTGTCCTACCCGCTGTACATACCTTATGTTTTGTTGTATTGTTCGTCCCATGATGGATGTATGTTTATCTTGTAGATAGTAATAGTTATTTGTCTGTATTATCTTGTAGATAGTACTAGTTTTTTTGTCTGTCTTACATGTAACGATGAATTGAGAATCAAGGACCCCAATTGAAATAAGCCAGTGGCTTTCTTGGGTTTTTATCCTGTTAGTTGACCTTGTATGTAATATGTACTTTCATGTACCTACTTCTGCAAATTCTTCTAATAAAGTTTTCAATCAATCAATCAATACCAAATACTGACATGTCAATCCGGACGGTAATATAATCATCAGAGGACCTCAGGGTTTGCTGAAAAACAGTAGGTAATTCCAGCCGGAATAATGACTGGGGTCCCCGGAGTAAATCACTGACATGGTCGGTCCGGACGGGATAAAAATTACCGAATTACCCCAGGTAAAACATATATTACCGAGGTCCTCAGGTAATTTATATGCCGTCTGGACAGGGCTTTAGACAATAATACTATGGATGGTTGCTAGGGGCCAGTCAGTAAATAAATGTAAATCACACAAACACACAAAATGACACACACACACACACACACACACACACACACACACACACACTACACTCATGCTAAAACAAACACACAAAATAAAGGTTGGAAAAACTACTGTATATCCCACTGTACATACCTCACCCCTGCCTGTACATCCTACTGTACACCCCTATGGCTGCACTATGCACTATGCACATCCTACTGTACACCCCTATGGCTGCACTATGCACTATGCACATCCTACTGTACACCCCTATGGCTGCACTATGCACATCCTACTGTACACCCCTATGGCTGCACTATGCACATCCTACTGTACACCCCTATGGCTGCCATATGCACTATGCACATTCTACTGTACACCCCTATGGCTGCACTATGCACTATGTACATTCTACTGTACACCCCTATGGCTGCACTATGCACTATGTACATTCTACTGTACACCCCTATGGCTGTACTATGCACTATGCACATCCTACTGTACACCCCTATGGCTGCACTATGCACTATGTACATTCTACTGTACACCCCTATGGCTGTACTATGCACTATGCACATCCTACTGTACACCCCTATGGCTGCACTATGCACTATGCACTATGTGTAACCGATGTGTTTATTTAATTTATATTTCTCCAAGAATCCTTTTTGCTTTTTACTAATGTTTTATTGTTGGTATTCATGTATGTATCGTTTCTGTGTATTATTTATTTGGGGAGCTTTTAATTTATTAAGTTGTGACCTTTGACACCTTTACTTTCATTTCCTGTTCCGTTATGCTTCGCGGTAATTCTCTTCAGACGGCAATGAGCTATGATGAGGAGAGGTAAGCATTGACAGAGCTCCCGTGAGCTAGCATGTTAAAACTCGGTTAAAACAGGGTATAAACATAGGACAAAGTTCCATGCCTGTTGTACAAGTTATCTATGCTTTTGGTTAGTATTATAATGTGCATTTCACAGCGAGGATGTTTTTTTGTTGAACTTTACAACAATGTGCTAGTTCAGCTTAAGCTAGCCAGTTAGCCATGTGCGCACGAGTGGTCTCACACAATCGCTGCTGT
Organism: Nansenia antarctica; assembly: GCF_963989245.1. Lineage (NCBI taxonomy): Eukaryota > Metazoa > Chordata > Actinopteri > Argentiniformes > Microstomatidae > Nansenia > Nansenia antarctica. Next base: position 32,646,162 of record NC_137683.1, on the reverse strand, counting down.
TCATTTCTTCTTGAAGGTGTGTCGTGAGAGCCAGTGTATGCTGTGAATGCTCATTCTATTTCTGTGTGCAACAGGTATGTGTGCTCTTGGTCATTGTATGTTTAATTCCTTTTTATTTGTATGTAGCCTATGTGATGTTTCTGATTTTAGTCACATGTTCATTTTCTTGCTTGTGAAATATTGCCGCTGGGGGGAGAGGGGTAGATTCTGTATTGTAACTACTGTGTGACCACATCTTATTGTACTGTAACTATTTTACAATAGTCATTTTTGTTTTATTGTTTGGGATAATTATATTGCTCTTGAGAAGGCAATGAGCCATGATGAGGAGAGGTGTGTCGTGAGAGCCAGTGTATGCTGTGAATGCTCATTCTATTTCTGTGTGCAACAGGTGTGTGTATGCAACAGAATAAACCCCTCTACTGTCCGGCAAGAAGTTGTCCGTCTCAATTGTTAACACAACGCAGAGATCCAGTGTGTCAGCCTACACCGGCTACATTAGCAGTGTTAGGGTTAGCAGGGTTAGGGTTCACATGTAAAAGCCCATACCACCACTTACCGTCTCTAAAGGGGTGCCTCAAGGCTCCATCTTGGGCCCAACCTTGTTCTCCATCTACATCAATGATGTCGTCAAGGCTGCTGGCAGGATCTGTTCTCAACTGATTTTATCTGGTTAAATAAAGACAGATCTGGTGTGTAAAGCCCAGTTCACATCTAGACAGATCTGGTGTGTAAAGCCCAGTTCACATCTAGACAGATCTGGTGTGTAAACCCTAAATCTGCACTAGGCATTAGGACCTGCAGTGTGAATGCAGCCTAACCCTAACCTAACCCTAACCTAACCTAACCTAACCTACCCTACCCTAACCTACCCTAACCTACCCTAACCTAACCTAACCTAACCTAACCCTAACCTAACCCTAAACCTAACCCTAACCCTAACCTAACCTAACCCTAAACCTAACCCTAACCCTACCCTAGCCCTAACCCAACCTAACCCTAACCTTAACCTAACCCTAAACCTAACCCTAACCTAACCTAACCCTAACCTAACCTAACCCTAACCCTAACCCTAACCCTGCAGCCTGAGAGTTAAGCCCAATGCACACGGCGTGGGATTTTGTCGCACCGCGAATTCGATTCCATTGTTTTGAATGAGACAATGCACACGGCGTGCGATGTGATTTTGTCGCACGACAACATTCGATTCTTAATTCACACCACCGAAGTGCACGCCGTGTACATTGGCCTTTAGAAGACAAACTTCTGGACAAAGAAAGAGTTCCTATAGTTTACATAAGATG
>NC_137683.1:32637358-32639858 GCF_963989245.1 Nansenia antarctica | reverse complement strand
ACCACCGGTCGCGGACAGCTAAGCAGGCTTCGACGCCTTAAGAACGGCGTCCCTCAGGGATCGGTCCTGGCCCCCCTCCTCTATAATATCTACACCTATGACCTGCCCAACACACTCTCGCGGAAGTACGCCTACGCAGACGACCTCGCAGTGGTGTACTCTGGTGGAAATTGGCAGTCTGTGGAGGGGATTCTGAGCCAGGACATGCAGACACTAGTGGCATACTTCCGGAAATGGAGATTGAAGCTTAGCGAGGCAAAGACGGTGTCGGCTGCCTTCCACCTTAACAACAGGGAGGCTAAACGTGAGCTTAGAGTACACCTAGATGGAACTCCCCTGCCATGTTCCGCTGAGCCAATCTATCTCGGCGTGACATTGGACAGGTCGCTCACGTTTCGCCGACACCTCGAGTCACTGCGCAAGAAGTTAACAGCTCGTGTGGCGTTGATGAGGCGACTGGTTGGCTCGGGCTGGGGCACCGGTGCAAGGACCTTGCGCACGGCAGCCCTAGCCCTCGTTTATTCAACTAGTGAATACTGCGCCCCAGTATGGTGTCGCAGTGCCCACACCCGCCTCATCGACTCGCCTATAAACGAAGCCTTGCGCATTGTGACAGGATGCCTGCGTCCTACCCCCGTGGACAACCTTCCCATCCTAGCAGGCATCCAGCCCGCAGGCCTCCGCCGCATGGCAGCCACAGCACGTCTCGCCTGCCGGGCCGTGGAGCTTAATAACCATCTGCTCCATGATAGGCTCACTATAACAGCGGAGCCCTCCGGGCGTCTCAAGTCGAGACACCCATTTGTGCCTGCCGCACAGGATCTCAGGCAGCAATGCAGAGATCTCAACATCAGTGCGGCAGGATGGGCGGATTATATGTGGTGCGCGGAGTGGGAGGCTAACACCTCCTAACTCCGCGACCACATCCCAGTCGCCGGCCCTGAGCCCCTCGGGATGGACTTGCCAAGGCTACCCTGGGTGAGGCTCAATCGTCTCCGGACCGGCGTCGGGCGTTTCCGCTCATCAATGCACAGATGGGGCTTGGCCCCAAATGCGTCGTGCGAGTGTGGCGCAGAGGACCAAACCGCAGACCATATTATCCTGGATTGCCCGGTGTACCACCCACCCAACGGGATGCATGGTCTGTCGGTATTAGATGACGAGACGATGACGTGGCTTCTGGAGGGGTGTCCAGAAATATAGCCCGGGTGAGCCCCTCAACCAGGTCTCGGGGTGGTAAAAGGGTAGCCCCTCGGCCCCGAGCCTGGTGGAGTGGAGAGGAAAACAACTACCCATACGCCGAAGAAGAAGATGTGAAGCGCATTGAATCACATTTTGTGAGAAATGCGCTATACAAATAAAACTTCATTTGATTTGTTTTGATATACAGTATATAAAACAGTATATAAAGCAGCAGGGACTAGGGGGAGGTTATTTTAAAAGCAGGTACATTGGACCTTCCCTGCTGAGTTCTATAAACACTTCTGGTCCATGAAAGCACCACTCTTTCACAGAACGATAACCCAAACAAAACAACATTTAAGACTCGTAGCAAACATGAACACGGCCCCAATTTCACTGCTCTGAAAACCGAACAAAGATCCAACCCTACAACCAAGTTACCGTCCCATCTCCCTCATCAACGTACTTATAAACATCGTCAGTAAAGCACTAGTATAGTAGTATATAGTATATAGCCCACAGAATAGAACAAGTCACAGCATCCTTAATCCGTCCAGATCAAACCGGTTTGATCAAAGGTAGACACGGACCCAGCAACACACGCAGGCTATTTCACCTGATGCATTAGTCATCACTCCAGCAGGCAGGAACCATCATAGCCACTCTAGACGCAGAAAAAGCTTTCCATGGGGTAAACTGGACTTTTTTGTTGGAGAGATTTGGGGAAACGCTTCACCTTCGGACACCATCATCACCAATGGACGAACATCACAAAGCTTCACACTGGATGCCCCCTCTCCCCCTCCCTATTCACACTGCACAGGGGGACTAGGCAAGGATGCCCCCTCTCCCCCTCTCTATTCACCATTTCCATTGACCCACTAGCAGCAGCCATTCGTCAGAACACACACATCAAAGGAATTAAAACAATAAACACACATCATAAGACCAGTCTCTATGCCTTTATGACTACTTTATGACTGAACATGCCAATCTACTACTCATACAGTATAAGGTACTCCACAGAATTCACTCTACTGACCAAAACATGTTTAAAATGGGATTCGCATCAGGAACCTGTCCACACTGCACACAAAATAACACTGATAACTGAACAGTTCTAGAACACTGATAACTGAATGGTTCTAGAACACTGATCTCTCCATCCCTCTATCTCTCTATCCCTCTATCTCTCTATCCCTCTAGCCCCCTCCCTCTATCCCTCTATCTCTCTATCCCTCTATCTCTCTATCTCTCTATCCCTCTATCTCTCTATCCCCCTCTCTCTATCTATCTATCTCTCTATCCCTCTATCTCT
>NC_137683.1:32619858-32629858 GCF_963989245.1 Nansenia antarctica | reverse complement strand
TCTGTATGTCTGTCTGTCTGTCTGTCTGTATGTCTGTCTGTCTGTCTGTCTGTCTGTATGTCTGTCTGTCTGTCTGTCTGTATGTCTGTATGTCTGTCTGTATGTCTGTCTGTCTGTCTGTATGTCTGTATGTCTGTATGTCTGTCTGTCTGTCTGTCTGTCTGTCTGTATGTCTGTATGTCTGTATGTCTGTATGTCTGTCTGTATGTCTGTCTGTATGTCTGTCTGTCTGTATGTCTGTCTGTCTGTATGTCTGTATGTCTGTCTGTCTGTATGTCTGTCTGTCTGTATGTCTGTCTGTCTGTCTGTCTGTCTGTCTGTATGTCTGTATGTCTGTATGTCTGTATGTCTGTATGTCTGTCTGTCTGTCTGTCTGTATGTCTGTCTGTCTGTCTGTCTGTCTGTCTGTCTGTATGTCTGTATGTCTGTATGTCTGTATGTCTGTATGTCTGTCTGTCTGTCTGTCTGTATGTCTGTCTGTATGTCTGTCTGTCTGTCTGTCTGTATGTCTGTATGTCTGTATGTCTGTATGTCTGTCTGTCTGTATGTCTGTCTGTCTGTCTGTCTGTCTGTCTGTCTGTATGTCTGTCTGTCTGTCTGTCTGTATGTCTGTATGTCTGTATGTCTGTCTGTATGTCTGTATGTCTGTATGTCTGTATGTCTGTATGTCTGTCTGTATGTCTGTATGTCTGTCTGTCTGTCTGTCTGTCTGTATGTCTGTATGTCTGTATGTCTGTATGTCTGTCTGTCTGTATGTCTGTATGTCTGTATGTCTGTCTGTATGTCTGTATGTCTGTCTGTCTGTCTGTCTGTCTGTCTGTCTGTCTGTATGTCTGTCTGTCTGTATGTCTGTCTGTCTGTATGTCTGTATGTCTGTCTGTCTGTATGTCTGTCTGTATGTCTGTATGTCTGTATGTCTGTATGTCTGTATGTCTGTATGTCTGTCTGTCTGTATGTCTGTCTGTCTGTATGTCTGTATGTCTGTCTGTATGTCTGTCTGTATGTCTGTCTGTCTGTCTGTCTGTATGTCTGTCTGTCTGTATGTCTGTATGTCTGTATGTCTGTATGTCTGTATGTCTGTATGTCTGTCTGTATGTCTGTCTGTCTGTCTGTATGTCTGTATGTCTGTATGTCTGTATGTCTGTCTGTCTGTATGTCTGTCTGTCTGTCTGTCTGTATGTCTGTCTGTCTGTATGTCTGTATGTCTGTATGTCTGTATGTCTGTATGTCTGTATGTCTGTATGTCTGTCTGTCTGTATGTCTGTATGTCTGTCTGTCTGTATGTCTGTATGTCTGTCTGTCTGTGTGTCTGTCTGTCTGTATGTCTGTCTGTCTGTCTGTATGTCTGTATGTCTGTATGTCTGTCTGTCTGTCTGTCTGTATGTCTGTATGTCTGTATGTCTGTCTGTCTGTCTGTATGTCTGTCTGTCTGTCTGTCTGTATGTCTGTATGTCTGTAGGTCTGTATGTCTGTATGTCTGTCTGTCTGTCTGTCTGTATGTCTGTCTGTCTGTCTGTCTGTATGTCTGTCTGTCTGTCTGTCTGTCTGTCTGTATGTCTGTCTGTCTGTATGTCTGTATGTCTGTATGTCTGTCTGTCTGTATGTCTGTATGTCTGTATGTCTGTCTGTCTGTCTGTATGTCTGTCTGTCTGTCTGTCTGTATGTCTGTATGTCTGTCTGTCTGTCTGTCTGTATGTCTGTCTGTATGTCTGTCTGTCTGTCTGTCTGTCTGTCTGTCTGTCTGTCTGTCTGTCTGTATGTCTGTCTGTCTGTATGTCTGTCTGTATGTCTGTATGTCTGTATGTCTGTCTGTCTGTCTGTCTGTCTGTCTGTCTGTATGTCTGTCTGTCTGTATGTCTGTCTGTATGTCTGTATGTCTGTATGTCTGTCTGTCTGTCTGTCTGTCTGTCTGTCTGTCTGTCTGTCTGTCTGTCTGTATGTCTGTCTGTCTGTATGTCTGTCTGTATGTCTGTATGTCTGTATGTCTGTATGTCTGTCTGTCTGTATGTCTGTATGTCTGTATGTCTGTCTGTCTGTATGTCTGTATGTCTGTATGTCTGTATGTCTGTATGTCTGTATGTCTGTATGTCTGTATGTCTGTATGTCTGTATGTCTGTATGTCTGTCTGTCTGTATGTCTGTATGTCTGTATGTCTGTCTGTCTGTCTGTCTGTATGTCTGTCTGTCTGTCTGTCTGTATGTCTGTCTGTCTGTATGTCTGTATGTCTGTCTGTCTGTCTGTATGTCTGTATGTCTGTATGTCTGTATGTCTGTATGTCTGTCTGTCTGTCTGTCTGTCTGTCTGTCTGTATGTATGTCTGTCTGTCTGTCTGTCTGTCTGTCTGTATGTCTGTATGTCTGTATGTCTGTCTGTCTGTATGTCTGTATGTCTGTCTGTCTGTATGTCTGTATGTCTGTCTGTCTGTCTGTCTGTATGTCTGTCTGTCTGTCTGTCTGTCTGTATGTCTGTATGTCTGTATGTCTGTCTGTCTGTATGTATGTCTGTCTGTCTGTCTGTCTGTCTGTATGTCTGTATGTCTGTATGTCTGTATGTCTGTATGTCTGTCTGTCTGTCTGTCTGTATGTCTGTCTGTCTGTCTGTCTGTCTGTATGTCTGTCTGTCTGTCTGTCTGTCTGTCTGTCTGTCTGTCTGTATGTCTGTATGTCTGTATGTCTGTCTGTCTGTATGTCTGTATGTCTGTCTGTCTGTATGTCTGTCTGTATGTCTGTCTGTCTGTCTGTCTGTCTGTATGTCTGTCTGTCTGTCTGTCTGTATGTCTGTCTGTCTGTCTGTCTGTATGTCTGTCTGTCTGTCTGTCTGTCTGTCTGTATGTCTGTCTGTATGTCTGTCTGTCTGTCTGTCTGTCTGTCTGTCTGTCTGTCTGTCTGTCTGTCTGTCTGTCTGTCTGTCTGTATGTCTGTATGTCTGTATGTCTGTATGTCTGTATGTCTGTATGTCTGTCTGTCTGTCTGTATGTCTGTCTGTCTGTCTGTCTGTATGTCTGTATGTCTGTCTGTCTGTCTGTCTGTCTGTCTGTATGTCTGTCTGTATGTCTGTCTGTATGTCTGTATGTCTGTCTGTCTGTATGTCTGTCTGTCTGTCTGTCTGTCTATCTGTATGTCTGTCTGTCTGTCTGTCTGTCTATCTGTATGTCTGTCTGTCTGTCTGTATGTCTGTCTGTCTGTCTGTCTGTATGTCTGTATGTCTGTCTGTCTGTCTGTCTGTCTGTCTGTATGTCTGTCTGTATGTCTGTCTGTATGTCTGTCTGTCTGTCTGTCTGTCTGTCTGTCTGTCTGTATGTCTGTATGTCTGTCTGTCTGTCTGTCTGTCTGTCTGTCTGTCTGTCTGTCTGTCTGTATGTCTGTCTGTCTGTCTGTCTGTCTGTCTGTCTGTCTGTCTGTATGTCTGTATGTCTGTATGTCTGTCTGTCTGTCTGTCTGTCTGTCTGTCTGTCTGTATGTCTGTCTGTCTGTCTGTCTGTCTGTCTGTCTGTCTGTCTGTCTGTCTGTCTGTCTGTCTGTCTGTCTGTATGTCTGTATGTCTGTATGTCTGTCTGTCTGTCTGTCTGTCTGTCTGTCTGTATGTCTGTCTGTCTGTCTGTCTGTCTGTCTGTCTGTCTGTCTGTCTGTATGTCTGTATGTCTGTATGTCTGTCTGTCTGTCTGTCTGTCTGTCTGTCTGTCTGTCTGTCTGTCTGTATGTCTGTATGTCTGTATGTCTGTCTGTCTGTATGTCTGTCTGTCTGTATGTCTGTATGTCTGTATGTCTGTCTGTCTGTATGTCTGTATGTCTGTATGTCTGTCTGTCTGTATGTCTGTATGTCTGTCTGTATGTCTGTCTGTCTGTCTGTCTGTATGTCTGTATGTCTGTCTGTCTGTATGTCTGTCTGTATGTCTGTATGTCTGTCTGTCTGTATGTCTGTCTGTCTGTCTGTCTGTCTGTATGTCTGTATGTCTGTATGTCTGTATGTCTGTATGTCTGTATGTCTGTCTGTCTGTCTGTCTGTATGTCTGTCTGTCTGTATGTCTGTATGTCTGTCTGTATGTCTGTATGTCTGTATGTCTGTATGTCTGTCTGTCTGTCTGTATGTCTGTATGTCTGTATGTCTGTCTGTATGTCTGTATGTCTGTCTGTCTGTATGTCTGTATGTCTGTCTGTATGTCTGTCTGTCTGTATGTCTGTATGTCTGTCTGTCTGTATGTCTGTATGTCTGTCTGTATGTCTGTCTGTCTGTCTGTCTGTATGTCTGTCTGTCTGTATGTCTGTCTGTATGTCTGTATGTCTGTCTGTCTGTCTGTATGTATGTCTGTATGTCTGTATGTCTGTCTGTATGTCTGTATGTCTGTATGTCTGTCTGTCTGTATGTCTGTATGTCTGTCTGCCTGTATGTCTGTCTGTCTGTATGTCTGTCTGTCTGTATGTCTGTCTGTATGTCTGTATGTCTGTATGTCTGTATGTCTGTATGTCTGTATGTCTGTATGTCTGTATGTCTGTCTGTCTGTCTGTATGTCTGTCTGTCTGTCTGTATGTCTGTATGTCTGTCTGTCTGTATGTCTGTCTGTATGTCTGTCTGTCTGTCTGTATGTCTGTCTGTCTGTCTGTATGTCTGTATGTCTGTATGTCTGTATGTCTGTCTGTCTGTCTGTCTGTCTGTCTGTATGTCTGTATGTCTGTCTGTCTGTATGTCTGTATGTCTGTCTGTCTGTCTGTCTGTCTGTCTGTATGTCTGTCTGTCTGTATGTCTGTATGTCTGTATGTCTGTATGTCTGTATGTCTGTCTGTCTGTCTGTCTGTATGTCTGTCTGTCTGTATGTCTGTATGTCTGTCTGTATGTCTGTATGTCTGTATGTCTGTATGTCTGTCTGTCTGTCTGTATGTCTGTATGTCTGTATGTCTGTCTGTATGTCTGTATGTCTGTCTGTATGTCTGTATGTCTGTCTGTATGTCTGTCTGTCTGTCTGTCTGTATGTCTGTCTGTCTGTATGTCTGTCTGTATGTCTGTATGTCTGTCTGTCTGTCTGTCTGTATGTCTGTCTGTATGTCTGTATGTCTGTATGTCTGTCTGTATGTATGTCTGTATGTCTGTATGTCTGTCTGTATGTCTGTATGTCTGTCTGTATGTCTGTCTGTCTGTATGTCTGTCTGTCTGTATGTCTGTATGTCTGTCTGTCTGTATGTCTGTCTGCCTGTATGTCTGTCTGTCTGTATGTCTGTATGTCTGTCTGTCTGTCTGTCTGTATGTCTGTATGTCTGTATGTCTGTATGTCTGTCTGTATGTCTGTCTGTCTGTCTGTCTGTATGTCTGTATGTCTGTCTGTCTGTCTGTATGTCTGTATGTCTGTCTGTCTGTCTGTCTGTATGTCTGTCTGTCTGTCTGTCTGTATGTCTGTCTGTCTGTCTGTCTGTCTGTCTGTATGTCTGTCTGTCTGTATGTCTGTATGTCTGTATGTCTGTCTGTCTGTATGTCTGTATGTCTGTATGTCTGTCTGTCTGTCTGTATGTCTGTCTGTCTGTCTGTCTGTATGTCTGTATGTCTGTCTGTCTGTCTGTCTGTATGTCTGTCTGTATGTCTGTCTGTCTGTCTGTCTGTCTGTCTGTCTGTATGTCTGTCTGTCTGTATGTCTGTCTGTATGTCTGTATGTCTGTCTGTCTGTCTGTCTGTCTGTATGTCTGTCTGTCTGTATGTCTGTCTGTATGTCTGTATGTCTGTATGTCTGTCTGTCTGTCTGTCTGTCTGTCTGTCTGTATGTCTGTCTGTCTGTATGTCTGTCTGTATGTCTGTATGTCTGTATGTCTGTCTGTCTGTCTGTCTGTCTGTCTGTCTGTCTGTCTGTCTGTCTGTCTGTATGTCTGTCTGTCTGTATGTCTGTCTGTATGTCTGTATGTCTGTATGTCTGTATGTCTGTCTGTCTGTATGTCTGTATGTCTGTATGTCTGTCTGTCTGTATGTCTGTATGTCTGTATGTCTGTATGTCTGTATGTCTGTATGTCTGTATGTCTGTATGTCTGTATGTCTGTATGTCTGTATGTCTGTCTGTCTGTATGTCTGTATGTCTGTATGTCTGTCTGTCTGTCTGTCTGTATGTCTGTCTGTCTGTCTGTCTGTATGTCTGTCTGTCTGTATGTCTGTATGTCTGTCTGTCTGTCTGTATGTCTGTATGTCTGTATGTCTGTATGTCTGTATGTCTGTCTGTCTGTCTGTCTGTCTGTCTGTCTGTATGTATGTCTGTCTGTCTGTCTGTCTGTCTGTCTGTATGTCTGTATGTCTGTATGTCTGTCTGTCTGTATGTCTGTATGTCTGTCTGTCTGTATGTCTGTATGTCTGTCTGTCTGTCTGTCTGTATGTCTGTCTGTCTGTCTGTCTGTCTGTATGTCTGTATGTCTGTATGTCTGTCTGTCTGTATGTATGTCTGTCTGTCTGTCTGTCTGTCTGTATGTCTGTATGTCTGTATGTCTGTATGTCTGTATGTCTGTCTGTCTGTCTGTCTGTATGTCTGTCTGTCTGTCTGTCTGTCTGTATGTCTGTCTGTCTGTCTGTCTGTCTGTCTGTCTGTCTGTCTGTATGTCTGTATGTCTGTATGTCTGTCTGTCTGTATGTCTGTATGTCTGTCTGTCTGTATGTCTGTCTGTATGTCTGTCTGTCTGTCTGTCTGTCTGTATGTCTGTCTGTCTGTCTGTCTGTATGTCTGTCTGTCTGTCTGTCTGTATGTCTGTCTGTCTGTCTGTCTGTCTGTCTGTATGTCTGTCTGTATGTCTGTCTGTCTGTCTGTCTGTCTGTCTGTCTGTCTGTCTGTCTGTCTGTCTGTCTGTCTGTCTGTCTGTATGTCTGTATGTCTGTATGTCTGTATGTCTGTATGTCTGTATGTCTGTCTGTCTGTCTGTATGTCTGTCTGTCTGTCTGTCTGTATGTCTGTATGTCTGTCTGTCTGTCTGTCTGTCTGTCTGTATGTCTGTCTGTATGTCTGTCTGTATGTCTGTATGTCTGTCTGTCTGTATGTCTGTCTGTCTGTCTGTCTGTCTATCTGTATGTCTGTCTGTCTGTCTGTCTGTCTATCTGTATGTCTGTCTGTCTGTCTGTATGTCTGTCTGTCTGTCTGTCTGTATGTCTGTATGTCTGTCTGTCTGTCTGTCTGTCTGTCTGTATGTCTGTCTGTATGTCTGTCTGTATGTCTGTCTGTCTGTCTGTCTGTCTGTCTGTCTGTCTGTATGTCTGTATGTCTGTCTGTCTGTCTGTCTGTCTGTCTGTCTGTCTGTCTGTCTGTCTGTATGTCTGTCTGTCTGTCTGTCTGTCTGTCTGTCTGTCTGTCTGTATGTCTGTATGTCTGTATGTCTGTCTGTCTGTCTGTCTGTCTGTCTGTCTGTCTGTATGTCTGTCTGTCTGTCTGTCTGTCTGTCTGTCTGTCTGTCTGTCTGTCTGTCTGTCTGTCTGTCTGTCTGTATGTCTGTATGTCTGTATGTCTGTCTGTCTGTCTGTCTGTCTGTCTGTCTGTATGTCTGTCTGTCTGTCTGTCTGTCTGTCTGTCTGTCTGTCTGTCTGTATGTCTGTATGTCTGTATGTCTGTCTGTCTGTCTGTCTGTCTGTCTGTCTGTCTGTCTGTCTGTCTGTATGTCTGTATGTCTGTATGTCTGTCTGTCTGTATGTCTGTCTGTCTGTATGTCTGTATGTCTGTATGTCTGTCTGTCTGTATGTCTGTATGTCTGTATGTCTGTCTGTCTGTATGTCTGTATGTCTGTCTGTATGTCTGTCTGTCTGTCTGTCTGTATGTCTGTATGTCTGTCTGTCTGTATGTCTGTCTGTATGTCTGTATGTCTGTCTGTCTGTATGTCTGTCTGTCTGTCTGTCTGTCTGTATGTCTGTATGTCTGTATGTCTGTATGTCTGTATGTCTGTATGTCTGTCTGTCTGTCTGTCTGTATGTCTGTCTGTCTGTATGTCTGTATGTCTGTCTGTATGTCTGTATGTCTGTATGTCTGTATGTCTGTCTGTCTGTCTGTATGTCTGTATGTCTGTATGTCTGTCTGTATGTCTGTATGTCTGTCTGTCTGTATGTCTGTATGTCTGTCTGTATGTCTGTCTGTCTGTATGTCTGTATGTCTGTCTGTCTGTATGTCTGTATGTCTGTCTGTATGTCTGTCTGTCTGTCTGTCTGTATGTCTGTCTGTCTGTATGTCTGTCTGTATGTCTGTATGTCTGTCTGTCTGTCTGTATGTATGTCTGTATGTCTGTATGTCTGTCTGTATGTCTGTATGTCTGTATGTCTGTCTGTCTGTATGTCTGTATGTCTGTCTGCCTGTATGTCTGTCTGTCTGTATGTCTGTCTGTCTGTATGTCTGTCTGTATGTCTGTATGTCTGTATGTCTGTATGTCTGTATGTCTGTATGTCTGTATGTCTGTATGTCTGTCTGTCTGTCTGTATGTCTGTCTGTCTGTCTGTATGTCTGTATGTCTGTCTGTCTGTATGTCTGTCTGTATGTCTGTCTGTCTGTCTGTATGTCTGTCTGTCTGTCTGTATGTCTGTATGTCTGTATGTCTGTATGTCTGTCTGTCTGTCTGTCTGTCTGTCTGTATGTCTGTATGTCTGTCTGTCTGTATGTCTGTATGTCTGTCTGTCTGTCTGTCTGTCTGTCTGTATGTCTGTCTGTCTGTATGTCTGTATGTCTGTATGTCTGTATGTCTGTATGTCTGTCTGTCTGTCTGTCTGTATGTCTGTCTGTCTGTATGTCTGTATGTCTGTCTGTATGTCTGTATGTCTGTATGTCTGTATGTCTGTCTGTCTGTCTGTATGTCTGTATGTCTGTATGTCTGTCTGTATGTCTGTATGTCTGTCTGTATGTCTGTATGTCTGTCTGTATGTCTGTCTGTCTGTCTGTCTGTATGTCTGTCTGTCTGTATGTCTGTCTGTATGTCTGTATGTCTGTCTGTCTGTCTGTCTGTATGTCTGTCTGTATGTCTGTATGTCTGTATGTCTGTCTGTATGTATGTCTGTATGTCTGTATGTCTGTCTGTATGTCTGTATGTCTGTCTGTATGTCTGTCTGTCTGTATGTCTGTCTGTCTGTATGTCTGTATGTCTGTCTGTCTGTATGTCTGTCTGCCTGTATGTCTGTCTGTCTGTATGTCTGTATGTCTGTCTGTCTGTCTGTCTGTATGTCTGTATGTCTGTATGTCTGTATGTCTGTCTGTATGTCTGTCTGTCTGTCTGTCTGTATGTCTGTATGTCTGTCTGTCTGTCTGTATGTCTGTATGTCTGTCTGTCTGTCTGTCTGTATGTCTGTCTGTCTGTCTGTCTGTATGTCTGTATGTCTGTCTGTCTGTCTGTATGTCTGTATGTCTGTATGTCTGTATGTCTGTATGTCTGTATGTCTGTATGTCTGTATGTCTGTCTGTCTGTATGTCTGTCTGTCTGTCTGTATGTCTGTATGTCTGTATGTCTGTATGTCTGTCTGTCTGTCTGTCTGTCTGTATGTCTGTATGTCTGTATGTCTGTATGTCTGTCTGTCTGTCTGTCTGTCTGTATGTCTGTATGTCTGTCTGTCTGTATGTCTGTCTGTATGTCTGTCTGTCTGTCTGTATGTCTGTATGTCTGTATGTCTGTATGTCTGTCTGTCTGTATGTCTGTATGTCTGTTCATTAGGTCTAGGTGGCTTACTTTGGAAACCTGAAGACAACAATAGGTTCTATAATGCAGAGTCTAAGATACATCGGCATTAAGCTTTTTAAACTCTTAACAGACAGTCTTTTCTTAGAAATGATCTGGTCTATTCTCGGCTTAATGTACTTCTGGGTGTGGACCATGATGTGGGTGTGTGTGTGTGTGTGTGTGTGTGTGTGTGTGTGTATGTGTGTGTGTGTGTGTGTGTGTGTGTGTGTGGTGTAGTAAAGGCAACCACAGTCTAGGTGCAGCAGCACGTTTATGTGTTTAAGACACACACACACAAACACACACACACACACACACACACACACTCACACACACACACACACCCAGGTCACCCAGGTCAA
>NC_137683.1:32607591-32612591 GCF_963989245.1 Nansenia antarctica | reverse complement strand
AACATTTACACCATGTTTTCTGATGATTCCACCTAATGGGATCATGTACAGGGAGAAGAGCAAGGGACCCAGAACAGACCCCTGAGGGACCCCACATGTCAACATTATCAGAAACAGAGTCTCCCAGGACAACAGAGAAATGTCTAGCAGCTAGATAAGATTTAAACCACTCTAATACAAGTCCTGAGAGACCGACACAGTTTTCTAAACGATGTATTAGAATAGTGTGAAGTAAATTGACACGTTTGCTAACACATTTAGTCTATATTTATATATTATTTAGCCTATTATATCAGCAGATTATGGATCATTCAGTTTCAGCCTGAAATCAGAACAAATGCAGATATCAGAAGTAAATAGATAAAACATTTAAAAAGACATACATGTCTGTGTGTGTGTGTGTGTGTGTGTGTGTGTGTGTGTGTGTGTGTGTGTGTGTGTGTGTGTGTGTGAGCAGGCCATCTATGTGTACCAGAAGGCGTCCATCCTGAGCATGATGTCTGAGGAGGAGAGGAGGGAGACGGGGGAGGACGTGGAGGAACTGTTCAGGTACACACACACACACACACACACACACACACACACACACACACTCACTCACTCACTCACACACACACACACATGCACACGCACACACACTCACTCACACATACTCACTCATTTGCTTCCTGTGTGTCTGTGTGTGTGTGTGTAGGCAGGTGGAGGGGTTGAAGCAGCGTCTAGCAGGGAAGTCCATCCCCACAGAGAAGTTCGCCGTCAGGAAGTCTCGCCGTTACAACGCAGCCAACCCTGTTAGACTGGTGATACCAGCCCTGGTACACACACACACACACACACACACACACATACACGCACACACACACACACACACACACACACACACACACACACACAGACACAGACACAGACACAGACAGACAGACAGACACACACGCACAGGCACACACACACACACACACAGAGACAGACACACACACACACACACACACACACACACACACAACCCCGTTAGACTGGTGATACCTGCCCTGGTGAGACACACACACACACACACAGCCAACCCTGTTAGACACAGCCAACCCTGTGTGTGTGTGTGTGTGTGTGTGTGTGTGTGTGTGTGTGTGTGTGTAGGAGATGATGTATGTCTGGAATGGTTTCACCATCGTGGGGAAGAGAGCAGACTTCACAGAGAGTCTCCTGGTCACCATAGAAACGGCTGAGGAGCAGCTACGCAACGACCCCAGTGAGTACACACACACACACACACACACACACACACACACACACAGAGTGATGTCTCTGAGGCTGTGTGTCTTTTTGTATGAAGTTTTGTCACGTTCTAACACTAGAACAGCAATGAGTAAAGAAACATGTTCTATCTTTGCACTCCATCAAATTTCAGGACCCTCCTTTCATGACTTGTCCTAGATATGTGTGTTCTACCACCCAGCATCCTTACATTCTCTAAATCACATCAGGATAAGCTGTATGAAGCTGTATAGCCGTTTCTCTGTGTAGGAGGAGGCAGGCTAATTTACAAGCAGCCAACTAGTGGTCGTTGTGTGTAATCAGCAGCTTAGCATTGTAAAGAGGGGGCGGCTCTTTTAGTAGGTAAAAAAGGCACGTCTGTTCTTTAAATAGCAACATACCAACACAACATACCAACACAACATACCAACACAACATACCAACATACCAACACAACATACCAACACAACATACCAACACAACATACCAACATAACATACCAACACAACATACCAACACAACATACCAACACAACATACCAACATAACATACCAACATAACATACCAACATAACATACCAACATAACATACCAACATAACATACCAACATAACATACCAACACAACATACCAACACAACATACCAACATAACATACCAACACAACATACCAACACAACATACCAACACAACATACCAACATAACATACCAACACAACATACCAACACAACATACCAACATAACATACCAACATAACATACCAACACAACATACCAACACAACATACCAACACAACATACCAACACAACATACCAACATAACATACCAACATAACATACCAACATAACATACCAACATACCAACACAACATACCAACACAACATACCAACACAACATACCAACATAACATACCAACATAACATACCAACATAACATACCAACACAACATACCAACACAACATACCAACATAACATACCAACATACCAACACAACATACCAACACAACATACCAACATAACATACCAACATAACATACCAACATAACATACCAACACAACATACCAACATAACATACCAACATAACATACCAACACAACATACCAACACAACATACCAACATAACATACCAACATAACATACCAACACAACATACCAACACAACATACCAACATAACATACCAACACAACATACCAACACAACATACCAACATAACATACCAACATACCAACACAACATACCAACACAACATACCAACACAACATACCAACACAACATACCAACACAACATACCAACATAACATACCAACATAACATACCAACATAACATACCAACATAACATACCAACACAACATACCAACATAACATACCAACACAACATACCAACATAACATACCAACATAACATACCAACATAACATACCAACACAACATACCAACATAACATACCAACATAACATACCAACACAACATACCAACACAACATACCAACATAACATACCAACATAACATACCAACATAACATACCAACATAACATACCAACACAACATACCAACATAACATACCAACACAACATACCAACATAACATACCAACATAACATACCAACATAACATACCAACACAACATACCAACATAACATACCAACATAACATACCAACACAACATACCAACATAACATACCAACACAACATACCAACATAACATACCAACATAACATACCAACACAACATACCAACACAACATACCAACATAACATACCAACATAACATACCAACATAACATACCAACACAACATACCAACATAACATACCAACATAACATACCAACACAACATACCAACATAACATACCAACATAACATACCAACATAACATACCAACACAACATACCAACATAACATACCAACATAACATACCAACATAACATTCCAACATAACATACCAACACAACATACCAACACAACATACCAACACAACATACCAACACAACATACCAACATAACATACCAACACAACATACCAACATAACATACCAACATAACATACCAACATACCAACATAACATACCAACACAACATACCAACACAACATACCAACACAACATACCAACATAACATACCAACACAACATACCAACATAACATACCAACACAACATACCAACATACCAACATAACATACCAACATAACATACCAACATAACATACCAACATAACATACCAACACAACATACCAACATAACATACCAACATAACATACCAACACAACATACCAACATAACATACCAACATAACATACCAACATAACATACCAACATAACATACCAACACAACATACCAACACAACATACCAACACAACATACCAACACAACATACCAACATAACATACCAACACAACATACCAACATAACATACCAACATAACATACCAACACAACATACCAACATACCAACATACCAACACAACATACCAACACAACATACCAACATAACATACCAACATAACATACCAACATAACATACCAACATAACATACCAACACAACATACCAACATAACATACCAACATAACATACCAACATAACATACCAACACAACATACCAACATAACATACCAACACAACATACCAACATAACATACCAACATAACATACCAACACAACATACCAACATAACATACCAACATAACATATCAACATAACATACCAACACAACATACCAACATAACATACCAACATAACATACCAACATAACATACCAACATAACATACCAACACAACATACCAACACAACATACCAACATAACATACCAACACAACATACCAACATAACATACCAACATAACATATCAACACAACATACCAACACAACATACCAACATAACATACCAACATAACATATCAACATAACATACCAACACAACATACCAACACAACATACCAACATAACATACCAACATAACATACCAACACAACATACCAACATAACATACCAACATAACATATCAACACAACATACCAACACAACATACCAACATAACATACCAACATAACATATCAACATAACATACCAACACAACATACCAACATAACATACCAACATAACATACCAACACAACATACCAACATAACATACCAACATAACATACCAACATAACATACCAACACAACATACCAACACAACATACCAACATAACATACCAACACAACATACCAACATAACATACCAACATAACATACCAACATAACATACCAACACAACATACCAACATAACATACCAACATAACATATCAACATAACATACCAACACAACATACCAACATAACATATCAACATAACATACCAACACAACATACCAACACAACATACCAACATAACATACCAACATAACATACCAACACAACATACCAACACAACATACCAACATAACATATCAACATAACATACCAACATAACATACCAACATACCAACACAACATACCAACATAACATACCAACATAACATACCAACATAACATACCAACACAACATACCAACACAACATACCAACATACCAACATAACATACCAACACAACATACCAACATAACATACCAACACAACACAACATACCAACACAACATACCAACATAACATACCAACACAACATACCAACATAACATACCAACACAACATACCAACACAACATACCAACACAACATACCAACATAACATACCAACACAACATACCAACATACCAACATAACATACCAACATAA
>NC_137683.1:32587591-32602591 GCF_963989245.1 Nansenia antarctica | reverse complement strand
CACCTTAACTACACCTTAACTACACCTTAACTACAGCTTAACTACACCCTAACTACTCCTTAACTACACCTTAACTACACCTTAACTACACCTTAACTACACCTTAACTACACCTTAACTACACCTTAACTACATCTTAACTACACCTGAACTACTCCTTAACTACACCGTAACTACACCTGAACTACACCTTAACTACACCTGAACTACACCTTAACTACACCTTAACTACACCTTAACTACTCCTTAACTACACCTGAACTACACCTTAACTACACCTGAACTACTCCTTAACTACTCCTTAACTACACCTTAACTACACCTTAACTACACCTTAACTACACCTTAACTACACCTTAACTACACCTTAACTACACCTTAACTACACCTTAACTACACCTGAACTACACCTTAACTACTCCTTAACTACACCTTAACTACACCTTAACTACACCTTAACTACTCCTTAACTACACCTGAACTACACCTTAACTACACCTTAACTACACCTTAACTACACCTTAACTACACCTTAACTACACCCTAACTACTCCTTAACTACACCTTAACTACACCTTAACTACACCTTAACTACACCTTAACTACAGCTTAACTACACCCTAACTACTCCTTAACTACACCTTAACTACACCTTAACTACACCTTAACTACACCTTAACTACACCTTAACTACTCCTTAACTACACCTGAACTACACCTTAACTACACCTTAACTACACCTTAACTACACCTTAACTACACCTTAACTACACCTTAACTACACCTTAACTACACCTTAACTACACCTGAACTACACCTTAACTACTCCTTAACTACACCTTAACTACACCTTAACTACACCTTAACTACTCCTTAACTACACCTGAACTACACCTTAACTACACCTTAACTACACCTTAACTACACCTTAACTACACCTTAACTACACCCTAACTACTCCTTAACTACACCTTAACTACACCTTAACTACACCTTAACTACACCTTAACTACAGCTTAACTACACCCTAACTACTCCTTAACTACACCTTAACTACACCTTAACTACACCTTAACTACACCTTAACTACACCTTAACTACACCTTAACTACATCTTAACTACACCTGAACTACTCCTTAACTACACCGTAACTACACCTGAACTACACCTTAACTACACCTGAACTACACCTTAACTACACCTTAACTACACCTTAACTACTCCTTAACTACACCTGAACTACACCTTAACTACACCTGAACTACTCCTTAACTACTCCTTAACTACACCTTAACTACACCTTAACTACACCTTAACTACACCTTAACTACACCTTAACTACACCTTAACTACACCTTAACTACACCTTAACTACACCTGAACTACACCTTAACTACTCCTTAACTACACCTTAACTACACCTTAACTACACCTTAACTACTCCTTAACTACACCTGAACTACACCTTAACTACACCTTAACTACACCTTAACTACACCTTAACTACACCTTAACTACACCCTAACTACTCCTTAACTACACCTTAACTACACCTTAACTACACCTTAACTACACCTTAACTACAGCTTAACTACACCCTAACTACTCCTTAACTACACCTTAACTACACCTTAACTACACCTTAACTACACCTTAACTACACCTTAACTACACCTTAACTACATCTTAACTACACCTGAACTACTCCTTAACTACACCGTAACTACACCTGAACTACACCTTAACTACACCTGAACTACACCTGGACTACACCTGAGGCCCTCATCTCCACCTGAAGGACAGTTGGATTGGGAGGGGCCAGCACGTCTCCGTGGAGACAAAGGGACCTTGTCAACAGACAGACACAATCACAACTCCCAGATGTCCCCGTGGCAACCGACGCCGAGGGCAACCCCCCCCCCCTCTCTGAATGAAGGTTTAGGATAGCACCATTCACTACGTTACTATGCTGTTACTGTGTTATTACTGGGAGGGGATGGCAACCAATGAGGGAGCAGCAGGGGAGAGGGCAGAGTTGCCTAGCAACATCAACCTGGCTGGACAAGAATGTAACTTCTTGTTTTTCTATCTAGACCAAATATGTCTGTGTGTGTGTGTGTGTGTGTGTGTGTGTGTGTGTGTGTGTGTGTGTGTGTGTGTGTCTGTGTGTGTGTGTGTGTGTGTGTGTGTGTCTGTGTCTGTGTGTCTGTGAGTCTCGCTTTTTTCGTCAGTGCCTCTGTGTGTATCGTAGTATGTGTTTGTGTGTGTGTGTGTATCTTAGTATGTGTTTGTGTGTGTGTGTGTGTGTGTGTACCTCCTGTATGTTAACCTGCTGTGTGTTTATCTGCATGTCATTTATATCATTGTGATATTTGTGCTTTTGAGTTTTGGGAGAAATCTATGAAAATGTGCAATAATCAGAATTAAATGATATTCATAAGACTGTGTCCTGTTCTCATGTTCGTGTGTGTGTGTGTGTGTGTGTGTGTGTGTGTGTGTGGGTGTGTCTGTGTGTGTGTGTGTGGGGGTGTGTGATGTGTGTGTGTGTGTGTGTGGGTGTGTAATGTGTGTGTGTGTGTGTGTTTGTATGTGTCAGTGTCTGTGTGTGTGTGTGTGTGTGTGTGACCCTACACCTGTTAAACAGCCCAGCCTGGGGTAGATGTGACCCTACATCTGTTTCCTGACTGTATGTGTAGCTAACTGTCATCTGTCCCCAGACACAGCAGTGCAGCTGTGTAGAACGGCTGTGGCGCAGGAGGTAGAGCCGCCGTCTAATGATCGCAAGGTTGGCAGATCGGCGGTTCGAGCCCCGGCTGGCCACATGTCGAAGTGTCCTTGGGCAAGACACTGAACCCCAAATTGCTCCCAGTGAGCGGGCCGGCCGGCGCCTTGCATGGCAGCTTGCCGCCATTGGTGTGTGAATGTGTGTGTGAATGGGTGAATGAGAGGCCGTTGTAAAGCGCTTTGGATAAAGGCGCTATATAAGTCAGTCTATTTACCATTTACCATTTAGAACAGCCGTGCCTTTTCACCTACTAAGAGCGCCGCCTCTTTAAAATGCTAACCTGCTATTTACACACAACCACCACTATTTGACCGCTTGTAAATTGACCTGCTTCCTACACAGAAAAACTGCAATGTAGCTTTATACTAGCTTATCGGGTCAACTGTCCCCTCGTGGCTGATTAAGTGTTAACAAACAATTCTAGGCCTTTAAAACAGTACAACATTCAATAGCTGTTGATTAGGTTTTCTCCCTTATCTATCCAGCCTCTTTGAACTTAGAGATAGGTGCAGATATAGTCTAGCTATGTCTCACTACAGCGTAGGAACTGCAGCTGTCCAACTAGATAAACTCTGGCTTGCAAAAGGATGACTTGAGACGTAGTCAACTTTACTGGTTGTTTACTGTGGTTCTTCACACCATCTTCTTACAGGCAGAGTGAAAACTGTAACAAGACAGAATAACATGTAAGCAGGTACATTTTCCTAATGTAAATAATAATGTACAAAAACTATATTTTTTACTAGAAACAAATCAAATGCCTTTTTTAATGTAAATATGCTCTTAACATTAAGTATAACTATTATGACATTGCCTCTGTGGCGTGTACAGCGTGGATAGAATGAATAGCTTCAACTGGTTTCCTTAGCAACAACAAACTAACAGGAAGTGAGCTTTGGGAACTAGCGCAACAAACGCTTTTCAAAATAAAAGTCCCTCCAACATTATGCCTTGAAGGCAACACACCAGCAGTTCAGCAATATACAGTTAACAGGTCAAAGGTGTTGGGACACCAGAACATCACACCCATATGTGCTTGTTGAACTTCTCATTCCAGAACCATGGGCATTAATATACATTTACATTTTTACATTTTTACATTTTTGGCATTTAGCAGACGCCTTATTCCAAAGCGACTTACAATCAATACATTTGAATACTAAGCAAGTGAATCATCAGTCCACCATTCGTTGCAGGAAGAGTAATCTAGCTCGGGCCCGGGGCCACTGATAGAAGGAGAAACCTTCTTCTACCACCTTTTTTCTTTTTTTTTTCTTTCTTTTTTTATACTGGAGGAACAGAGAAGCAGTACAAAGGGGGCGATAGAAGTTCTTAGGGACACAGTAGAGGGGAAAGCGGACGTCTTTAGGAGACGTAGTGCTGAGGGGCAGAAGATGTCTCAGGAGGAGCAGTTAAGGTGTAACCTGATATGGAGTTGGTCCCACCTCAAGACTTTCTACTAGATTTTAGAATAACGGTTGCGGGGATTTGCTCCCATTCAGCCACAAGAGCTTTAATGAGGTCGGGCACTGATGTTGGGGGAGAAGGACTGGCTCGCAGTCGGCGTTCCAATTCATCCCAAAGGTGTTGGATGGGGTCGAGGTCAGAGCTCTGTGTGCAGGCCAGGCAAGATCTCCCAGACCAAACTCAGAAACCAGCATGTCATTATGGACCTCACTTTGTGTATAGGGGCGTTGTCATGCTGAAACTGGAAAGGGCCTTCCCCAAACTGCCATAAAGTTGGAATCATACCATTCTCTGCAGCATTAAGACTTCCCTTCACTGGAACTAAGGGGCCCAAACCATGAAAACAGCCCCAGACCAGAATTGTGTGGACATACTTTTGTCCATATAGTGTGTACAGCTTATATTACAAGCTTGACATGTTTGGTATTGTCTTACGTGTGTTGGGGTTAGGGTTAGTTTTGATGTAGGATTATTAATAGGATTATAATATTAGAATATAACTCACTTTGAGGCATTCTGCTGAAACTTCATCCACTGGGCGATGGTCAGCAGGTTTACAAAGTTTGTTCAAAGTCCAGTTGGTTCAAATCCTCCATTCGGGTCACTGGGTACCAATCAATAGATATGGATATTGATTATGGTGGAGGATATTGATGTCTCGTCTCTGTGTTGTGTCATTCCAGTAAAACACCCCTCAACGACACACTCAACAACACAACAGTTGCTTGTTGCCATGTGACCCTCCTGTATAAAAGACGAGCTGAACACAACCTACACACACACTTCACAACCTACACACACACTTCACAACCTACACACACACTTCACAACCTACACACACACTTCACAACCTACACACACACTTCACAACCTACACACACACTTCAACTCCTGTGATTAAGACTCTAACAGGTAAGTCCTCTGCTCACCTACTCTCTCTATGTTAGATATTCTGTCTCACTTAACTATGTTACTGTATCACTTAACTATGGCAAGGCAAGGCAGGTTTATTTGTACAGCACATGTCGTATATCAGGGGCAATTCAAAGTGTTTCACATACAGCATAAAAAAATACATAAAGAGGAGAAAATATTATTTTAAAAAACTGATTACAAAATAAAAGTTAAATTATAAGAATAGATGTACATGAAGGCTTTTAGCTTGGATTTAAATATTTTTAAGGGTTTGGGCCAGTTTGATTTCTTCAGGGAGTTTGTTCCAGGAGCATGCAGCAGCGTGACTGAAAGCTGCTGCACCGTGTTTTGTTTTTACTCTTGGAATGATTAGCTGATGTCTGGTAGTTCCTAGGAGACAATCATCACCATGGTGACGTTGACCATCATTCTTCTTCTCAGTGCCGCCGCTGCCCTGGGCAACACCAGTAAGACAGACACGCTTTACTGCACTCTACACCACTGTCCATCACTTTACTGCACTTTACACCACTGTCCATCGCTTTACTGCACTTTACTGCACTTTACTGCACTTTACACCACTGTCCATCACTGTACATCACTTTACTGCACTTTACACCACTGTCCATCGCTTTACTGCACTTTACACCACTGTCCATCACTTTACTGCACTTTACACCACTGTCCATCACTTTACTGCACTCTACACCACTGTCCATCGCTTTACTGCACTTTACTGCACTTTACTGCACTTTACTGCACTTTACTGCACTCTACACCACTGTCCATCACTTTACTGCACTTTACTGCACTTTACACCACTGTCCATCACTTTGCTACACTTTACTACACTTTACTGCACTTTACTGCACTCTACACCACTGTCCATCACTTTGCTGCACTTTACTGCACTCTACACCACTGTCCATCACTTTACTGCACTTTACACCACTGTACATCACTTTACTGCACTTTACACCACTGTACATCACTTTACTGCACTTTACACCACTGTCCATCACTTTACTGCACTTTACACCACTGTCCATCGCTTTACTGCACTTTACACCACTGTCCATCACTTTACTGCACTTTACTGCACTTTACTGCACTCTACACCACTGTACATCACTTTACTGCACTTTACACCACTGTACATCACTTTACTGCACTTTACACCACTGTACATCGCTTTACTTCAGTCCTGTAAAGTGCAGTAACAGAGACCTCACATTCCTCTGTGTGACATCATCACACACACGTTCACATGACTCACCTGTTCACACACACCAGGCTGTGTTTACCTGCATCTCAGGTCTTCTTCTAACAACTCTCCTTGTCTCAGATCCCTCAGTGGAGCAGCTCCCTCCTTCTGGTAAGGGTTATATCGCCCCCTCTTGGTAAAGGAGTGAAATTGAAGGGTCACTGAAGTCATTGAACCTCTGTCCATCACTGACTGTGCTCTCACACCTCCGCTGTTTCAGAAGCTGTGGTGGAGACCGAGGTGCAACAGCTCCCTCTAGTGGGTGAGTATGTTATTAACGTTTGATAGATACGTGTTAGAGGCAGCAGTGTTAAAACAGGTGTTTAAAAAGTGTAAGAACAGAGTCTTTGCTAACCTGAGCATGTCTTGGTAGAGACCTGGTGTAATAATAATAATAATAATAATAATAATAATAATAATAACTTTATTTGTATAGCGCTTTTCCTGCAAACGTTGCAGCTCAAAGTGCTTTAATCATTATATAATCATCATTTAATTATTTTGTCATTTAAAGGCAATATTAAAAAGATGGGTTTTTAGTCTTGACTTGAACATATTATGTGCTGAGGTTGCATCCCTAATGTAAACTGGCAGTGAGACACAATCTGGAGCATAACATGAGAATGCAGCCTCACCAGACCTCTTCTTTTGTACATGTGGTACACAGAGAAAACCAGTGTCAGAAGACCTGAGAGCTCTATTGGGCTGATATGCTAGCAGAAGACCTGAGAGCTCTATTGGGCTGATATGCTAGCAGAAGACTTTACTGGGCTGATATGCTAGCAGAAGACCTGAGAGCTCTATTGGGCTGATATGCTAGCAGAAGACCTGAGAGCTCTATTGGGCTGATATGCTAGCAGAAGACCTGAGAGCTCTATTGGGCTGATATGCTAGCAGAAGACTTTACTGGGCTGATATGCTAGCAGAAGACCTGAGAGCTCTATTGGGCTGATATGCTAGCAGAAGACCTGAGAGCTCTATTGGGCTGATATGCTAGCAGAAGACCTGAGAGCTCTATTGGGCTGATATGCTAGCAGAAGACCTGAGAGCTCTATTGGGCTGATATGCTAGCAAAAGGTCTGAACATATTCTGGTGCTGTGCCAGTGAGAGCTTTATAAACAAGCAGAAGGATCTTGAAATCTATTCTGAACTTAACAGGAAGCCAGTGTAGAGTCTCTAAAACAGGAGTTATATGAGCTCGTCTGCTTGTTTTGGTTAAAACTCTCGCTGCTGCATTTTGGACTAATTGCAGCTGGCCAATAGCTTTCTTCAGAAGACCAGAAAGGAGACTGTTACAATCGTCCAAACGGGTAATAACAAAAGCATGCATTAACACTTCTGCATCAGCTTGCCGGAGAAAATGTGTAACTTTTGCAATATTCCGTAGAGGACCTGCGTGTAGAGGACATTAATGGGAGCCAGGCAGAGATGTTGGAGGACATTGAGGCTGGACAGGCTGGCTTCAGGAAGAGGAGGAGCGGCGACTGTCCTGCTGACTGGCACAGATACGTCCCCTGGTGCTACAGGTTCAACTCCCCCTCCTCCTGGGCAGAGGCAGAGGTACGGGAACATGACTGTGTTGCTTCAGGTGAAACGTTGTACTTTTACAAAATACCTGAATACATCAACACCTCTATTTACCCTCTCTCTCTCTCCCTCTCCTGCTCTCTCTCTCCCTCTCCTTCTCTCTCTCTCCCTCTCCTGCTCTCTCTCTCTCTCTCTCTCTGTCTCCCTCTCTCTCTCTCTTTCTCTCTCCCTCTGTCTCCCTCTCTCTCTCTTTCTCTCTCCCTATCTCTCTCCCTCTCTCTCTCTCTCTGTCTCTCTCTCTCTGTCTCTCTCTCTCTCCCTCTCCTGCTCTCTCTCTCTCTCTGTGTCTCTCTCCCTCTCCTTCTCTCTCTCTGTCTCTCTCTGTCTCTCTCTCTCTCCCTCTCTCTCTCTCTCTCTCTCTGACTCCCTCTCTCTCCCTCTCTCTCTCTCTCTCTCTGACTCCCTCTCTCTCCCTCCCTCTCTCTCTCACTCCCTCTCCCTCTCCCTCTCTCTGTCTCCCTCTCTCTGTCTCCCTCTCTCTCTCTCTCTGTCTCCCTCTCTCTCTCTTTCTCTCTCCCTCTGTCTCCCTCTCTCTCTTTCTCTCTCCCTATCTCTCTCCTTCTCTCTCTCTCCTTCTCTCTCTCCCTCTCTCTCTCTCTCTCTTTCTGTCTCCCTATCTCTCTCCTTCTCTCTCTCCCTCTCTCTCTCTCTCTCGCTTTCTGTCTCCCTATCTCTCTCCTTCTCTCTCCTTCTCTCTCTCTCTCTCTCTCTCTCCCCCCTCCCTCTCCACCCCTCTCTCTCTCTCCATCTCTCTCTCTCTCTCTCCCCCCCCTCCCTCCCCCCCCTCTCTCTCTCTCTCCCCCACCTCGCTCCCCCCCCCCCTCCCTCTCCCCCCCCCTCCCTCTCCCCCCCTCTCCCTCTCTCTCCTCAGATGAACTGTGTGTCATTAGGGGGGAACCTGGCCTCAGTGCACAGCCAGGTGCAGTACACCTTCCTGCAGAGTGTTGTCCTGGCCCATGCCGGCACAAACCAACGCACCTGGATTGGAGCTCACGATGCTGTCCAGGTAATACATGAATACAGGTTATACATGATAACCTTTAACCTCCGGGTTATACATGATAACCTTTAACCTCCAGGTTAACGTGGAGAGTTAGTCACATGTGACAGTAGGTCTAAACACATTTCTATCTGTGTTTACATTCACATGTTTGGCATTTAGCAGACGCCTTATTCCAAAGCGACTTAGAAAGTTGTATATTGATAAACTAAATATTGATCTAAACTGTTGACCGAGAGAACACTAACATCTTCTGCTGTACATGTGGTACACAGAGAACTGACTGCGCTGGGGATTAGAGTTTTTGCCTCGGGGGATCCAAGGAACGGACTTGAATGAATCATTTAGAGGAGTGAACTGTGGACTTTTTGGTTGGGACTTTTTTTTATTTTTTATTAACTGACAGTGAAAAAAAGAAACACCTTAAAATCCTGTACTCATTGTGAAGGGCCTACATTATAGTTATTGAGAAATTCAGTTTATTCTTATTGCTGAAGGGGTGAAGTGAATTTATTATTCCTTTGAATTTCATTCCTTGTTTCGTTTCATTCATTGTGGGGTTGAAACCCTAAACATTTTCGAATACAGATATTATTTATATTGAGGTTATGGGGTCTGACTTGCCTTTTTGTCTACTGTGCCTATTATCGTTTCATTATTCTATGTTATTCAATGTGATATCTTATTTGTAGCTAGCTCGATCAGCTTTTGTATCTTTTAGATGGTTTACATTTAGACCAATCAGGAGTAGCCCAGGTGTCACGTCGCCAACTGAATGTTTTTGCACATTAATCTGATTTTGGATCAGCGGTTAGAGAGAGATACTATAATGGGCCCTCGGGTCTAGGATCAGATATATTTTAATCAACAAAAATGTTCAGATGTAGATTTTTTTTTAGGTGGAGAAAATATGCATAAATGTAATTCTCAATGTGAACACTAGGGGGCGCCAACTGCCAACTGCCGTCCTGGGACCCCAAATGACGCCCCTGATTTACCGTACTGGAAGACACTTTGATGTTGTTCTGTTTAAACCCTTTTTAGTGCTGGGGGGTAGTAGATGTCTCAGGAGACACAGTGCTGGGGGGTAGTAGATGTCTCAGGAGACACAGTGCTGGGGGGTAGTAGGTGTCTCAGGAGACACAGTGCTGGGGGGTAGTAGATGTCTCAGGAGACACAGTGCTGGGGGGTAGTAGATGTCTCAGGAGACACAGTGCTGGGGGGGTAGTAGATGTCTCAGGAGACACAGTGCTGGGGGGTAGTAGATGTCTCAGGAGGGACAGTACAGGAGGGTAGTAGATGTCTCAGGAGACACAGTGCTGGGGGGTAGTAGATGTCTCTGGAGACACAGTGCTGGGGGGTAGTAGATGTCTCAGGAGACACAGTGCTGGGGGGTAGTAGATGTCTCAGGAGGGACAGTACAGGAGGGTAGTAGATGTCTCAGGAGACACAGTGCTGGGGGGTAGTAGATGTCTCAGGAGACACAGTGCTGGGGGGGTAGTAGATGTCTCAGGAGACACAGTGCTGGGGGGTAGTAGATGTCTCAGGAGGGACAGTACAGGAGGGTAGTAGATGTCTCAGGAGACACAGTGCTGGGGGGTAGTAGATGTCTCTGGAGACACAGTGCTGGGGGGTAGTAGATGTCTCAGGAGACACAGTGCTGGGGGGGTAGTAGATGTCTCAGGAGGGACAGTACAGGAGGGTAGTAGATGTCTCAGGAGACACAGTGCTGGGGGGTAGTAGATGTCTCTGGAGACACAGTGCTGGGGGGTAGTAGATGTCTCAGGAGACACAGTGCTGGGGGGTAGTAGATGTCTCAGGAGACACAGTGCTGGGCGGTAGTAGATGTCTCAGGAGACACAGTGCTGGGGGGTAGTAGATGTCTCAGGAGGGACAGTACAGGGGGTAGTAGATGTCTCAGGAGACACAGTGCTGGGGGGTAGTAGATGTCTCAGGAGACACAGTGCTGGGGGGGTAGTAGGTGTCTCAGGAGACACAGTGCTGGGGGGTAGTAGATGTCTCAGGAGACACAGTGCTGGGGGGGTAGTAGATGTCTCAGGAGACACAGTGCTGAGGGGTAGTAGATGTCTCAGGAGACACAGTGCTGGGGGGTAGTAGATATCTCTGGAGACACAGTGCTGGGGGGTAGTAGATATCTCTGGAGACACAGTGCTGGGGGGTAGTAGATGTCTCAGGAGACACAGTGCTGGGGGGTAGTAGGTGTCTCAGGAGACACAGTGCTGGGGGGTAGTAGATGTCTCTGGAGACACAGTGCTGGGGGGTAGTAGATGTCTCAGGAGACACAGTGCTGAGGGGTAGTAGATGTCTCAGGAGACACAGTGCTGGGGGGTAGTAGGTGTCTCAGGAGACACAGTGCTGGGGGGTAGTAGATGTCTCAGGAGACACAGTGCTGGGGGGTAGTAGATGTCTCAGGAGACACAGTGCTGGGGGGTAGTAGATGTCTCAGGAGACACAGTGCCGGGGGGTAGTAGATGTCTCAGGAGACACAGTGCTGAGGGGGTCATTTCTACCTGTGTAACCTACAGGAGGGGTCATTTCTACCCGTGTGATCTACATGAGGGGTCATTTCTACCCGTGTGACCTACAGGAGGGTGTTTGGATGTGGAGTGACGGCTCCAGGTTTGGCTACACCAACTGGGGTCCGACCCAGCCCAGCAACTATGACCATAAAGACAACGGCGGCACGGAGAACTGCATGGAGATGAACCATGGAGGTACGCTAACGTAGCTAACGCTAACATGGCTAACGCTAACGTAGCTAACGTTATCGTTTATACGCAGGGGTGCACATAACTTTTTGGGGCCAATGCTCAGAGGAGCACCTAGGGATGCTGCTTGGTGCTCCCCGAGCTCGCGAGTCACGACCCGTCCCACAGGATGGATAAAAAAGGGATACATGGATAACTTATATTAGCAAAACAAAATGTATTCATAAATAAAGATGAACGAACAAATTATTGTGTGCAAAACAAAAGAAACAAATGCAAAATCAAATGACTGCTCTTTAAGCATGAAAGTCTGTCAGACTCCTTTAAACACAATGGAATCAACTGACATCTCTTTAAGCACTGCTCTGTTCTGTAAACACTGAAATCAACTTTTCAACAAAAAGTTACAGCCTAAGCATTTATTTATGCTACAAGCTTAATCATCATCATCATCACTGCGCTCTTGACTGCTGTAAATTATCACTGTCCTCAATTTCAACCATGGTAGAGGATGTTGTAGGCTATCACTTTAAATAGCTCATTATTTTGATTGTGCAACAAAGTCTTTTTTTTTTCTTCTAATAGAATTCCCAACCATATTCCCTGGGTCAGGGGTCTAGGTGCGATAATGAAGCTGTAAAACAAACGTCTGAACGTTTGAAAGCTTCAGAGAAAAGAAACGTGTCCCTTGGTGTTGTTTTTCCTTTTAGCGACGAGTCGTTCGGGACTGAATTTTCACGTGGCGGCGAGATAACCGTGCGATACGCGATACGCGGAATGAAAGTAGGCTACGAGTTACGATACTTTCCGAATGTTTTCGTGAGGGGAGTCGCCGTGGTCGTCGTCGGTCGACTGTTGTGATGGATTACTCGTCGGGCCTTCGGCTGAGGGAACGGCAAATAGTTACTTAGTGGGGCTTGCAGTGATTCAGCAGTCAGCAGTTGGATTTTGAGGAAGTAAATTCCTCTCCCAGTGGTTCCAGCTGTTGGTGCGCAAGAGCGCGTTCATGCGGCTGATCTGCCGCGCAGCATGCATTTTGGCGACGCATGCGCACTGGCGCACCAGTTATGTGCACCCCTAGTTTATACGTCCCTCCCTCTCTCTCTCTCTCTCTCTCTCTCTCTCTCTCTCTCTCTCTCTTTCTCTCTCCCTCTCTCACTTTCTCTCTCTCCCTCTCTCACTTTCTCTCTCTCTCCTCCCCTCTCACTTTCTCTCTCTCTCCCTCTCTCTCCCTCTCTCTCCCTCTCTCTCCCTCTTTCTCCCTCTTTCTCCCTCTTTCTCTCTCTTTCTCTCTCTTTCTCTCTCCCTCTCTCTCACTTTCTCTCTCTCTCTCTTTCTCTCTCCCTCTCTCTCATTGTTATTAAAGCAAAATCATACTACATCATGTTTTTGTGCATGTATGAGCATGTCTTAACACTAGAACAGCCATGGGTGGGGTCATTAACACTAGAACAGCCATGGATGGGGTCATTAACACTAGAACAGCCATGGGTGGGGTCATTAACACTAGAACAGCCATGGGTGGGGTCATTAACACTAGAACAGCCATGGATGGGGTCATTAACACTAGAACAGCCATGGGTGGGGTCATTTCACCCTGTGAGTAAACATGTTTTTCATACCTTTGTACTCGATCAAATTTCAGGACCCTCCTTTCATGACTTGTCCTAGATATGTGCGTATCACCCAGTATCCTTACATTTTCTAAATTATCAGGATAAGCCAGTACGAAGCTGTTTTGCAGTTTTTCTGTGTAGGAGGAGGCAGGCTAATTTACAAGACGGCACCAACTAGTGGCCGTTGTGTGTAAGTAGCAGCTTCCCATTGTAAAGACTGTGCTCATGTGACCCCCGAGGCGGCTCTTATAGGAGGTACAATGGCTGTTCTATAGTTGAATACGAGTCAGAAGATTGTATAACGTGTTGCCATGCCAACGACATGCACAGGTACAGGTGTCCAGACCCCCTCCCTCCATGTCACTGATGGTTGTTTTACTTCCTGGTTCCCAGATGGTCACCTCCAGAATGACGTCCCCTGCTCCTGGGCCCGCCCCTCCCTCTGTGCCAGACATATGTGACACCCAGGGTATCCGCGGTGTCTTGAAAAGTATTAAAAGTTGATAAATCAATTTTGGGAAAATCAAGACCCTTAATAAGTATTAAAAAGTCTTATCACGATTTTATGAGGTCTTGAATTTTGTTGGTATTTTTCTGAATTAGACTCTGTCCAAAGAATTTGAGTCCTAAAAACTTTTAGTAAAAGTTCGTGAATTTATAAGTTTTATAAAAAAACAAAGATGAACCGGAAATTCTGTTGTATGATAGTGGTCTAGTCTATTGCAAACTAAAACTGTTAAGTTAAAGGTGTCACTGATGTACAGCTCCAAGTGGCGGTGAGGTCTGGAAGAATATTGACATGGTCTTTAAAAAGTCTTAGAAAGGTATTGAAATTAACCTCAAGATTCCTGTATATACCCTGGACACCAGACAGTCCTTTCATAAACCAGTTGCCTACGACATTTTCATCCATTTTTTTTTAACATATTCTGAAACTACAGATTGTACGTTCAAATCGGAAAGACCACACAACCACACAACCACACGACCACACAACCATACAACCACACAACCTAACGACCACACGACCACACGACCACACAACCACACGACCATACAACCACACAACCTAACGACCACACGACCATACAACCATACAACCACACAACCACACAACCCATACGACCACACGACCATACAACCATACAACCACACAACCTAACGACCACACAACCTAACGACCACACGACCACACGACCACACAACCTAACGACCACACGACCACACGACCATACAACCATACAACCACACAACCTAACGACCACACGACCACACGACCATACAACCATACAACCACACAACCTAACGACCACACGACCATACAACCATACAACCACACAACCTAACGACCACACGACCACACCACCATACAGCCACACAACCCAGGTGGTCTCTCCCTCCCTTCCTCCCTCCCTCACCTCCATGTCCATGTACTTCACACAGCTGGCCACACGGCGGCACCAGAGGGCTGTGTAGGTCTGTCTATAGAACTGTCTGTCTGTCTGCCCTCTCTACCTGTCTGTCTACCATCTCTACCTGTCTGTCTGCCTGTCTGTCTGCCCTCTCTACCTGTCTGTCTGTCTGTCTGCCCTCTCTACCTGTCTGTCTGTCTGCCCTGTCTACCTGTCTCTGTCT
>NC_137683.1:32564689-32574689 GCF_963989245.1 Nansenia antarctica | reverse complement strand
AGACACAGTGCTGGGGGGTAGTAGGTGTCTCAGGAGACACAGTGCTGGGGGGAAGCAGGTGTCTCAGGAGACACAGTGCTGGGGGGTAGTAGATGTCTCAGGAGACACAGTGCTGGGGGGAAGCAGGTGTCTCAGGAGACACAGTGCTGGGGGGTAGTAGATGTCTCAGGAGACACAGTGCTGGGGGGTAGTAGATGTCTCAGGAGACACAGTACAGGGGGTAGTAGATGTCTCAGGAGGGACAGTACAGGGGGTAGGAGATGTCTCAGGAGACACAGTACAGGGGGGTAGTAGATGTCTCAGGAGACACAGTGCTGGGGGGTAGTAGATGTCTCAGGAGACACAGTGCTGGGGGGTAGTAGATGTCTCAGGAGACACAGTGCTGGGGGGTAGTAGATGTCTCAGGAGGGACAGTGCTGGGGGGTAGTAGATGTCTCAGGAGACACAGTGCTGGGGGGTAGTAGATGTCTTAGGAGACACAGTGCTGGGGGGTAGTAGATGTCTCAAGAGGAGCAGTTACGGTGTAGCCTGAAGAGATGGAGGTCTTCAGTCTCCGGTGGAGGATGGGTAGTGACTCTGCAGTTCTGACAGCCGTGGGAAGCTCATTCCACCAGCGGGGAGCCAGTGTTGTGAAGAGACGTGACCGGGCAGCGTGACTGCCGTGTTGGCGTAGAGGTGGTGGGGCCAATCATATGACACACACACTGATGATGTCATATGACACACCCACTGACGACCTCACGGTTCTAGTTTTCGGTTCCCGCTCGAGAACCACTATTTTCTGGTTCCCCCTGCGAACCAAATTTTCAGGTTCTGAGCCATTTTTTTTCCGGTCTGAACGCACGGCCGGTTCTGGAACTGGAACCCACACGGAGCCTTGCCGGTGTCGAAGACTAACACACAAACACACAGAGAGACACACACACACACACACACACACACAAACAAACAGAGAGACACACACACACAAACACACAGAGAGACACACACACACAAACACACAGAGAGACACACACACACACACAGACACACACACACACCTCGGTGTTTCAGTGACTCACTGTATAGTTCGGGTGTCCTCTTTCTTCGGGTGTATCTCCACGACAGGCAGCCTCCTCTGCCCCGCCGCCTTCTGTCCATCACTCCTCAGTCCATCCCTCTTCTGTCCATCCCTCCTCAGTCCATCCCTCCTCTGTCCATCACTCTTCTGTCCATCACACTTCTGTCCATCACTCTTCTGTTCTTCTGTTTCCTTGCTTTCTAATTTCTCATCCTCTGTTTCCTTGCTTTCTAATTTCTCATCCTCTGTTTCCTTGCTTTCTAATTTCTCATCCTCTGTTTCCTTGCTTTCTAATTTCTCATCCTCTGTTTCCTTGCTTTCTAATTTCCCATCCTCTGTTTCCTTGCTTTCTAATTTCTCATCCTCTGTTTCCTTGCTTTCTAGTTTCTTGCTTTCCACTTTCTTGTCTTCACATTTTTTGCTTTCCTCCTTCTTGTCACTTTCTACCAACTTTTCTTCAGGTGTATTTCTATCAGTCTTCTTTCCCTCTGCTTTCAGGCTTCCTCCACCCTTCTTCTGTGGTGCTTTAATATCAACCTTCTCCTGTGGTGTCTTAATATCACCCTTCTTCTGTGGTGTCTTAATCTCACCCTTCTTCTGTGGTGTCTTAATATCACCCTTCTTCTGTGGTGCTTTAATATCAACCTTCTTCTGTGGTGCTTTAATATCACCCTTCTTCTGTGGTGCTTTAATATCACCCTTCTCCTGTGGTGCTTTAATATCACCCTTCTTCTGTGGTGTCTTAATCTCACCCTTCTCCTGTGGTGTCTTAATATCACCCTTCTTCTGTGGTGTCTTAATATCACCCTTCTTCTGTGGTGCTTTAATATCACCCTTCTCCTGTGGTGTCTTAATATCACCCTTCTTCTGTGGTGTCTTAATATCACCCTTCTTCTGTGGTGTCTTAATCTCACCCTTCTCCTGTGGTGTCTTAATATCACCCTTCTTCTGTGGTGTCTTAATATCACCCTTCTTCTGTGGTGTCTTAATATCACCCTTCTTCTGTGGTGCTTTAATATCACCCTTCTCCTGTGGTGTCTTAATATCACCCTTCTTCTGTGGTGTCTTAATATCACCCTTCTCCTGTGGTGTCTTAATATCACCCTTCTTCTGTGGTGTCTTAATATCACCCTTCTTCTGTGGTGCTTTAATATCACCCTTCTTCTGTGGTGTCTTAATATCACCCTTCTTCTGTGGTGTCTTAATATCACCCTTCTTCTGTGGTGCTTTAATATCACCCTTCTTCTGTGGTGTCTTAATATCACCCTTCTCCTGTGGTGCTTTAATATCACCCTTCTTCTGTTGTGTCTTAATATCACCCTTCTTCTGTGGTGTCTTAATATCACCCTTCTCCTGTGGTGCTTTAATATCACCCTTCTTCTGTGGTGCTTTAATATCACCCTTCTTCTGTGGTGTCTTAATATCACCCTTCTTCTGTGGTGTCTTAATATCACCCTTCTCCTGTGGTGTCTTAATATCACCCTTCTTCTGTGGTGTCTTAATATCACCCTTCTTCTGTGGTGTCTTAATATCACCCTTCTTCTGTGGTGTCTTAATATCACCCTTCTCCTGTGGTGCTTTAATATCACCCTTCTTCTGTGGTGTCTTAATATCACCCTTCTCCTGTGGTGTCTTAATATCACTCTTCTCCTGTGGTGCTTTAATATCACCCTTCTTCTGTGGTGTCTTAATATCACCCTTCTCCTGTGGTGTCTTAATATCACCCTTCTTCTGTGGTGTCTTAATATCACTCTTCTCCTGTGGTGCGTTCTTCTTCAGGGTGGTTTTCTTATCATCAGTTTTCTTCTTGCTGGGCGTCTTCCTGTCTTCCCTCTCCTGTCTCCTCTTCTCTCTGTC
Organism: Nansenia antarctica; assembly: GCF_963989245.1. NCBI lineage: Eukaryota > Metazoa > Chordata > Actinopteri > Argentiniformes > Microstomatidae > Nansenia > Nansenia antarctica. Next base: position 32,571,772 of record NC_137683.1, on the reverse strand, counting down.
AGTCTTCTTTCCACCGGGGCCAGTCTTCCTGAGAAGAGAGGATTACATCATCCCTCTATCATCCTAGGTCATTACTAGTTCATACTATTCTAATACATCCTTTAGAAAACTGTGTCGGTCTCTCAGGACTTGTATTAGAGTGGTTTAAATCTTATCTAGCTGGTAGACATTTCTCTGTTGTCCTGGGAGACTCTGTTTCTGATAATGTTGACATGTGGGGTCCCTCAGGGGTCTGTTCTGGGTCCCTTGCTCTTCTCCCTGTACATGATCCCATTAGGTGGAATCATCAGAAAACATGGTGTAAATGTTCATAGTTATGCTGATGATACTCAGCTGTACATATCAGTATTGCCTGATAATTCACATGCACTCAGCTCGCTGGAGAATTGTCAACGAGATATAAAACTTTGGATGTCCCAAAACTAAATCAGGACAAAACTGAGATTCTTGTCATTGGACCAAAACCACTAAAAGACAAATTGTTGAATACCATGGGAACCTTGCTTTCAAACTGCAAACATGAAGCTAAGAATCTAGGTGTGATTATAGATTCGGACTTAAGCTTTGAGCCTCACATCAAAACTATCACTAGAAAGGGTTTTATGAATGAATGAATGGTCTTTATTGTAATTGATATAGTACAGGTACCAAACAACGAAATTTGGGAGGGGGGGCTCCCCTGGTGCTAGGAAAGAAAACTAAAAACAAGAAGGGAAAAGAGCTGGTTTACATAAATAAAGGCTATGTACACTGTCCACTATACTATACTATACAAATAAACACTGTGCTGTACTCTATGCTATGCTATACCTATTCTAACATTTCCTATCTCTGAACCTTATGTACCCGAGGGTTGTCATATTGCACATAGTGTTATTGCACATTCATTTAAAGTGTCGCAGTTTGCAGGTTTGAAATGTTCACAGTTGTGTTTCAGTATTGCACTTGATTTCAATCTAGTAGCTGCCATCAAATGTCTAGATTGTCCAGGGCCTAGAACCTAGGTCTTTGCTGTGTTCAGGGCCTGAATGGCCCTGGGGTAGAAGCTGAGCTTCAGTCTGTTTGTCCTTGCGAACATGGTCCTGAACCGCCTGTCCGAGGGCAGCCGAGCAAAGTGTTCGTTCCCAGGGTGGGATGGGTCTCTGGAGATCTTGGAGGCCTTATCATCTATATTGCAGAGTTATTTTCTCAAGCTGATGCAGAAGTGTTAATGCATGCTTTTGTTATTACACGTTTGGACTATTGTAACAGTCTCCTTTCTGGTCTTCTGAAGAAAGCTATTGGCCAGCTGCAATTAGTCCAAAATGCAGCAGCGAGAGTTTTAACCAAAACAAGCAGACGAGCTCATATAACTCCTGTTTTAGAGACTCTACACTGGCTTCCTGTTAAGTGCAGAATAGATTTCAAGATCATTCTGCTTGTTTATAAAGCTCTCACTGGCACAGCACCAGAATATTTGAAAGACCTTCTGCTAGCATATCAGCCCAATAGAGCTCTCAGGTCTTCTGCTAGCATATCAGCCCAATAGAGCTCTCAGGTCTTCTGCTAGCATATCAGCCCGATAGAGCTCTCAGGTCTTCTGCTAGCATATCAGCCCAATAGAGCTCTCAGGTCTTCTGCTAGCATATCAGCCCGATAGAGCTCTCAGGTCTTCTGCTAGCATAGCAGCCCAATAGAGCTCTCAGGTCTTCTGCTAGCATATCAGCCCAATAGAGCTCTCAGGTCTTCTGCTAGCATATCAGCCCAATAGAGCTCTCAGGTCTTCTGCTAGCATATCAGCCCAATAGAGCTCTCAGGTCTTCTGACGCTGGTTTTCTCTGTGTACCACATGTACAAAAGAAGAGATTTGGTGAGGCTGCATTCTCATTTTATGCTCCAGATTGTGTCTCACTGCCAGTTTACATTAGGGATGCAACCTCAGCACATATGTTCAAGTCAAGACTAAAAACCCATCTTTTTAATATTGCCTTTAAATTACTAAATAATTACATTAAGATTATATAATGATTAAAGCACTTTGAGCTGCAACGTTTGCAGGAAAAGCGCTATACAAATAAAAGTTATTATTATTACATCATCCCTTTATCATCCTGTGTGTGTGTGTGTGTGTGTGTGTGTGTACCTGGTGTTCATAGTGAGGAGACCCTGTAGAGACCTGAGGACGCTGGCTCTCCTGATGGCCAGGCGACGCTGCTTCTACACACACACACACACACAGACACACACACACACACACACACACACACACACACACGTTAAGAATGTTTGGTTGGTTGGACATCGAGGGGGAGGAGAGCAGAGAGGAGAGGGAGGTAGAGGGGAGGAGAGGAGGGAGGTAGAGGGGGAGGTGGAGGAGGAGGAGGAAGAGGGGAGGAAGAGGGGAGGAGAGGAGGGAGGTAGAGGGGGTGGAGGAGAGCGAGGGGGAGGAAGAGGGAAGGAGAGGAGGGGGTAGAGGAGGGGGTAGAGGAGGAGGAAGAGGGGGAGATGGAGGAGGAGGAAGAGGGGGAGGAGAGGAGGGAGGTAGAGGGGGAGGTGGAGGGGGAGAGGAGGGAGAGGAGGGTGAGGGAGAGGAATAGGGGGAGGAGAGGAGGAGGTCGAGGGGGAGGAGGAAAGAGAGGAAGTTACCTCCTCATCCTGCGCAGAGCTGCTCTCCTTGGCTGTGTTCACCTCTGACTCCTTCCTCTCATCCCCCTCTTCTCCCAGCTTCCTGTCCTCCGCTGGGCCTCCCTTCTCTCCCTCTATGACATCCTCCTCTTTCTCTACCTCTATGACATCCTCCTCTTTCTCTCCCTCTATGACATCCTCCTCTTTCTCTACCTCTATGGCATCCTCCTCTTTCTCTCCCTCTATGACATCCTCCTCTTTCTCTCCCTCTATGACATCCTCCTCTTTCTCTCCCTCTATGACATCCTCCTCTTTCTCTCCCTCTATGACATCCTCCTCTTTCTCTCCCTCTATGACATCCTCCTCTTTCTTCTTTTCATCCACAGGGCCATCCTGTTTCTTCTTCTTGCTCCCCTCCTCCTCCGCCTCCTCCTCCATCCTCCTCTTCACTCCTTTCCTCTCCTCCTCCTCCTCCTCTCCCTGGCTCTGCGCCGCAGAGCGACCGGCGCGTTTCCTCTCAGGTCCTGTAGGGGGCGCAGTAGAGCAGAACCACCAGGGCACATCAGTCCCCTTCTCCTCCTCCCCTCCCTCCACCTCCTCCCCTCCCCTCCCTCCACCTCCCCCTCCACCTCCCCCTCCGCCTCCTCCTCTCCTCCTCCTCCTCCCCTCCTCCTCCTCCTCCTCCCCTCCTCCTCCCCTCCTCCTCCCCTGCTCCTCCTCCTCCTCCCCTCCTCCCCCCTCCTCCTCCTCCTCCCTCCTCCTCCTCCTCCCTCCTCCCTCCTCCTCCCTCCTCCTCCCCTCCTCCCTCCTCCCCAATGCAGTGTTTCCTCTATATGCATTTATTGGTGGCGGGCCGCCACGAATGAATTTCCTCCGCCACTAATTGATTCAGTCCACAAAACAAAACAAAAAAAGTTCTCAAAAAAAAAAAAAAAAAATCTGAACATTTTAGCTGATTAAAATATATCTGATCCTAGATCAGCGCTATAATGGATGTTGACTAAAAGTGCACCTAAATCCACGCCCATCTCTCTCTAACCGCTGATCCAAAATCAGATTAATGACATTAAACATTCAGTTGACGACGTGACACAAGGGCTCCTGATTGGTCTAAATGTGAACTGTGGTATTATTGTTATTGTGTACAGGCCACCGTAGTGACATCAGGTCAGGTGGGCAGGTTACGACGAGACAACAAGAGACCGGTATTGTAGAGCTTACAGAGCGAGTTAAAATAAAGACACTTACCTTGAAATACAGAAGGACTCACGTGTATGTTTAATAGAATAACACGACATGGTGTCAGAAGTCCTGTAAGTGAGTGTTAAGAGTTAGATCGGCCGACAAGTGTAATTTGAGCTCGTGACGGTGAGAAGGGAGAAGAAAAGATGGATGCTAATGCTAACGCGGCAGCAGCTGCAGTCCAGAGAGCGGCGCCAGCGCGGTCAGGGCTATCCGCCACTAATGTCAAAATTCCTGGAGGAAACACTGCAATGTATACTTCAGAGAAGGGTAGAGAAGGAGTGTATACTTCATAGTGAAGGAGTGTGTACTTCATAGTGAAGGAGTGTGTACTTCATAGTGAAGGAGTGTATACTTCAGAGAAGGGTAGTGAAGGAGTGTATACTTCATAGTGAAGGAGTGTATACTTCAGAGAAGGGTAGTGAAGGAGTGTGTACTTCATAGTGAAGGAGTGTGTACTTCATAGTGAAGGAGTGTGTACTTCATAGTGAAGGAGTGTGTACTTCATAGTGAAGGAGTGTGTACTTCATAGTGAAGGAGTGTGTACTTCATAGTGAAGGAGTGTATACTTCAGAGAAGGGTAGTGAAGGAGTGTATACTTCATAGTGAAGGAGTGTATACTTCAGAGAAGGGTAGGGAAGGAGTGTATACTTCATAGTGAAGGAGTGTATACTTCAGAGAAGGGTAGTGAAGGAGTGTATACTTCAGAGAAGGGTAGAGAAGGAGTGTATACTTCAGAGAAGGGTAGAGAAGGAGTGTATACTTCAGAGAAGGGTAGTGAAGGAGTGTATACTTCAGAGAAGGGTAGTGAAGGAGTGTGTACTTCATAGAAGGGTAGTGAAGGAGTGTATACTTCAGAGAGAAGGAGTGTGTACTTCATAGTGAAGGAGTGTATACTTCAGAGAAGGGTAGTGAAGGAGTGTGTACTTCATAGTGAAGGAGTGTGTACTTCAGAGTGAAGGAGTGTGTACTTCATAGTGAAGGAGTGTATACTTCATAGTGAAGGAGTGTGTACTTCAGAGTGAAGGAGTGTATACTTCATAGTGAAGGAGTGTGTACTTCATAGTGAAGGAGTGTATACTTCAGAGAAGGGTAGAGAAGGAGTGTGTACTTCATAGTGAAGGAGTGTATACTTCATAGTGAAGGAGTGTATACTTCATAGTGAAGGAGTGTATACTTCAGAGAAGGGTAGTGAAGGAGTGTTTACCGGGAGGGCTCAGCACTCTGTCAGCTGTTGGTTTGCCTCTTGTTGCCATGGGCGGATGTTGTTGTTGTTGTTGTTGTTGTTGTTGTTGTTGTTTACCTCCAGAGCTCTGAGGAGAGAGGCTGAATGAGACCAGGGGCCGCTTGCATGAAGATAGACCCAGTCTTAGACTTAGATCTCACTTTAATAAAGATAGACCCAGTCTTAGACTTAGATCTCACTTTAATAAAGATAGACCCAGTCTTAGACTCAGATCTGACTTTAATAAAGATAGACTCAGTCTTAGACTCAGATCTGACTTTAATAAAGATAGACCCAGTCTTAGACTTAGATCTGACTTTAATAAAGATAGACTCAGTCTTAGACTCAGATCTGACTTTAATAAAGATAGACCCAGTCTTAGACTTAGATCTCACTTTAATAAAGATAGACCCAGTCCTAGACTCAGATCTGACTTTAATAAAGATAGACCCAGTCCTAGACTCAGATCTCACTTTAATAAAGATAGACCCAGTCTTAGACTTAGATCTCACTTTAATGAAGATAGACCCAGTCTTAGACTTAGATCTCACTTTAATAAAGATAGACCCAGTCCTAGACTCAGATCTCACTTTAATAAAGATAGACCCAGTCTTAGACTTAGATCTGACTTTAATAAAGATAGACCCAGTCTTAGACTGAGATCTCACTTTAATAAAGATAGACCCAGTCTTAGACTCAGATCTCACTTTAATAATGATAGACCCAGTCTTAGACTCAGATCTCACTTTAATAAAGATAGACCCAGTCTTACACTTAGATCTGACTTTAATAAAGATAGACCCAGTCTTAGACTCAGATCTCACTTTAATAAAGATAGACCCAGTCCTAGACTCAGATCTCACTTTAATAAAGATAGACCCAGTCCTAGACTCAGATCTCACTTTAATAAAGATAGACCCAGTCTTAGACTTAGATCTGACTTTAATAAAGATAGACCCAGTCCTAGACTTAGATCTCACTTTAATAAAGATAGACCCAGTCCTAGACTTAGATCTCACTTTAATAAAGACAGACCCAGTCCTAGACTCAGATCTCACTTTAATAAAGATAGACCCAGTCTTAGACTTAGATCTCACTTTAATAAAGATAGACCCAGTCTTAGACTCAGATCTCACTTTAATAAAGATAGACCCAGTCCTAGACTTAGATCTGACTTTAATAAAGATAGACCCAGTCCTAGACTCAGATCTCACTTTAATAAAGATAGACCCAGTCCTAGACTTAGATCTGACTTTAATAAAGATAGACCCAGTCTTAGACTCAGATCTCACTTTAATAAAGATAGACCCAGTCCTAGACTCAGATCTCACTTTAATAAAGATAGACCCAGTCCTAGACTTAGATCTGACTTTAATAAAGATAGACCCAGTCCTAGACTCAGATCTGACTTTAATAAAGATAGACCCAGTCCTAGACTCAGATCTCACTTTAATAAAGATAGACCCAGTCCTAGACTCAGATCTCACTTTAATAAAGATAGACCCAGTCTTAGACTCAGATCTCACTTTAATAAAGATAGACCCAGTCTTAGACTCAGATCTCACTTTAATAAAGATAGACCCAGTCCTAGACTCAGATCTCACTTTAATAAAGATAGACCCAGTCTTAGACTCAGATCTCACTTTAATAATGATAGACCCAGTCTTAGACTCAGATCTCACTTTAATAAAGATAGACCCAGTCCTAGACTCAGATCTCACTTTAATAAAGATAGACCCAGTCTTAGACTCAGATCTCACTTTAATAATGATAGACCCAGTCTTAGACTCAGATCTCACTTTAATAAAGATAGACCCAGTCCTAGACTCAGAGCTCACTTTAATAAAGATAGACCCAGTCCTAGACTCAGATCTCACTTTAATAAAGATAGACCCAGTCCTAGACTCAGATCTCACTTTAATAAAGATAGACCCAGTCCTAGACTTAGATCTGACTTTAATAAAGATAGACCCAGTCCTAGACTCAGATCTGACTTTAATAAAGATAGACCC
>NC_137683.1:32534689-32557189 GCF_963989245.1 Nansenia antarctica | reverse complement strand
AAACTGCGACACTTTAAATAAATGTGCAATAACACTATGTGCAATATGATGTGCAATAAGTGTTTTTTTAAAGTTTTTTTTCTTTCCTAACACCAGGGGAGCCACCCCTCCTAAATTTCGTTGTTTGGTACCTGTACTGTAGCAATGACACTAAAGACCATTCATTCATTCATTCATTCATTCTTTGAGCAATAAATTCACAAAATCATGTAATTGAACAACATTTTTACAAAAAAAATTTCAGGTCCAATAAATCGTCATAAAACAGCACAGAATGTCAACATAAAGGGTTAAAAAGTAGGCTACCTTCACTCATTTCACTGAACAACATTTGTTCAGGATCATCAGTTGATTGGTTAAACTAAAGCACCTTGTGATCCTGACCAATCAGGTTAAAGCAGCTTGAATCATTCATTGAATATCAGTCACTGTTGTGTTTTGTCGCCATTCTCTAACATCGGATATAGAAAACGGAAACATTCAGACTGAGTAAAGTGTGAATAAAACAACATCAGCGTTATTCATTTTCATATCATTTCATAAACAGAGATTAATAGATTAAACAAATGTTAATGTTTTTATGAAACATTTCCCTTATTTTTAAGATAAGATATTTTCTTCAAATATATAAATCATTTCATAACTACTGATTCTCCATCACATCCACCCAGCTGGGTCTCCACAGCAGGCCAGGTAGCAGCATGGCCCTCTTCATGTCCTCCCATTCCTCCAGACTCCCATTTCCTCTCCCACCCTCCCTCCCTTCTTTTAACCTCCCTTCATCCCTCTTTTCAACCTCCATCCCTCCTTCCTTCCTTCCTTCCCTCCTTCCATCTACCCTCCATCCTTCTGTCCTCCCTCCCTCTACCCTCCCTCCTGCCTTCCCTTCTTCCTTCTACCCTCCCTCCCTCTACAATCCCTCTCTCTACCCTCCCTCTCTCTAACCTCCATCACTTCTTCTCTCCCTCCCTCCCTCTACCTTTCCTCCATCCCTCTTTCCCTCCCTCTATCCCCCTCCTGTGTCTGCAGGTCCTGGTAGACGTCCTTCTAGCGGGGCGCAGGTCCTGGTGGACTTCCTGCTAGATCTATAAACAGAGAACACAAACAAACCAGGGTCAGGAGTGCTGTGACAGAAACCCTCATCCGCTTTTGAGCTCATCTCGTCCTGGGAGGGCCTCTGACCTTTGACCTATAACAAGTCATCATGGCTGAGCATGTCCAATCAGAGTACAGGAACTGTCCTCAAGCATGTGGTTGGCCCCACCCCATTTTTTGGTTACCTTCCAGATCTTTGATCATGAATGGCTCCTCCTTCTCCAGCATGGCAAGGACAATATCTTTGAGTTTCCTGCCGCCTGCATTCAGTGGACCTCGGAAAAGCGCTCTCATCATTTCCTGGGTGGTGGATTTAGACGCCATGTAATCACACTGCTCCTTACTGACTCCCTTCACCTGGAGTTCATCCAGGATGGAGTTGAAGGTGACCTCTCCCACTCTCTTGATCAATTCGGCCCGGTGGAAGTCCACAAAGTGCTGAGCTAAGGTAGCAATGGGTCATGAGGTGATTACCAAGTTCTACTGACATGGGTCAGTAAACAAACACAGATAACTGCAGATACAACACTGGAGGGGCTTCAAGACAGACTGGTTTGTAAACTGGGTTGTAATAATGATGACAGTGGTTGGTTACATTTGTGACTTTGGACCAATCAAAGTGAAGAAGGGGCGGGATAAACTAAAATATCATAACAAGATGGTGGCTACTTCACTGGAAACTAGGATATCTTCCACTACAGTATCTGAAATAAATATACACTATTTTGCATGAAAAACAACAAAAAACACATCTAAACACGTTCTCACCAAGTTGCTTTTTTTCAGTGTTCACAGCTTCCGCTCTCTCTTTCAACTGCTTGTCTCTCTCTGCTTGCTGTTTGGTTTGGTCCTTCTCTCTCAACAACTGTGTGTTTTTCTGCTTAAGGTCTTTCAGTTCTGTTGAGGTTTTATCCAGTTTGCTCGTTGTGTCGTTAAGTTGTGTCTTATTTTCCTCTAGCATTTTGTCTTTCTGTTTCAGTTGTTGGTCTTTTTCCTCCATTTTCCCACTGACTCCCAGCTGTCTCAACATCTCCTCTACTTGTTGGTCCCACTTCATGTCTGGAAGAGAGTGAGGCGTTGGGGTTAGAACATCAGAGTGATTAAATAAGCAGACAGACCATCTTAACTGTTCATCTCCTCCAGAGTCTTATTCTTATCCTCTATCAGTCTGTCCCTCTCCTTTAGAAGTGTGTTGTCCATCTCCACCTCTGAAGACATGCTTTATTGATTGTTGTATAAGCAGGAAGATCATATAGATCATATAGATTCACTCACGTTTTGATTTGTATCAACAAACACATTCATCATTTCTGTCATCTACACTTCTCTGGCAACCAACAGCCATCTGAGTTGAATAATAACTAGTGCTGTCAATAGATTAACATTTTTAATCAAGTTAATCATAATAATATTCTGTGATTAATCAGATTAATCATCAAGTACTCTGGATTACTAGTAAAACAAAAACTGCTTAGAGGAATTATAACTCTATGGGCCGGTTTCACAGACAAGGCTTAAGCCTAGTCCTGGACTAAATCACACTTTCAATGTAAAATCTCCATTGAAGATGCTTTTTAGTCCAGGATTAGGCTTAAGCCTTGTCTGTGAAACCGGCCCTATACCTCTTAGTTTTGATGATTTCTGAATAAGATTAGAATCTCTTAATTTGCGGAGTAAAAAAGTATCAAGCTATGTGGTCAGAACTGCACTTAACTGCCAAACCCCAGACTGCACAGATACACTGCACCCGCCTGTTCTCTGCTGAATTAGTGGGTTGAACCCTATGGTCAGTAACTGCTCCACCTCCATGGTGAACCAAGCCCTATGGTCAGTAACTGTTCCACCTCCATGGTGAACCAAGCCCTATGGTCAGTAACTGCTCCACCTCCATGGTGAACCAAGCCCTATGGTCAGTAACTGCTCCATGGTGAACCAAGCCCTATGGTCAGTAACTGCTCCATGGTGAACCAAGCCCTATGGTCAGTAACTGCTCCATGGTGAACCAAGCCCTATGGTCAGTACCTGCTCCATGGTGAACCAAGCCCTATGGTCAGTAACTGCTCCACCTCCATGGTGAACCAAGCCCTATGGTCAGTAACTGCTCCATGGTGAACCAAGCCCTATGGTCAGTAACTGCTCCATGGTGAACCAAGCCCTATGGTCAGTAACTGCTCCACCTCCATGGTGAACCAAGCCCTATGGTCAGTAACTGCTCCACCTCCATGGTGAACCAAGCCCTATGGTCAGTAACTGCTCCATGGTGAACCAAGCCCTATGGTCAGTAACTGCTCCATGGTGAACCAAGCCCTATGGTCAGTAACTGCTCCACCTCCATGGTGAACCAAGCCCTATGGTCAGTAACTGCTCCATGGTGAACCAAGCCCTATGGTCAGTAACTGCTCCACCTCCATGGTGAATCAAGCCCTATGGTCAGTAACTGCTCCACCTCCTTGGTGAACCAAACCCTATGGTCAGTAACTGCTCCATGGTGAACCAAGCCCTATGGTCAGTAACTGCTCCATGGTGAACCAAGCCCTATGGTCAGTAACTGCTCCATGGTGAACCAAGCCCTATGGTCAGTAACTGTTCCACCTCCATGGTGAACCAAGCCCTATGGTCAGTAACTGCTCCACCTCCATGGTGAACCAAGCCCTATGGTCAGTAACTGCTCCATGGTGAACCAAGCCCTATGGTCAGTAACTGCTCCACCTCCATGGTGAACCAAGCCCTATGGTCAGTAACTGCTCCACCTCCATGATGAAATGGAAAAACGTTGTTTCAGTTCTTTCTGCCTGGTCTCGAACCGGAGACCTCCGGAGTTACTCTGAAACTCCCTTCACTGTTCCCCATTCATGTCATTTAAAGTATATAAAGTCCACCCATCCATTTAGGGAGACCTTACTATGTCTTATATCTTTTGACCACTGGTGGTTTTGTGGCGCTGTTCTGACTTTCAGTACTGAAAGCGGAGAAGTCGTCTCCAAACACTAGAAGAAGTCTGACAACGTCTTGCTTTCAGACAGTTTATTTCTTCAAATCCATCACTGTTATTATCATTCTCTAATTACTATCCCAGAATACAGTTTACTTTTATACTTTAGCTCCTACAGAGACTAAGAAGGACACGGGTTAAAGTGTACCATTCGTTCTTGAGATCACTTTAGCTTTGTGAGAGGAAGAGGAATTATCTCAAACACACAAAACCAGATTAGAACCCAACACTCTTATGGCACTTTTCCACTACGTTGCAGACCTGGTGCTGACCTGGTGCTGACCCAGGTCAGCCCGCTTCGTTCCCCTTTTCCATTCGTCGTTCCAGGTCGCTTCGGTCCCAGGTCCCAGGTCCCACATCGGAGCAGGGTCTAAAATTTCATATCCGGGTCTCTTTGCCAGGCTGCGTGTGACGTGTGACGCTGCACACCGTTGATTGGTCAATGGAAAATCGTCATCCCATGTCCCATCCCATATTATTTCTTCACTAACCACCATCTTGAAATACCACTATTCACTCTAGGAAAATGTCACTACAGTTTCTGTAATAGCTTATTAATAAAGATTCGGAAAATTATGCTGACCATCGTATTATCTTAGTTTAATGTCATTTCAATGAATCATATAACTTTTATTTACAACAAGCACAACACAAAAATCGCTATTATGCACCGGCTTTGTCCGTGAATAACACCGCCTGTGGAGGTGTTACAAACACAATACTCCTTTGCTAACTTCACCATCTGTCTACGGTCATTTTGAGCCCTTAACCACCGCGCTGACACCCCGAGAAGTTATGCTTTTAACCGTAAACTCGATGAACCGGGAGTTCACCCGACCGCTGCTGCTGTGCTGTCAAGCCCGTTCACTCATGAGTCAAATGCCGGTTTTAACAGGGAATTCGCTCCGCGCTGTGTCCACGGTGATAGGAGTGGAGGATCGACTCCATTCAAAAACTTTTGGATTCCCTGGTTTCTTTCCGGACACGTTTGAATTGTTATCCTAACCCCCGGTAACCCGAAGTTATTAACCAGCAAACGGCACCGTGTTTGTCTGCCATTTTCACTGCTGTTGCTGTGTACACCCGGAAGCTTTTTGCCAGGCTGCGTGTGACGCGTAACTCCGCCTACTATCGTCTACTCCTCCTACTAGTCCGGGTCTGTGTGTAAAATGGAAAACCAGAACAGATCAAAAGTGACCCGACCTGACCCCGAAGTGATGCGAACTGCACTAAAGCGGGACCCAGATGGAAAAGCACCATTAGTTGGTCAGTGGTCCACTGAACGAATACTACCGTAATACACCGAATATACTACCGTAATACACCTATCATACCTGGTCAGAATACTACCGTAATACACCTACTATATACTACCGTAATACACCTACTAACCATACTAATACTACCGTAATACACTGTGTATGTCCACAGTATTTCATAACACCTGAGAGGTGATCAACCTGAACCCAGCACCTTGAGCTGCTCAGCCATGTGGTTTGAATGAATGAATGAATGAATGGTCTTTATTGTCATTGCTATAGTACAGGTACCAAACAACGACATTTGGGAGGGGTGGCTCCCCTGGTGCTAGGAAAGAAAAAAAAGAAGAAAAAAAAAGAAAAAAAAGAAGGGAAAGGAGCTGGTTTACATAAATAAAGGCTATGTACACTATCCACTATACTATACTGTACAGGTAAGACGACTAGGGTTGTCATATTGCACATAGTGTTATTGCACATTCATTTAAAGTGTCGCAGTTTGCAGGCTTGAAATGTACACATTTGTGCCTCAGCACTACACCAGATTTTTTCAATCCAGCAGCTGCCATCAATCCGTCCAGACTGTCCAGGGCCCAGAACCTACGTCTTTGCTGTGTTCAGGGCCTGGATGGCCCTGGAGTAGAAGCTGTGCTTCAGTCTGTTTGTCCTTGCGGCCATGGTCCTGTACCGCCTTTTCGAGGGCAGCCGGGCAAAGTGTTCGTACCCAGGGTGGGTTGGGTCTCTGGAGATCTTGGAGGCCTTCCTGAGACAGCGTGTGTTGTACAGCTCTTCCAGTGAGGGGAGTTTGTGTTTGCTAGTGGAGGTTCTGTAGTGGAATCATAACTGGGGCCTCATTTATAGAAAGTACTTAGATCAAATTTTTATCTTACCCGTGTCGTACGTAAAAAACCACGTCAACGTAGTGATTTATACAATTTCAACGTGAGTCAATTTGACCGTGGAAACGATCGTAGCTCTACGTCGTGTATTCACCTTGCGTACGCACATTACCTACTGGTTATGCAGAGTTATTACAGGCATGTGAGCCGCACTGCCTAAACTGTAATTCATGCGAAGCAGGGCTGGACTGGGACAAAAATTAGGCCCTGCCATGTGGCTCAGACCGGCCCAACACAATCGGTCCGACACCGCCGATCAACATGCTGGCAGTCTGAAAGACTAATAATCTAAAAATCTATCGACCTAATCTAAAAAGTGATCTAGCATGGAAGGCTCAGGACAGGCAAAGTAATTGAAGTCCTGAACGTGGCACTCTGTTTCCTCTGTTTCATCTTTTTCTCTCTCCTTTTCCTCTCTTTCCCTGACACTCTGCTTTTCTGGGGAGGGCAGCAGCAGCTCAACCTGGTTCAACAAGACATGGACAGAGAAGTAAACTAACTGGTTGTCAAAATCAGCAAAGTTCTCATTTACATGTACACACAGGCTGCATGATTGCATTATGTTACACCAGAAGCCCAGTCATTTCAAATGGAAGGTTGCAAGACAACATTATTGGGTTGCAGACTGCATGAGTTTTATTTCTCCATGCAATAAAAAGCATTCATTAGTTCTGAACTAGGCTAGTGTAGATTTTCTTTTTATATCTTTTTTTTCCAAATAAAAAGTATTATTAACACCCATTGTTGGTATTGCATTTATGTCAGTGACAGTGATACCTCAACTTGCTAGCTAGCAACAAAATGCAGAACACCCCCATCTAACGTTAGCTATAGAGTCCACAGCCAAGCAGCACTAACGTTACACCACGAGAGAGATCATTGTGTGTGCATGAATTCCAGCCAAGTCCTGGTGAAGCGCAATGCAATCATGCTGCCTGTACGGGTTAGCATAAGTCATAAGACATTCTCTGCTGCTGCTCCCTTAATCTGGTCAATGCAAGCGACTAACATAACTTTGCTTTTGTAAAACCAAGTAACAACATTGCTTACCTCTCTAGCTGTGTCCTCTGTCTCCTCCTCAATTGCTAACGGCACATCAGTGCTAACGTTAGTTAGCGGTAAAGATGTTGCTGTGGCAGCCGCAGCTGTAGTAGGCCTAGCCCCCACAGTCGATGCAGAGAACATATCTGTCAGTTTCTGACATTTTGAGGCATCCTCTGCTAGCTTCTTACTTTTTTTCTCCCTAATTTTCTGGGCACCCCCTTTCACTATCTTATCTACGAACATGAGGTAGAGCAATTGAGCAAGCTGTGCAAGGTTAACAACCTGCTGCTAAACAAGTCAAAGACCCAGGAATTCATCGTAGACTTCAGGAGGAAAAAGTCCGAGATCCTGCCCCTGCTCATCGACGGAGAGAGCGTGGAGATAGTCTCAACCCTCCGATTCCTGGGACACAACATGCGGGATGACCTGGCCTGGAAGGACAACACTAAAGGCACCATCAAGAGGGCACAACAGCGGCTATACACCCTGAGATGCCTCAGGAAACAACACAACAAGAAGGAGATACTGGTGGCCTTCTACCACGGCGCAGTGGAGAGCATCCTCACCTTCGGCATCTCCAACTGGTTCCACAGCTGCACAACAGCGGAGAGAAACGAGCTACAGAGAGTCGTGAGAACAGCACAGAAGATCACCGGCGCCCCCCTCCCCTCTCTGGAGGAGCTGTACAAAACACGCTGTCTCAGGAGGGCCTCCAAGATCTCCAAGGACCGACCCACCCTGGGCACGAACACTTTGTCAAGCTGCCCTCGAACAGGAGGTACAGGACCCCGGCCGCTAAGACAAACAGACTGAAGAACAGCTTCTACCACAGGGCCGTCAAGGCCCTGAACACAGAAAAGGCCTAAGTTCTGGGCCCAGGACAGTCCGGACGGATTGTATGGCAGCTAGTGCTGAGGCACAAACATGTAAATTTTCAAGCCTGCAAACTGTGACACTTTAAAATAATGTGAAAAAAGACTTTCTTGTGCAATATGACAACCCTAGTTGACTATCTGTGCAGTATAGTACAGTGGATTATGTACATAGCCTTTATTGATATAAACCAGCTCCTTACCTTCTTGTGATTTTATGCATCTATGCTTTTTCTAAAATGTGTTTCTTTTTCCTTTCCTAAACACCAGGGGAGCCTCCCCTCCTAAATTTCGTTGTTTGGTACCTGTACTGTAGCAATGACAAATAAAGTCTATCTATCTATCTATGACACTGTACTTGGGTTGTCGGCCGAGGGATCAGAGTGGGGGAGGGGGCCGATGGACAGCAGGGCCTAAGCATGTGATTGGGCCAGCCCATGTGTTAGTATAAACGGTCAGGCGGCCCGACCGGCCCAAAACTAGCGCGGCCCATCTGCCAGCGGGCAGAAAGATTGTATGGCCAGTCCAGCGGTGATGCGAAGTGAACGTGACTCGTAATAAAATTAACGATGTTGTTATCAGCCGAGAAAATGAGTTTAATTCAAGATTTAAAGGGAACTGATGTTTATGATTGTATTTCAGTCTTTCTTTATATCTCTCCGGAGCTGTCTATCTCCCCTTCAACATGCCGAGTGCGCTCCACAACGGACCTTGCCCGGCCATGCGCTAAATTATACTGGATTTTCTCCGGTGTCTGGGAGTTCGCAAAGGGAGTTCGCAGCCATGTCTTGAGGGGTGATCAGGGGGGATGGCCCCCCTGAAATAAAAACAGTCAAAATCGTCCCCCTTCTAAAACGGCCATCCTGTAGTGCCGGAGGAAAAAGGAAAGACGTAGGCAACGTAATGATAACTGTTTAATCAAAATAACAACTTGTACTCTCAGTACAGGACCAGAAAATAGATCACCAAAACTGTTGTGTCTAAACAGGAAGTTGCAACGTTAATAATCCTCCCCTCTGCCCCTAGTGCCAGAACTGGTTCCCTCCCACTACACAACCAACAGTAAGAGGAGAACATGAACCCATAATGTAGTCACTACACCAGCCCCCCCAGTGTTCACCTCAATATTGGAAATCCTCACGGCGAGGAGGGCGTATGGCCCGGCCCCTACGATCGTAGGTAAAGTCAGGAGGTGCGGGAGGAGGTGTGACATCGCCCATCCCGTCCTCCTGCAGGGAAGGACGGGGGGCAGTGACGACCGGGGGCTCGCGAGCTGCGGGGGGTTGTCGGGGTCGGAGGGGGGAATGGCCAGGGCGCGGCAGGGGAGGTAGGACTGGAGGCCGGCCTCTGCGCGGTGGCAGGGCCAAGTCCAGGGGCAGTTCAAGGTCCAAGTGGGCCGGTTTGAGGCGATCAACGGACACACACTCAGGCCTACCCCCCATGTCAACCATGAAGTTCTTGGCTCCGGCCTCGATGACACGGAAAGGCCCGTCATAAGGAGGACGTAGTGGAGTCCTGTGGCCATCATGACGAATGAAAACGAACCTCGCTGAGTGCAGCTCCGGGGGCACCCTCGAAGTAGGGACACCATGCTGCGTAGTCGGGACCGGGACGAAGGTCCTGGCGCTGTCCAGCAGGGAGGCGCGCTGAGCGGCGGCGGACCAGGGCTCCGTTGACTTGGGAATGAAGTCACCGGGGACCCGCAGCGGCTGTCCAAACACCAGCTCAGCGGACGACGACTGGAGGTCCTCCTTAGGCGCTGTCCTGAGCCCCAGCATGACCCACGGCAGCTTGTCAAGCCAGTCGCTGTCCGTGAGGCTGGCTCGAAGGGCGGCCTTCATGGATCGATGGAAACGCTCACAGAGCCCGTTCGCCTGCGGGTGATAGGCGGTTGTGCGGTGGAGCTTGACCCCCAGATTCTCCGCCACCGCTGCCCACAGCTCTGAAGTAAACTGTGAGCCACGGTCAGAGGAGAGATCAGCAGGGGTGCCGTAGCGGGAGACCCACACCGCGATGAACGCCCGGGCCAGGTCGGGGGCTGTCGTTGAGGAGAGCGGAACTGCCTCCGGCCAGCGAGTCGTCCTGTCCACCATGGTAAAGAGATAGGTGTATCCGTGCGAGGGGGGCAGCGGCCCTACCAGGTCCACGTTTACATGATCGAACCTCCGCTCAGGCACAGAGAACTGCTCCAGGGGGGCCTTGACGTGTCGATGCACCTTGGCGCGCTGGCAGGCGATGCACGTGTCTACCCAGGCCCTCACATCCCTCTTGAGCCCATGCCAGACGAATTTCTCTGACACCAGCCGTGAGGACGGTTTCCTACCAGGGTGAGACAAGCCGTGTATCGCCTCGAAGGCGGGGCGCCTCCAGTTGGCGGGGACCACCGGTCGTGGCTGACCCATGGAGACGTCGCACAGGAGCGTGGCCCCTGCGTCACCGAAAACCACCTCTTCTAGGCGCAGTCCTGTGTCCGACAACTTGAGAGCCTGGACGGCGGGGTCGGCGGCCTGGTCTGCAGCCATGCGCGCGTAGTCCAAACCCAGTTGGACCGCACCAACCACCGCCCTGGAGAGACAATCCGCGACCTGGTTGGACTTCCCAGCAACGTGCTGGATGTCTGTGGTGAACTCGGATATGTAGGCGAGCTGGCGCTGTTGGCGGTCGGACCACGGCTCCGCCACCTTGGACATGGCGTGCGTGAGTGGCTTGTGGTCCACGTAGGCCGTAAACTCGCGGCCCTCCAGTAAAAAACGGAAGTGTCTGACAGCAAGCCACAGCCCGAGGAGCTCCCTGTCGAATGTGCTGTACCTTTGCTCTCTGGGAGACAGCTGGCGGCTGAAGAATGCAAGAGGCTGCCAGGCGTCCCCAACCCACTGTTCGTACACCGCTCCCACAGCAAAGTCAGAGGCGTCCGTGGTGAGAGCAGTGGGTGCCGAGGGCGAGGGGTGGGCCAACATGGCAGCGCGGGCCAGGGCCGCCTTGGTGTCCTGAAAGGCTTTGACACGCTCCGCCGTCCAGTCCACCGGCTGCTTCAGAGTCTTGCCCTTCTGGGCATCGTACAGAGGCCGCAGGATGTGAGCGATGTGGTTGAGGAAGCGATAGTAGAAGGTTACCATCCCGATGAACCCCTTGAGCTCGCTGATTGTGCTGGGGCGCGGGAAAGCAGCGACAGCTTCCACCTTCGAGGGGAGGGGGGTCACCCCCTCTGCGGAGACCCGGTGCCCGAGAAAGTCGATGGTGTTCCGTCCGAACTCACACTTCGCCGGATTGACAATCAGCCCATGTTGGCTGAGCCGTGTGAAAAGGGCCCGGAGGTGGGACAGGTGCTCCTCCTCCGTGGTGCTTGCGACGAGGATGTCATCCAAGTAGACGAAGAGGAATGGTAGGTCCCGGAGCACCGAGTGCATGAGGCGTTGGAAGGTCTGCGCCGCGTTCTTCAGGCCGAACGGCATCCGCAGAAACTCGAAGAGTCCAAATGGCGTGATTACGGCCGTCTTAGGGACGTCCTCGGGGTGCACCGGCACCTGATGGTACCCCCGTACCAGGTCCACTTTGGAGAAGAAGCGTTTGCCTGCCAGGTTCGCTGAAAAGTCCTGGACATGTGGGACCGGGTAGCGGTCAGGCTTGGACGCGTCGTTGAGGCGGCGGTAGTCCCCACATGGGCGCCACCCGCCGTCTGACTTAGGGACGATGTGCAGGGGAGACGCCCAGGGGCTGCTCGAGCGCCGAACGATGCCCACCTGCTCCATATGCGCAAACTCCGCCCTGGCGATGGCCAGCTTCTCCGGGTTGAGGCGCCTGGCCCTGGCGTGGAGGGGAGGCCCCTCGGTCTCGATGTGGTGCTCCACTCCGTGTTTCACCGTGGGCGCGGAGAAGGTGGGCTTGGTAAGGTCGGGGAATTCGGCGAGCAGCCGAAGGTACTGGTCACTTTCGGCGAGCGTATTGGACCACCCGCTGTAGACCGCCTCCCCCTGTGTACAGGCGAAGGAAGCGAAAGTCTGTGAGTTGACCAGGCGCCTGTTCCCCACGTCCACCAACAGGTTGTGGGCGCACAGAAAATCCGCACCAAGGAGGGGAAATGTGACAGCCGCTATGACAAAATCCCACGAAAAGCATTGCCCTCCGAAGCACACGTCCACCGCCCTAGTGCCATAAGAGCAGATAGGTGTGCCGTCCGCGCCTGCCAACTGCGGACCACGCTCCTCCTTCGCCACATCCGATCTCTCTGCCGGAATGATGCTCCACTGGGCACCTGTGTCACAAAGGAAACTGCGACCAGAGGCGGTGTCTTGTATGAAGAGCAGCCTGTTGGTGACGCCAGCGCTCAGGGCCACTACTGAGTGCCGGCCCCGCCGTTTCCCGTCGGTCCGAAGGTGCAGGGTGAGCGGCACCGTTTGGCCTTGGCGCCAAAAGTGGCGTGGTAGAAACAATGGCCCGCAGCGTTACCCTGCTGGCCAGAAGGTCTGGCGTCATCCTTCGCTCTCCTGCGACGGTCGGGTGGCGGGGCGGCCGCGGGAGCGAGCAGGTCGGGGGACCGTTGAGGCATGGCCAAGACGAACCGGTCCGCCTCCCTGGCCAGGGCGCGGGGCTCCATGATGGCGGTGTTGGCCAGCGCCATCCTAACTTGAGCTGGCAATGTGCGCATGAACAGCTCTGTGAAGAGGATCATGGGGTCTTCTGTACCGAGCAGGTTTAGCATCCTCTCCATGCGCGCAGAAGGCCTCTCGTCACCCAAGTCCGACATGGCAAATAGGCGACGCACCCTCTCCGCAGTGGACAGTTCAAATGTCTCTAGAAGCAGGGCCTTGAGGCGCTCATATTTGTTCGTCGTCGGGGGAGCAGACAAAAAACCTACCACTCGAGCTGCGGTGGAGCTGCCCAACATTGCCACAGCATGGTTGTACCGGTCGTCGTCGTCATCGATGTCATTTTTGTTGAAATGTGCCTCTACAATAGCAAACCATGCAGCAGGCGTTGAGTCCCAGAACTCTGGTAGCTTGAGAGTGGGAGTGTGCGCACCACGCGTTACCCTGACAGGGGATGGTGATGGCTGCCGCTGGTTTGAACGTCTTCCTCGCCCGGACATTTTGCAGGATTGTAATGTTCGTTCGCTGGTTTTTGTACACAATTACGTTAACAAAAATCCACGTCGGGGTCACCAGTGTAGTGCCGGAGGAAAAAGGAAAGACGTAGGCAACGTAATGATAACTGTTTAATCAAAATAACAACTTGTACTCTCAGTACAGGACCAGAAAATAGATCACCAAAACTGTTGTGTCTAAACAGGAAGTTGCAACGTTAATAATCCTCCCCTCTGCCCCTAGTGCCAGAACTGGTTCCCTCCCACTACACAACCAACAGTAAGAGGAGAACATGAACCCATAATGTAGTCACTACAATCCCCTCTTTCCATACTTTATGTAATTTTATCAATGAACGTGGTATTACTGCTATTTCAAGGTGCGAGGGAGCACGCACACATGCAATTACATTTTTACCAAGTTACTGACACTGAAGTCACTGACGCTGAGGGGATGCTAAAATTGTCCTCATATGATAAAATCCACCACCTCCCCTGATTTTCTTTTACAACTTGAGTACTGAGTATAAGCATTTGCCTGGTTAGTTGTCATGATCAAACGTTACAAATGCAACTTACCGAGAAGCCCCCCTTCTCTGCCCTCTCCCGCTTCCAGACTACCCTATATAATAGCACTTGGCTTAATTCAGCCGCTATAATTGAGCCGCTATCACAGGGCGTTAATACAAACCTCATTCACCTGTGTTCATTTTACCTGCGTTGGTATTTATAGAAGGAAGCACGTACGCAATTTTAAACCATCTCAGCCCGTTTTATAAATAATGCTTACGTCCGTTTAGAAAAATGTGCTTACGTGAAAGTCAAAGATGACGTTCAAGGCCCCTTGACTACCATCTAATGACTGTAGTTATAATATGTATATATCTTGGTATTATGATTAATTTGCATACTTTTTTATGTTAAGGTCTCCATATGAACCTGGATCGTTAACACGTTAACATTGACAGCCCTAATAATAACTATGCTTACAATACCTCCTCTGTACATACTGGATATTGCATAGTTACCCATCACTGCCATTCTTGTTTCATTTATATCAGGTTCTTATCATATACATTATTTGCACTTTTTGGTTGGATGCTAAACTGCAATTCATTGTACTGTATAGTACTTGTACTCTGCGATGACAATAAAGTTGAATCTAATCTAAGAAGCCATTAACTGATTTTTCTGATTCAGTTGATGCATTAATTCATTCTGTTTCAATAGTCTCTCCTGAAACCATCCATTCTATAATTCGCCAGCTGGAGAGGCTGTCCAAAAGAACCGGCCTCACAGTCCATCTCCTGGCTTACAGGGACCATGTGACTGCCTACCAGGATGCTCTCTCCCACACTAAGACCAACCGTCTACTCTGCCCCCCCGACGCCCCCCACCCTCCTGGTGCTCCCGACCGCTGCTCCAAATTCCTGGACTTCTTCCACTCAAAGGTCGACTCCATCCACCAGCAGCAGCCAGCCCCTCCCGCTCCTCCTGCACATCAGCCACACGACGACCCCGCCCCAGCGCCCCCCCCCCCCAATGCTGCTTCTCCTCCTTCTCCCCAGTGGACGCTGCCCAGGTCGCCAGGCTGGTCACCCTGGCCAAGACCCCAACCTGCTCACTGGACCCCATGCCCACATAAAGTCTATAAATACCAAATATACTTGAGAATGAGCTTTGTATTTACGCCCTGTGATAGCGGCTCAATTAGTTAAAGTGAGCGG
This sequence comes from Nansenia antarctica, assembly GCF_963989245.1. Lineage (NCBI taxonomy): Eukaryota > Metazoa > Chordata > Actinopteri > Argentiniformes > Microstomatidae > Nansenia > Nansenia antarctica. The sequence continues at coordinate 32,542,221 of NC_137683.1, read as the reverse complement.
GAGAGGGCAGAGAAGGGTGGCTTCTCGGTAAGTTGCATTTGTAACGTTTGATCATGACAACCAGTACTCAAGTTGTTATTTTAGCATCCCCACAGCGTCAGTGACTTCAGTGTCAGTGACTTGGTAAAAATGTCAGTGCGTGCGTGGCCCCCCCCCCCCCCTCGCCCACAGTATTTTACTCAATATGCGCACAACTAAATGTTGAAATGGCAGTAATACCACGTTCATTGATAAAATGACATAACGGATGGAAAGGGGGGATGGCAGTTTTAGAAGGTGGATGATTTTTATGCCATCCCCCCTCAACTTGAGTGCTGATGACAACTAACCAGCAAATGCTTATACTGTAATAATATAATGGTCTTATTCTTATCAGGTGACATTGAAAATATGGCTGCTCACTCCCAGACACCGGAGACACCGGAGAAAAATCCAGTATAATTTAGCGCATTAGGCATGTTGAAGGGGAGATGGCGTTGCCTTGACAGCTCCGGAGGAATATCAAGGAAGACTGAATTACAATCATATACATCAGTTCCCTTTAAATCTTGAATTAAACTAATTTTCTCTGCTGATAACAACATCGTTAATTTCATTACGAGTCACGTTCACTTCGCATGAATTACAGTATAGGCAGTGCGGCTCACATGCCTGTAATAACTCCCCATAACCAGTAGGTAATGTGCGTACGCAAGGTCAATACTCGACGTAGAGCTACGATCGTTTCCACGGTCAAATTGACTCACGTTGAAATTGTATAAATCACTACGTCGACGTGGTTTTCTACGTACGACACGGGTAAGATCAAAATTTGATCTGAGTACTTTCTATAAATGAGGCCCCTGGTCAAGGACTGCTTACCCACCCTCTGCCCCTACATGGTGGGTATTATTAACACCTCCATGCTATCTGGCATAGTCCCCACCAGCTTCAAAACTGCCTCAGTCACCCCCATCCTCAAACAGCCTGGTCTGGACCCTGATGACCTCCACAACCACCGGCCGATCTCCAACCTTCCCTTCCTGAGTAAAACCCTGGAAAGAGCAGCCGCCGGTCAAATCCATCAGTACATGTCCAACCATGAGCTCTATGAGCCCCAACAATCTGGCTTCAGATCTCACCACAGCACGGAAACCGCCCTCATTAAAATCACCAATGATCTCCTCATTGCTGCTGACTCGGGCCGTTTCAGTATCCCCATCCTCCTGGACCTCTCTGCTGCCTTCGACACTGTCTCCCACACCATCCTCCTCAACCGCCTCTCCACCCACCTGGGTGTCACTGGTACAGCCCTCTCCTGGTTCACATCATACCTCTCCAACAGGGAACAGTTTGTCTCCATCCACGGCTCAAGCTCCCCCCCAGCCCCAGTCAACCAAGGCGTCCCCCAAGGCTCTGTACTCGGACCCCTCCTCTTCACCATCTACATGCTCCCCCTCGGCCAGATCCTCCGTCGTCACAGCCTTAACTACCACTGCTACGCCGACGACACCCAAATCTGCCTCAGCTCCACTCCTTCCTCTCCGCTCCCCCCCAGTCCCAAGTCAACTGCCTGCATGAAATAAAACCTGGATGACATCTAACCTTCTCAAACTCAACACCAAGAAAAAAGAGCTCATGGTTGTGGCACCCAAGGCGCTGCTCCGGAAGGTTGGGGACTTCATCCTCGAGGTCGACGGCTGCTCCATCTCCCCATCCTCCGAAGTCCGCAACCTGGGCGTCATCCTGGACTCCACCCTCTCCTTCCAGTCCCACATCAAATCCATCACTAAATCCGCCTTTTTCCACCTCAGAAATATCGCCAGACTACAACCTTCCCTCACTGACTCCGTTGCCGAAACCCTCATCCACGCCTTCGTCACCTCCCGTCTGGACTATTGTAATGGAGTCCTGTTCGGGGTTCCCACCAAAGCCCTGGACAGGCTCCAGTACGTGCAGAACTCAGCTGCCAGGGTCCTCACCCACACCAAGCCCTGGCAGCACATCACCCCCACCCTCATTCACCTCCACTGGCTCCCGGTTAAGTCCCGCATCACATTCAAAATCATCCTCCTCACCTACAAATCCCTCCACACCTGCGCCCCCCAGTACCTAACTGACCTCCTCCCCCAGCATACCCCTTCCGGGAACCTGCGGTCCGCAGACATGGGCCTGCTGTCCACCCCCCCACGCACCAACCTACGGACCATTGGGGACAGAGCCTTCAGCGTGGCTGCACCTACTCTCTGGAACTCCCTCCCCATAGTGATCCGCAACGCCCCCACCCTGGACTCCTTCAAACTAGCCCTCAAAACCCATCTGTTCTCCAAGGCCTTTGGCCCCTAGTCAATGTTTCAGTTTTGCTTTGTTTGTTTCCTGTTTTGTCTGTCCGTTTCATCCCCTTGTAAAGCGTCCTTGTTTTTTTTTTTTTTTGGAACTTAGTTTTTATTTCAGTTTCAACAACTTGTACAATCATGTCATGCTTTGTCTACAATTCTTTCCATTCTTATAGCTGTACACATATGGTCCATGGATGTGGTTCAAAGCATGACACACAAAGCAAAAAAGAGCGATCAACAAAAACATTGAGATGTCAATGACGGAATAAAATTAAAGATTTTGAAAAGAAAGAAAGAAAAAGGGTAGGGTCAGGGGGGGTTGGGTCAGGTGGGGGTTGTGTATGTGTGTGTGTGTGTGTGTGTGTATGTGTGTGTGTGAATGCAATGCAGGCATATATCTATGTGTAGTGATATGAAGTTAGTCTAGAATACAGAAATATACGAGTCGAGATGTGTGGAGGGGTTCACTGTATTAATATGGACATAACCGGGCTCCATCTTTTAATAAATAGATGTTTCTGGAGTCTCAGAGTGTATGTTATTTGTTCCATCTGGTAGATTTCCCATACCTTCTCTGTCCACATATTGTATGTAGGGGGGTCTGGTTTTAACCACTTAATTGTAATGCATTTAATTGCTACCGTTAGTAATATTTGTAAGAGATATATTCTTGCCCTTCCATCAATGCCTTCAGGTATAACTCCCAGTAGTGCCATCTTTGGATCTTTGGTAAATTTTTGGTGGAATACTGCTTCAAGGGCCTCAAACACCTCTTCCCAAAATGTTCTTAATTTGGGGCATGACCAGAATATGTGGGTGTGGTTGCCAATTTGCGTACTGCAATTTCTCCAACATTTATTTGAGTGTGTTGGGCCCATTTTAGCCATTATTTCTGGGGTTCTAAAGAATCTCATAACCACTTTCCATTTGAATTCCCTCCATGTATTTGAATTGGTCACTAAATGTGCTTCAGTGCATATTTCCTCCCATATGTCCTGTGATATGTCAGTATTCATTTCAGTTTCCCATCTCTCTTTCCTCTGTAGTGTATTATTCAAATCCATGGATAGAAACCTTTGGTAAAGGTCACCTATAATTTTCTTATTCTCGTTTCCTTTTTGCAGCTTTATCAAGAACTCTTCGATTTCAGTGGGCTCCAAGACTTTATTCCATTCTCTATGTTTCGTTAGGAAGCTTCTTAATTGTAGATATCTGAAAAAGTCTGTGTTAGGGAGCCTAAATTCCTCTCTTAACTGTTCAAATGATTTAAGGCTACCGTCTTTATGGAGTTGGTGCAAGTTAGTAAGTCCATGATCCGACCAATTTCTAAACCCTATATCTGTATTGGAGGGTTCGAAATTTTTCATAAGACCAATATTGGATAATGCTGAGATTGCTTTAGGTAAGCCAAATGAGAGTTTTATTTTCCTCCAAATCTTTAGTGTGACTCTGGTCCATTCACCTAGTTGAGTTTCCTTTAGAGGGACATCTATGAAAGGCAAGGTCTGTAAGGGCATCGAACATAAACTTTTTTCAATGTTGAGCCATCGTGTATATGAAGAGTCTTGGATCCATGCTGTTAGAGGCTTTAGCTGGGCCGCCCAGAAGTAGTATCTTAGGTTTGGGAGTTTCAGCCCACCATATGGTTTAGATAGTTGTAGTGTTTTAAGTCTGATTCTTGGGCGCCTTCCTTGCCATATGAATTTTGAGATGAGTCTATCCCACTTATCAAATGTGGATTTGGGGATATCGATGGGTAGCATCTGGAACAGGTATAGAAGCCTAGGCAGCACATTCATGCGTACACTCTCAATACGGCCCAATAGAGACAGGGGAAGTGTTGACCAGCGGTCTAGATCTTTACTGATATTTTGGATTATGCTTTTGTAATTTGCATCACTTAGGTTTTCTAACAATGAGGGGATTTGAATGCCAAGATATTTAATACCATCCTTGGGCCATTTAAACTCACTCTGGATTTTGATAGTTTGTGGAATTCTACCTCCTATGTCCATAGCCATTGTTTTATCAACATTTACTTTATAACCCGAGAAGTACCCATAGTTGGAAATAAGATCTTTTAGGCGTGGGATTGTTGTTGCAGGTTCAGTTAGATAAAGAAGCACGTCATCTGCATACAATGATAATTTATGTTGTTCCTCATTTATTGTCAGTCCCTTTATGTTGTCGTCGTCTCTAATGAGCTGTGCCAGTGGTTCAATACTGATATCAAACAGCAGGGGCGACAAAGAGCACCCCTGCCTGCAACCCCGTTCTAGAGTAAATCGGTCCGACAGAAATCCATTCACTTTTACAGCAGCTTGTGGATTTGAATATAGTGTTTGAATCCATTTTATAAAATTGGGGCCAAATTTGAGTCATTTTAGAGTTTGAAATAGGTATTGCCAAGATACTCGATCGAATGCCTTCTGGGCATCGAGGGATAATATCATTGCTTCTTCCTCCTTAACTTTGGGGTGAGTCATAATATTTAGTAATCTTCTTATGTTGTCCCCGTAGTATCTTCCCTTTATAAACCCGGTCTGATCGGGGTGGATAACTTGTGTGATAATTTTATTGACGCGTCTTGCTAGGATGGCTGTTAATATACGTAGGTTGGTGCATAAAAGTGAGATGGGTCTGTATGATTGGCATTGGGTGGGGTCCTTGCCCTCTTTATGTATTACAACTATTGTTGCGTCCCTCCATGAGGGGGCCGTGGTTCCAGATTGCAATGTATGGTGGTATGCTTTTAGCAATAAGGGACATACTGTCTCTTTAAATGTTTTATAGAATTCATTACTAAACCCATCCGGTCCAGGACTTTTATTGTTTTTTAGTGTAGAGATCACTTCTTGTATTTCCCATTCTTCAATTCATTATCATCTGTGCAGGTGTCCGTATTTTTGTAAAGAGATTTATACAATTCTGCAAAAGACCTTGAGATTTCATCAGGTTTTGTGAGAGTCGAGTTATGAGTTTTTAATTTCTGTACTATATTCGATGATTGTTGTTTTTTTAGTCTTAGTGCTAATAATCTACTTGCTCTGTTTCCATTTTCATAATATTTTTGGTTGGTAAACCTTAAACTGCCCTCAATCTTTTCAGTGATTAGGCTATTTAGATCCCTGCGTGCTTGTTTGAGAGCATTCAGTAGATTGGAGGTTGGTGTTCTTTTATGCTGTTGTTCAAGCAGCCTTATTTTATCCTCTAATTCTCCTTGTTTTGCTTCTCTATTCTTTTTTTTTCGCGCTCGCGTATGAGATAATGCGACCTCTAATGTATGCCTTAGCACAGTCCCATAGGATGAGAGGTGATATTTCAGGTGAGTCGTTAGTTTCTAGGTAATACTTTAGTTCAGTTGTTACAAATGTGATAAATTCCTCATCATTTAGAAGTGATGTATTTAATCTCCATTGTTTGGTTTTTGGCCTGTGACCATGATAATGCAAGAGGTGCATGATCAGATAGAGTAATTGGTAAGATCTTTATGTCTTCTATCCTGTGTAGTTCTGCTTTGGGTGTAAAGAAATAATCAATTCTCGAATAAGATGAATGTCTGTGCGAGTAGAAAGTAAAATCTCTACCTTTAGGGAATCTGCTTCTCCAAACGTCCACTAGGCCTGATTCTATCGACAAGTGTTTAAGCATTCTACTCATTCTAGAAGTGGGAGTTTTGGAGGTAGGTTGTCTATCCATTAGCTGGGACATAACACAGTTGAAGTCTCCTCCCAACAGTAGGATACCGGAGCTGTGTTGTATTGCTGTGTTAATGACTGTGCTAATGAAGCCGGGCTCATCCTCATTTGGAGCATATATGTTCATGAGGGATACATGTATCCCATCTATAGATCCATTCACTAAAATGAATCTTCCCTCAATGTCCTTGTGGACCGTTGTTGGTGTAAAGTTAACCTGCCTATGTATCAATATAGCCACTCCTCTCTTTCTACCTGACTGATGTGATGAGTAGAACACGCTGTCTGCCCAGGATTTCTTTAGTTTCTCATGTTCCATATCCGACAGGTGGGTCTCCTGTAGGAATGCTATCTGACAGTTGGCTCTTTTTAGCTGATTAAGGATTTTCTTTGTTTTATAGGATTGTGAAGGCCTTTAACGTTATAGCTTATAACCTTAAGTGATCCCATGGTTCAGAGTAAGAATTAGGGAGGATCTTAATTTTACCTGTAGGTATGGTGATGGCAAGGATAGGCACATGAATAGGAGAAGATTGTGAACTGCATGTAGTACAGTGTCTATGTGTGTGACTGTGTGAGTGTGGGTGTGTGGATATATGAGGGGTGGGTATGGGTAGGAGGTGTGGGGGAGTTGGGGAGTATATATAAGGGGAAAAAACAAAATAATGCAAGAGAAAACAAAATACATAAACATACACGTTGCTCTTATTCTTCCGGTATGATCCCTGTGGAACAGTGGGATCTGAACATAGAAATAAAAATGAAAAATCCGGACACTCAACCGACATGAGTGTCTGGACAGACTTTTGGGACATGGTCCCAGGCTGCGAGTCTGAACAGGCAGCTGTGCGAACAACCTTTAAGAGGGTTCGCCTTTGCTTGGTTATAGTACCAAACAGAATAGCTAGGAGTAGTTTGTTAACATTTCAGGCTCCCGTCGAACCTTGAGGTAAAACAAAAGGAGGGTGAAAACCCCCTAACCTTAATTTCGACATTGTCGAATACATTTTACATTGTATATGTATATATAAAGAAATAAGAGTAATAATAATGATGTCTAGAGGCAGAAATAAATAAAAGGATCGGAGAGAAGCATTAACGCAGTGGAAATTAAGAAACAAATAAAAACAGTCTCCTGGTCAGGTAATTTTCACTTCCCTGCCCCTTATGAATAAACAGATAGATTATTTCCCCCTTGGGGTAAGTTTTAAATTGAACTAACATATGTCCAGTCTCCTTCAACACTTGCATATAAACTGCTGTGAAGAACTACAATAACAACAAAGGGGTGGCATTGACGATGGTAATATATTTAAACAGATATCGTCCCGTCAAAGTTGGTCTTGTAATGACACTGAGACCCACTGGTCCGTGGCTGGGGGAGACCTACCCTGAACCTGTTGCCGGCATGACGTTCTTCTTAACGTAGTCCATCGCTTTGTCTGCATCTGTGAATTCCTTTTCTTCTCCCTTGTGTGTGATGCGGAGTCGGGCTGGAAACAGTATACCATACCGA
>NC_137683.1:32514689-32517189 GCF_963989245.1 Nansenia antarctica | reverse complement strand
GTGTGTGTCTGTGTGTGTGTCTGTGTGTGTGTCTGTGTCTGTGTGGCTACACAGTAACTGTCCCTCCTGAGACACCTGGGGCCCTATTATGCACTTCTTAACTTGCCGTCTTAAGTCTTAATTAAGACGCACCGCCAGGTTAAGACCTACCGCCACCCTTATTATGCGCTTCATACGCGCTCCTGCTATTATGCAGGTGTCGCTAGGCGCCCACACATAAGACGTAAGACTCCCGTGCATATATTACTCATTGTGGGAGTGTTCATATGTTAATGAAGTGCGCTAGGCGCCCCTGCTATTATGCGATCTGACTTTGCGCCTAGCGCTAAGAAGTGGTTTGAAAAGTTCTTAGGCGCTAGACTTCATGCACGTTTTGAAACACGAGCGCGCCTCCGCGGTTTGCGCATGCGCGCCGACCGACAGTGGGTCTTAGGCGCCCACTACCGCACGCATAATAGCAAAGTGGCCTTGACCACGCCTCCACGTCTTAAGTTTAGATCGACCGCCTCGTCTTATTGCTTAAGACTTATGAAGTGCATAATAGGGCCCCTGGTGTTCTACCTCCCCCCCCTCAGCCTCCCCTGGTGTTCTACCTCCCCCCCTCAGCCTCCCCTGGTGTTCTACCCTCCCCCCCCCTCAGCCTCCCCTGGTGTTCTACCTCCCCCAGCCTCCCCTGGTGTTCTACCTCCCCCAGCCTCCCCTGGTGTTCTACCTCCCCCAGCCTCCCCTGGTGTTCTACCTCCCCCAGCCTCCCCTGGTGTTCTACCTCCCCCAGACCATAATACTACTCACCCACACAGGTGCGTCTGTCGGGCCCCAGCCGCAACCCTGGCGAAGGACACTGGCATCGCACCTCTCCCTTCATGACCTCACAGCCGTACTGGCAGTTAGCCATACCACAGGTACGCGCATCTACACAGGAAACAGTTAGCCATAGAGGTACGCCCATCTACACAGGAAACAGTTAGCCATAGAGGTACGTGCATCTACACAGGAAACAGTTAGCCATGCCACAGGTACGCGCATCTACACAGGAAACAGTTAGCCATGCTACAGGTACGCGCATCGACACAGGAAACAGTTAGCCATAGAGGTACGCGCATCTACACAGGAAACAGTTAGCCATAGAGGTACGCGCATCTACACAGGAAACAGTTAGCCATAGAGGTACGCGCATCTACACAGGAAACAGTTAGCCATAGAGGTACGCGCATCTACACAGGAAACAGTTAGCCATAGAGGTACGCGCATCTACACAGGAAACAGTTAGCCATAGAGGTACGCGCATCTGAATGAATGAATGGTCTTTATTGTCATTAATACAGTACAGGTACCATACAACGACATTTGGGAGGGGGGGCTCCCCTGGTGCTAGGAAAAAAATACTAAGAACAAGAAGGGAAAAGAGCTGGTTTACATAAATAAAGGCTATATACACTATCCACTATACTATACTATACAAATAAAACACTGTGCTGTACTGTATGCTATGCTATAAATATCCTAACATTTCCTATCTCTGAACCTTATGTACCCTAGGGTTGTCATATTGCACATAGAGCATCTACACAGGAAACAGTTAGCCATAGAGGTACGCGCATCTACACAGGAAACAGTTAGCCATAGAGGTACGCCCATCTACACAGGAAACAGTTAGCCATGCCACAGGTACGCGCATCTTAGTTGTTGCATTAATAATAATAATAATAATAATAATAAATAATAATAATAATAATAATACATTAGACTTATAGAGCGCTTTTTTAGACACTCAAAGATGCTTTACAAACAGAAAAGATTGAGTAGTAATAATAAAAGGAAACAAAAGATAAATAAAAGAAAGTATAGGGGGCTATTTAATTTTTTGACTACTAAATCCGTTTTTTTGTTTTTGTACTGTGTGTGTAACCCCTAAAGACAGAGTAGTGAAGTGCTTTTTTACAAGGAAACATTCATTCTTCAAAATGTTTCAACATTGCCCCTTTCCGCCTGCAGGAACACACACACACACACACACACACACACACACACACACACACACACACACAGTTTATCTCTGTCAATGTTAAGAAAGGGGCCTTAGGTGGTAGGTGGTATGTTTTGCAAGGCCAGTAACTGATGTTAGAAGGTGTATGTATGTGTGCGTGCGTGCGTGCGTGCTTGGTGCGTGCGTGCGTGCTTGGTGCGTGCGTGCTTGGTGCGTGCATGTGTGTGTGTGTGTGTGTGTGTGTGCGTGCGCGTGTGTGTGTGTGTGTGTTTTTGATTGAATTGATTGAAAACTTTATTAGAATGTTTGCAGAAGTAGGTACATGAAAGTACATATTACATACAAGGTCAAACTAAGAGGATAAAAACCCAAGAAAGCCACTGGCTTATTTCAATTGGGGTCCTTGATTTTCAATTCATCGTTACATGTAAGACAGACATAAGAAAAGAACTAGTACTATCTACATGATAATACAGACAAATAACTATTACTATCTACAAGATAAACGTACAT
>NC_137683.1:32489689-32497189 GCF_963989245.1 Nansenia antarctica | reverse complement strand
CAGTGAAATGTGACCCAAATCCGTTTTTTTGGCCGACATGTGAACTGATTTATGCATGACCGTGGGAACAGCGCAAGTCACATGAAATCTGACTTTTTAAAATCCGACCTGGGTCGCGTTCAGAGGTGGTATTACACCTGGGTCGTGTTCAGAGGTAGGGTAGGGTGTTGGGTAGGGTAGGGTGTTGTATTACATCGGATACATGTCTGATATTTAGCAACACGCCCACCGTCTGAACTGTCAAGTGGCGTTTAATGCGACTTTTACATCACTCTAGCAGGGTTGCCAGATGGGATTGACAATTTACAGCCTAACCAGTCTATAACCGCTAAATCCAGTAGCCCATTCGGCGGTAACCCGCCCCATCTGGCAAGCCTGCACTCTAGACGCAAGTATAGCAGCGAACAAAAAAACATAGCTAAGCATCTGGCTCTCTTTTTCCTCATCCTTCTTCTTTTGACCACTTGCTCATATCTTTGTCGGCTTCCGCTGCACAAAAACTTGAAATTGAAACCAGTTGTAACGTTATCATGGTATCCATGGTTACTTCTGTAAACAGTGCGCTGCGCGTGACGTCCTGATGTCATTGTTATTGTCCTTCTGCGCATGCGGGCCTGTTCAGGGCCGTGGAATGTTCACACGGGAGTCAATTTAGGTCAAATATAGGTCACATTTTAAAAGTCATGTGAACTGCCAAACAAAAAAATAATATCTGTGTAAAAAATCGGAATTGAGCATCAAGACCTGCCGTGTGAACGAATATCACAACATCTCACACACCTGCTGCTGTGGAACAGTGTTGTACTTCACCCAGCAGATGTGGCAGGTGGATGTTATTAGTCGTGTTTTCTTTTCTTTTTTTTCTTTTTTTCAGATTTTATCCCCTTTTTCACCCAATTTGGTAGCCAATTGAACCCAACCTAGCATCCAATTATCCCCTGCCTATTGCGTAGGATCCGCCACACGACCCCGTGGCCGGCAGCCCCAGAGGAGGCCGCCAGGCAGACTAGCTGACTGGCTCCTCGAGCCCAGCACCGTTATTCCGGCACCCCGGGGGCGCTGTTGCGTGACGGATCCTTATCCGGAACTATTCCTATACCGCCCTCGAGAGCGGCCGCCCAATATGCCGCTCTCTGTGTGTGCCCCAGCCATATCCGGTTCTGGCGAGCTGGGATTCGAACCCAGTCCCCGGTGGGCAGCTTGCACTAGTGGCTAGTGCTTAGACCGCTACACCACCGCGGGGCACATTAGTCGTGTTTTCTAAGTGTTTCTAGGTGTTTGTGATCAGAGGGAGGTGTGTGTGATGTGTGTGTACAGTGGAGGTGTGTGTGTGATGTGTGTGTACAGTGGAGGTGTGTGTCTCTGATATCTTTGTACAGCTGCCACGTGGTTAAAAAGTGCAGCTCTGTTTCCTCCTGGTTTAGTGTGCAGTGGGTGCACAGTCTGTCTGGTCTGTCTGTCTCTCTGTCTGTCTGTCTGTCTGGTCTGTCTGTCTGTCTGTCTGTCTGTCTGTCTGGTCTGTCTGTCTGGTCTGTCTGGTCTGTCTGTCTGTCTGTCTGTCTGTCTGCCTGGTCTGTCTGGTCTGGGGAGCCAGGTCTGCCTGTGGCGGCCTTTCTCGATGGCCAGGTTGTGTTCACTTAGTCTGTACATAGTCAAGGATCTCCTTAGCTTTGGGTCTGTCACAGTACTCAGGTATTCTGCCACTGTTAGGGCTTTCACACCGGCAAAGAACCGTGCCGGTTCGCGTTCGTGTTCGGAAACCTCAGAACGTTGGCGCTGTCTGGCGAACGAGCCCGCGTTCATACCAGTGTGTCGTTCGCCAGACAGCGCCAACGTTCGGAGGTTTCCGAACGCCAACGCGAACCGGCACGGTTCTTTGCCGGTGTGAAAGCCCTATGTGTGTTCTCTGTTTAGGGACAAATAGCATTCCATGTTGCTCTGGTTTTTGGTTGATTCTTGCCAATGTGTCAGATAATTTTCTTTTTATTTTCTTATAATTTGGTTTAGTTTAATAGGTGGCTCTGCTTGTGACTGTGAGAGTCCCAGAACTAGCTGGCTGAGAGGGCATCTCCCTAGAGTCTCTCTGTGGGTAAGGGCTTTGTTGTGGAGCGTGTCAGGGTGACTTTCTTAACCTTTCTCCCTCTCTTCTCTCTCCTTTCACTCCCTCTCTTTCTCTCCCCCTCTCTCCCTCTCTGCCCCTCCCTCCCACTCTATCTCTCCCTCTCTCTCCCCCTCCATCTCTCTCTCTCTCTCCCTGTTTCCCCCTCCATCTCTCTCTCTCTCTCTCTCTCTCTGCCTAGGGAGGACTAAAGGGTTAAGTCCAGCGACCCCCCCCCCCCCCCGGTGGTCTGTGACCGTGCCCTACTCTGAGGTCGTCCAGCGGTCATGTCTGGTATGACCAGCGGCGTGTGTGTGCAGAGCAGCCACCACCTCTCCTCCTCTTCCTCCTCCTCCTCCTCTTCTTCGCTACATAAGGACAGCGCTGCTACACGGCACCAGAACAACCACAACCACAACCACAACAACAACCACAACAACGCTCAACACAGTCTCGGTCAGGGTCAGGGTCAGGGTCAGGGCGCGGCGGCGTGCGGTCTGCCCCCCCCGCCCCCCCCGGTCGCCGTCCTGGACTACAACGCGGAGATGGAGCGATACCGCTCCTTCGCTAGCTTCTACAAGAGCAACGTCGTGAGCGCCGCCTTCCCTCCCTCCGCCGCCAAGATGGCCGCCGCCGCCGCCCTCTTCCCCGGCCTGGGGGGGGCGCCCTGGGGTTGCCACGACAACGTCAACGTCAACATGAACGCGGCCGCCCAGATGCTGTGGGGGCGGAAGCCCATGGGGGCGCAAGCCGTCGTCTCCGCCCCCCCGCCCCTGCCCCCCCCCCCGCCCCTCCCCCACCACCACCACCCTCACCCCCATCCCCAGCAGCAGCACGCCGTCTCGGCTACAACCGCACAACAACCCCACATGCAGCAGCAGCAGGCGCACCGGACCAGCATGCACCTGCTGCACCAGCAGCAGCCGAGGGGAGGGGGAGGGGGAGGGGGAGGGGGAGGGGAGGGAGGGAAGCAGCACAACGGACATACCACGACGCAGCAGGAGGAAACGCATCATCATCTTCATCATCATCACCTGGTGCACCACAGCAGCAGCAACAGCAACAACAACAACTTCCTGTCTGGCTACACCCCCGCCGCGGGCCAGGCGGTCGGCCACGCCCAGCCGGACATGATCAGCCTATCGGAGGGCGGCTGCAACGCGGGAGGGGGAGGAGGAGGAGGCGGGTCGATCGTCGGGGGTTTCTCCGCCATCCCGACCCTGGGGGGGTTGGGCTGCTTACGTCATCGTCATGACGATGGGGTCGGCGGCCGCGGGAGGGATGTCGGACACGCCGCACAGCGCCTTCCAGATGACCAATCACAGCCAGCAGCTGCAGCAGCAGCAGCGCTCGGACTGTCAGCAGGCCTGCTCCTCCTCCCCCTGCCCCTCCACGTCGCCGTTGTCGGGGACGACGGGGGGAGGGGGGGGGGGGGTCGTCGGGGGGGGCCGGGGCCAACAAGCGCAAGAGGAAGCGGTGCGGCGTGTGCGCCCCCTGCAGGAGGCTCATCAACTGCGGCGTGTGCTCCTCCTGCCGCAACAGGAAGACGGGTCACCAGATCTGCAAGTTCAGGAAGTGCGAAGAGCTGAAGAAGAAACCAGGGACCGGCGTGCTGGAGGTGAGACACACACACACACACACACACACACACACATCCTATGTCCCCCTCTCTCTCTTTAGACTGTAAAACTGTGTTTTGGTTTAGAAAACTGTGTCGGTCTCTCAGGACTTGTATTAGAGTGGTTTAAATCTTATCTAGCTGGTAGACATTTCTCTGTTGTCCTGGGAGACTCTGTTTCTGATAATGTTGACATGTGGGGTCCCTCAGGGGTCTGTTCTGGGTCCCTTGCTCTTCTCCCTGTACATGATCCCATTAGGTGGAATCATCAGAAAACATGGTGTCAATGTTCATAGTTATGCTGATGATACTCAGCTGTACATATCAGTATCGCCTGATAATTCACATGCACTCAGCTCGCTGGAGAATTGTCAACGAGATATAACACTTTGGATGTCCAAAAATGTTATGCAACTAAAATGTAGATTCTTGTCATTGGACCAAAACCACAAAAAGACAAATTGTTGAATACCATGGGAACCTTGCTTTCAAACTGCAAATATGAAGCTAAGAATCTAGGTGTGATTATAGATTCTGACTTAAGCTTTGAGCCTCACTTCAAATCTATCACTAGAAATGCTTTTTATCATCGATATTGCAATGTTATTTTCTCAAGCTGATGCAGAAGTGTTAATGCATGCTTTTGTTATTACACGTTTGGACTATTGTAACAGTCTCCTTTCTGGTCTTCCGAAGAAAGCTATTGGCCAGCTGCAATTAGTCCAAAATGCAGCAGCGAGAGTTTTAACCGAAACAAGCAGAAGAGCTCATATAACTCCTATTTTAGAGACTCTACACTGGCTTCCTGTTAAGTTCAGAATATATTTCAAGATCCTTCTGCTTGTTTATAAAGCTCTCACTGGCATAGCACCAGAATATGTTCAGGTCTTCTGCTAGCATATCAGCCCAATAGAGCTCTCAGGTCTTCTGCTAGCATATCAGCCCAATAGAGCTCTCAGGTCTTCTGCTAGCATATCAGCCCAATAGAGCTCTCATGTCTTCTGCTAGCATATCAGCCCAATAGAGCTCTCAGGTCTTCTGCTAGCATATCAGCCCAATAGAGCTCTCAGGTCTTCTGCTAGCATATCAGCCCAATAGAGCTCTCAGGTCTTCTGCTAGCATAGCAGCCCAATAGAGCTCTCAGGTCTTCTGACGCTGGTTTTCTCTGTGTACCACATGTACAAAAGAAGAGATTTGGTGAGGCTGCATTCTCATTTTATGCTCCAGATTGTGGAATTCACATCCAGTTTACATTAGGGATGCAACCTCAGCACATATGTTCAAGTCAAGACTAAAACCCCATCTTTTTAATATTGCCTTTAAATGACTAAATAATTAAATTATGATTATATAATGATTAAAGCACTTTGAGCTGCAAAGCTATACAAATAAAGTTATTATTATTATTATTATTATTACTATTTCAGTGTCTCTCAATCTCTCTCTGTCTCTTTCTCTCCCTCTCTCTCTATGTCTCTCTATTTCTCTCTCTCTCTGTGTGTCTCTCACTCTCTCTGTGTGTGTGTGTGTGTCTCTCTCTCTCTCTCTCTCTCTCTCTCTCTCTCTCTCTCTCTCTCTCTCTCTCTCTCTCTCTCTCTCTCTCTGTGATTAAAGATGTTACTGCCCTGCGCTACCTTGCTCTGCCAGTCCCAATTATCTGTAATTACCACTGAGTGAATGTGTGTGTGTGTGTGTGTGTGCTTGCCATCCCAGGCACCCTGCCAAGCCATCTCAGTTATGTAAAACCCCCCAACGGCAAACACACCACACACACACACACACACACACACCACACACACACACACACACACACACACACACTCACACACACACACACACACCACACACATACACACACACACACCACACACACACACGCACACACAAACACACACAAACACACACGCACACATACACACATACACGCAGGCACGCACGCACGTATGCACGCACACAAACACACAAACACACACACACACACACACAGTACTGGGATAGGGAGTTAGCTTTAATAGCTCTGCTAATTTGGCTTGCTAATGGGGCAGTGGGGGCTAACTGTGTGTGTGTGTGTGTGAGTGTGTGAGTGTGAGTGTGAGTGTGAGTGTGTGTGTGTGTGTGTGTGTGTGTGTGTGTTTGTGTGTGTGTGTGTGTGGATATTTATTACAGACAGTTGCAGTGTGTTGCCTCATGCATCTCTCTCTCTCTCTCTCTCACGTGTGTGTGTGTGTGTGCGTGTGTGTGTGTGTGTGTGTGTGTGTGTGTTCTTACAGTGTCTCTCTTCTCTCTGCAGAGACCCTCAGTCCCAGGAGGAGAAACATTCCGATGGTTCTTTTAAAGACCGGACCACAACCTGACCACAACCTGACCACAACCGGACCACAACCTGACCACAACCGGACCACAACCTGACCACAACCTGACCACAACCTGACCACAACCTGACCTCAGTCCCAGGAGGAGAAACATTCCGATGGTTCTTTTAAAGACCGGACCACAACCTGACCACAACCTGACCACAACCTGACCACAACCTGACCACAACCTGACCACAACTTGACCACAACCGGACCACAACCTGACCACAACATCACCACAACCTGACCACAACCTGACCACAACCTGACCACAACCAGACCACAACCTGACCTCAGTCCCAGGAGGAGAAACATTCCGATGGTTCTTTTAAAGACCGGACCACAACCTGACCACAACCTGACCACAACCGGACCACAACCTGACCACAACCTGACCACAACCTGACCACAACCAGACCACAACCTGACCTCAGTCCCAGGAGGAGAAACATTCCGATGGTTCTTTTAAAGACCGGACCACAACCTGACCACAACCTGACCACAACTTGACCACAACCGGACCACAACCTGACCACAACATCACCACAACCTGACCACAACCTGACCACAACCGGACCACAACCTGACCACAACCGGACCACAACCTGACCACAACCTGACCACAACTTGACCACAACCTGACCACAACTTGACCACAACCTGACCACAACCTGACCACAACCTGACCACAACCGGACCACAACCTGAACACCTCACCGTGACCTGACATGACCAGACCCCCCCCCCCCCCCCTCTGGTTAGCTGTGGTTGAGTGAAGGTCAAAGGTCAGCTCCACCACGTTTCTCCTCTCTACCTCCTTCTCATAGACTCTCAGCCACATGACAAGAAACAAGATGGCCGCCGCGGATGTCCATGTCCAACTGTCCCCATGTGGTTTATTGCATCCGAGGACAAAACAAACTACAAATCCCAACAGACCACCTGGGGAAGCTGCAGGCATCTTTCTTTCTTTTCAAGAGACTTTTCTACCTGGCACCGGCACACGTCCAGGTAGGACGTACCTGCCTGTATGTGACTCAGTCTGGTCCTCTGGTCCGCATGTCGGCAACCAATCAAAATGTTCTAACTTTTCTCTTGAAACACGGAACTACGTTTCAACGCTGTTGAGAATCACGACACAAACTCGCTAGTCGAGCCAGAATACTGCAACAACACAATGTATTGGGTGAGTAATCCCCACTGCTGCCTAGTTAACTAGAACACTACTTTACATTGTTAGCTAGTTAACTACAACACTACTTTACATTGTTACCTAGTTAACTACAACACTACTTTACATTGTTACCTAGTTAACTAGAACACTACTTTACATTGTTACCTAGTTAACTAGAACACTACTTTACATTGTTACCTAGTTAACTACAACACTACTTTACATTGTTACCTAGTTAACTAGAACACTACTTTAC
>NC_137683.1:32474689-32479689 GCF_963989245.1 Nansenia antarctica | reverse complement strand
ACACACACACACACACACACACGCACACACACAGACATACACCATGTAACACACACACACACACACACACCATGTAACACACACACACACACACACACACACACACACCATGTAACACACACACACACACACACGCACACACACCATGTAACACACACACACACACACACACACACACACCATGTAACACACACACACACACACACACACACAGACACCATGTAACACACAGACAGACACACACACACACACACACACACACAGACACCATGTAACACACACACACACACACACAGGGGGGAGGAGCCAGTCTCTTCCTGTCTTTTACCTCTCCTGGTCTTCAGGTAGGTTTCCAGGGAGACGGGAGGGGGCGGGTAGGAGAAGGATCCACCAATCACAGCTCTGCTCAGCATCTGGCCCTCGTCCACACTCTTCAGCCATTGGATGAACTGACGGACGGGGCGGAGCCTCCTGTAGGGCATCACTGAGTGGTGGCCGCATCCTGAGGACGACCAATCAGCATGAAGGACAGTCTCTGTCAGCCAATCAGCATGAAGGACAGTCTCTGTCAGCCAATCAGCATGAAGGACAGTCTCTGTCAGCCAATCAGCATGAAGGTTTTAGACACCTTCTGAATTCTTGTGTTGTCATGTATTCATGTTACTAGGCAGACATGCCTGCTGTTCTACAGGAGAACTTTATTTTATATATTTTTCCCAAGTTATATCATTTTAAGCAGTACAGCTGTGTGTGTGTGTGTGTGTGTGTTACCTGAGCAGTACACCTGTGTGTAGGTAGTGTGTGTGTGTGTGTGTAGGTAGTGTGTAGGTGTGTGTGTGTGTGTGTGTGTGTGTGTGTAGGTATCAGTGTTTCCTCTACATGCATTTATTGGTGGCGGGCCGCCACGAATGAATTTCCTCCGCCACGAATTGATTCAGTCCACAAACAAAACAAAAAAAAGTTCTCAAAAAAAAAAAAATCTGAACATTTTAGCTGATTAAAATATATCTGATCCTAGATCAGCGCTATAATGGATGTTGACTAAAAGTGCACCTAAATCCACGCACATCTCTCTCTAACCGCTGATCCAAAATCAGATTAATGACATTCAGTTGACGACGTGACACAAGGGCTCCTGATTGGTCTAAATGTGAACTGTGGTATTATTGTTATTGTGTACAGGCCACCGTAGTGACATCAGGGGGGTATTCCATCAACATCGCTAAAGGGAAGATCCAGGTTTAGTCGGATAAATCTCGCGAGAGTTCTTAAAAATATCCAGGCATATTCTGATAGGTCTCGCGAGAGTTATCAAAAATAAGCCAGGATTTTCCTTTAGCGACGTTGATGGAATACCCCCCAGGTCAGGTGGGCAGGTTACGACGAGACAACAAGAGACCGGTATTGTAGAGCTTACAGAGCGAGTTAAAATAAAGACACTTACATTGAAATACAGAAGGACTCACGTGTATGTTTAATAGAATAACACGACATGGTGTCAGAAGTCCTGTTAGTGAGTGTTAAGAGTTAGATCGGCCGACAAGTGTCATTTGAGCTCGTGACGGTGAGAAGGGAGAAGAAAAAATGGATGCTAATGCTAACGCGGGAGCAGCTGCAGTCCAGAGAGCTTCTTCGAAAAATTAAACGAAAACAGCGACAGATGGATGGATTTTTCAAGAAAAAAGATGTCCCAGACACTTCAAACATTGCTGAAGCTAGCAGTGGCTATGAGCGACCCGAAACTGCATGGCTGGCAGGACCAAAGAAGCTAGGTGGTGGATCAGCTAACAGCGTTTATGGCGGGGTACCACCACCACCAGCTACAACTACAACTACAGCGGGAGAGCCATCAGCATCGGCTAGCTGTGTTGGTGTATCAGCAGACATTAGCAAGTCAAAAAACTATTCTTATGTGCCGTCACTTTAGCAACGACACAGGATTGTCAAGGGGAAAAGAAGGGGAGACGATTTTTTTATTGACAACGGAATTACATGCTGGAAAAACATGCAGCTAAAATTCAGGGAACATTTAGACAATAAGAGACACACGGGAGAAGTACGGGAAAACAGGGCTCATGTGGGTCTCATCAAATGTAAGAGTTTGTTTTCTTTAACTCAGCTGATACTCAGCTGTTTACCGAATGCTCCATCTGACTGTGATTTTACTTCTGTAATGTGGTGGGTTGACATAATTCACGCACGGAACTATAGGTTGAGAGTATTGTTCCGTCCGCAGTTGAGTGCGTAGTACCCAAGTTGTTTATTCAGTTCTATTTACTGCTTGAGTGTGTTGTTGACAATCGTTCATGTCCTTCATTAAACGTTTAGCTTTGTCATTTGATACGCCGCCTACGACTACCATCTCTCTGCACTACAGTAAACAGTTAATCAGTAACGTTAGCCGCTTTTGTGCTCATGTAGGCCTACTTCGTATTATATTATAGCTGATGATCTTTGTGTGTGTGTATGTGACTGTCAGTCACAAGTTTATATTCTGTATATTCATTATTATTTTTTTGGCCATCCTCTAGTTTTGGCTGAAATGAGGTCGTTGTTTAAAAAATAAAAAAACACAAAAAAAAACGCGTGCGCGCGCCGTCAGGGCTATCCGCCACCAATGTAAAAATTCCTGGAGGAAACACTGAGGTAGTGTGTGTGAAGGAGATGTGTGTGTGTGTGTGTGTGTGTGTTACCTGAGCAGCACACCTGTGTGTAGGAGGTGTGTGTGTGTGTGTAGGAGGTGTGTGTGTGTGTAGGAGGTGTGTGTGTGTGTGTGTGTGTGTGTAGGAGGTGTGTGTGTGTGTGTGTGTTACCTGAGCAGTACACCTGTGTGTAGGAGGTGTGTGTGTGTGTGTGTGTGTGTGTGTGTGTGTGTGTAGGAGGTGTGTGTGTGTGTGTGTGTGTGTGTGTGTTACCTGAGCAGTACACCTGTGTGTAGGAGGTGTTGGTCAGGTAAGGAGCTGAGGAAGTGTTGATCAGTTGCAGTCTGGTGCACACCACCACTGACACTGGAGGGGGGGGGGGAGGGGGGGAGGGGGAGGGGGGGGGGGGGGGGAGGGGGAGGGGGGGAGGGGGAGGGGGGGAGGGGGAGGGGGAGGGGGGGGAGGGAGGGGGGGGGGAGGGGGGGAGGGGGGGAGAGGAAGAGTTTCAAGAGTTGTGTAATGGTAAGAGTGTGTGTGTGTGTGTGCGTGTGTGTGTGTGTGTCTGTGACGTGTGTGTGTGTGTGTGTGTGTGTGTCTGTGACGTGTGTGTATGTGTGTGTGTGTGTGTGTGTGCGTGTGTGTGTGTGTGTGTGTGTGCGTGTCTGTGAGTGTGTGTGTGTGTGTGTGTGTGTGTGTGTGTGTGTCTGTGACGTGTGTGTGTGCGTGCGTGCGTGCGTGTGTTGAGCTCACGTGGGTATAACTTGGTGTGTATCTCTGGTTGTGAGGTGGAGAACAGCTGAATCGTGATTGGCTGTTCCGACGTTCCGTCCACCAATTGCAGCCAGCGATACTCCAACAGCTCCGCCCCCTTTCCCTCTGCAGGACAAACACAGTGATGTCACCTTTAACCTTTAACCTGTCACCTTTACCCTGTCACCATCATCATCATCACCACCACCACCACCATCACCATCGTCATGGTAACCCTGATGACCCTCACCGTGGTTCCTGATTCGTTCAGGCCGGCCAGCGAACAGCACCAGGCCGATGACATCACAGACGTTTCCATGGTGACGGTTGACGAGCTCCTGCCTGTGTGAGACAGACTATACTATAGAACACACACCAAGCAGTGTGTGTGTGTGTGTGTGTGTGAGTGAGTGTGTCTGTGACGTGTGTGTGTCTGTGACATGTGTGTGTGTGTGTGTGTGTGCGTGTGTGTGTGAGTGAGTGTGTGTGCATGTGTGTGTGAGTGTGTGTGTGTGTGTGTGTGTGTGTGTGTGTGTGTGTGTGTGTGTGTGTGTGTGTGTGTGTGTGTGTGTACCCGCTGCAGAAGGAGTAGGAGGCGTGGGGCGGACGGCAGTCCGGAGAAGCAGAGGATTCTGGGACGATGGAGACGTCAGCTGACGGGTTTCTAGAGTTCAGACTGATCTCTGAGAGGGGGGGGGGAGGGAGGGGTGAGAGAGAGGGAGGTTATTGTGTGTAGGTGTGTGTGTGTGTATCTATTAGGGATGGGACGATACACTCACCTCTCGATACAGGGCTTCACGATACGATATCATAAATAAAACCAGATCAGTGTTTCCCCTAGGTTTGCTGCCTTGGGTGGGTGGCCAGCGTCATGTCCAGGGGGTGTAGGAGATAGGCTCCTGCCCTATGGGCCATTAGGCTCCAGAACCATCGGTTCTCAAGGCTACTTACTTATGTGGTCTTGACTACCTGTCCACTTTCTCACCTGGTTCTTGCGCTCTCTCTCTCTCTGGTGTGCCGACACCATCCTGCTCTCTCCTTCTCTCCCTCTCTATCCTCCTCTCTCCCTCTTTTGCTGTCAACCAAAAGGCAAACATAACAACCAGAGTATTTCTAATCTAATAAGAGGTATAAATTGATCCATATCAATTTATAACATAATTATAATTGAATATTGGATTGCTGTGGGCAATGCAGTCAGATAATGTCATTTTGACTTTACTCTCTCACCTGAAAAAAAATCTTATATTATAATATATAAAAACAGACATTTCCAATCCTTCAATCCACTGTCCATGTACTGTAAATATGCCATTATGGTATTACCATAAAGCCCAATTCTAGCAGAATAAGAAATATCTACTTTAAGTAAAATAATAAAGTGCCTCCAGTTAGCTCTTTAGTTGGCAAGTGTGCAGCAGACTAGCTCATCTCATCACCTCTGAGCTAGCCAGCTTGCTAGTTCTTTGACTATTTACACCATGGAATTATAGTCACACACTTTCTAGTCACAATAATAACGACCAATTTTAACCAACTTTCTCAGTCGAACACTCAGCAATTATATTTGCTAACGTTTCAACTTTCTTACTTTCATGGTTATGTGAA
>NC_137683.1:32459689-32469689 GCF_963989245.1 Nansenia antarctica | reverse complement strand
TCCTCTCTCCCTCCCTCCCCTCCTCTCTCCCTCCCTCCCCTCCTTTCTCCCTCCCTCCCCTCCTTTCTCCCTCCCTCCTCTCTCCCTCCCTCCCCTCCTCTCTCCCTCCCTCCCTCCCTCCCCTCCTCTCTCCCTCTCTCCCTCCCTCCCTCCCCTCCTCTCTCCCTCCCTCCCTCCCTCCCTCCCCTCCTCTCTCCCTCTCTCCCTCCCTCCCTCCCCTCCTCCCTCCCTCCCTCCCTCCCTCCCTCCCCTCCTCCCTCCCTCCCTCCCTGCCTCCGCGATGTGAAGGAGTGGATGGCCCAGAGCTTCCTACAGCTGAATGAGAGCAAGGGGGACATCCTCCTCACCGGCAACACCACCGCCATCACTCAGCTCAGCACCAACATGGGAAGCCTGTCCACCCTTGTCAGACCACATGTCAAGAACCTCGGTGTCATCTTTGACTCCGAGCTTAACCTTGACCGACAAGTGAGCTCCGTGGTGAAGGCATGTTTCTACCAACTACGCGTCATAGCCCAGATCAAGTCCTTCCCCAGACCCAAGACCCCCAGTGACCTGAGGAGGGTCGTCCTCGTGCTAATCTCATCTAGGCTCGACTACTGCAACTCACTCTATGCTGGACTTCCTGATAAGACCATCTACCGCCTGCAGCTAGTCCAAAATGCCGCTGCCAGGCTGGTGTCAGGCACCAAAATGAGGGACCACATCTCCCCTGTCCTCATCTCCCTTCACTGGCTCCCAGTAAAGAAGAGAGTGAAGTTCAAGATCTGCACCTTTGTTTTTTAAAGCTCTCAACAGTCTCGCCCCACCTTACATCAAGGACCTCCTGGACCTGTCTTCCTCCTCAAGACCCAGGCTCAGGTCCGACGCCCAACTCAGCCTGAGGGTCCCCCGCACCAACCTCAAGAGGAAGGGTGACCGTGCCTTTGCAGTGATAGCACCGACCCTGTGGAACGCTGGAACGCGCTCCCTTCCGCCATCAAGTCTGCCCCCACTCTGGACTCCTTTAGAGCCAAGTTAAAAACCCACCTCTTCGTCAATGATGTTCCCTAAGTCTACTCCCTATTTGTTGTGAATTGTATGCCTGAGATTTACGTTGAAGTCGTCTGTGTCTGTTTGCTTTCTGTGTTCCTTGTCTTTGTAAAAGTTGGATGGGGGGCGCATTATAAATACAATGAACAACAATCAACCACACCGGGGAAACACAGTATCAAAGGAGCAGTAATGTACAAAATACAAAAAGGTCCGGTAGCGGTATTATTATTGTATTGCCCTACCTTCCCCTATCATCCTAGGACGGCAGGAGGCTGGGGCTGCGTCCACCGCCATGTTGTTTAAAGCAACAACAGTGCGGTGCATTGTGGGACTTAGCGTTTTTTATTTTATTTTTTATTTTTATAATAATAATAATAGAGCCGTTGTCCGTCTCTCTCTGTGTGCCACGTTAAAGAAACGCCTGATAAAAAAAGAATTATAATAATAATATTATTATTAAAGAATGCGTCTATGTGTCTGCTCTGGTCGCGCGATTGTTTTACCGGTTTTACCGGCCAGGCCTGTAGTCATGACAACATCCTAGAGTCTCGCGGTGTTTTGGTCTATCGCGAGAGTGTTTCACTGTAGAGCAGAGCAGACCTACAGTAGTCATGGCAACGTTCGAACACAGTTCGCTGTGGGAGTTTTAGAGCAGTTGTCTCTCTCTGTCTCTCTGTCTCTGTCTGTCTCTCTCTGTCTGTCTCTCTCTCTGTGTCTGTCTGTCTCTCTGTCTGTCTGTCTCTCTCTCTCTGTCTGTCTCTCTGTCTCTCTCTCTGTCTCTCTCTGTGTCTCTCTGCCAATTTCAATTTCAATTTCAAAGGGCTTTATTGGCATGGTAAACATACATTTACATTGCCAAAGCATGTTTGATTGATTGAAAACTTTATTAGAATGTTTGCAGAAGTAGGTACATGAAAGTACATATTACATACAAGGTCAAACTAAAAGGATAAAAACCCAAGAAAGCCACTGGCTTATTTCAATTGGGGTCCTTGATTGATGTGAAGTGTGAAGATAAAAAACAAAAACAAAAAGAATGTAATGTACATACTAGAATAAATAAATAGATTACATACTAGATTAAAAATAAATAGATTACAAATATACCTCTCTCTGTGTATATCTGGTTTAACTGGCTGTGCTGGACTATGAACCCCGGCGTCTCCCCGCTTACAGCACTCTGCCCTGAACCCCGCTGTCTGAGTGTTATCCCGCTAACAGCCACTAGGGGGCGCTGTCTCTGTGTTAGCCCGCTAAGAGCCGCTAGAGGGCGCTGTCTGAGTGTTAGCCCGCTAAGAGCCGCTAGAGGACAGTGTCTGAGTGTTATCCCGCTAACAGCCGCTAGGGGGCGCTGTCTGAGTGTTATACCGCTAAGAGCCACTAGAGGGCGCTGTCTGAGTTCCATTAGAACAGCCTGGGAGGGTAAACAAGACACGAGCTGATGAAATGCTTTGGTGCAACTCCTCAACACCGCAACCATCTACAATTAAGAATTCAATAACAATAATAGGGAAACAATAA
Source organism: Nansenia antarctica (assembly GCF_963989245.1). Taxonomy (NCBI): domain Eukaryota; kingdom Metazoa; phylum Chordata; class Actinopteri; order Argentiniformes; family Microstomatidae; genus Nansenia; species Nansenia antarctica. The sequence continues at coordinate 32,467,133 of NC_137683.1, read as the reverse complement.
CAATAGCATACAATAAACTCTCCTCTCCTCCTCCTCCTCCATCTCTCCTCTCCTCCTCCTTTCTCCCTCCTTCTCTTCTCTTCTCTTCTCTTCTCTCCTCCTCTTCTCTTATACTATCAATGCAAAGGACTTAGTTGGGAAACAACTCTTCCAAGTGAATAAAAGTATACCTAATTGTAAATGAAATCTATTGAATATTTGCTTAATAACATTATTTTATCCCTGAGTGGATGTCAAGCTCATCTGTACGCAGACGACACAATCATCTACTGCACTGCAGACTCTGTACAATCAGCTGTTGGCGATCTACAACTCTGCTAGATGAGCTCACTGGCCTGAAGCTTGTTCTCAATGCAAGCACAACTACATGTATGGTGTTCTCTAGGACCACAGATATTCCTCAAAATAGTTAGCATATTTCAACTAGAAATGTGTCTGTCATACAGAAGGCTACAGAATATAAATATCTTGGAATCTGGCTAGAATTAAATGTCATATAGACAATCTTGCTTGTAAATTGAGGCAAAAAAAAAATGTGGTTCCTTACACAGGAACAGTATCAGTTTTCCATGGACATTTATTATTTATATTACTGAATGAAACAGATTGAAAGCATCTGCAATAAATGACCTTTATTAAAATATTTTTAAAATGCTGAAAAGTAACTGCATGTTAAAAACACATTAAAGTAATGATATGAAACAACAATACAATCAAAATAGGGAAACAACGTATATGAAGCAGCAATATTTCTGAATACAAGTAAAAGCAGAACATCATTGTTCAATCTAACATTTTACAATTTTACAAATCGATGCAGAAAAAACTTCTTTTTAATTTATTTTGTATTTAACCTTTATTTATACAGGTAAAAAACACATTGAGCCCCAAGGGCTCATTTTCAAGTGTGACCTGTTCAATACTTTTACAAAGCATCTATTTTAAAATATGTGTTTGCTTAAAGGGACAATCTGGGATTCCAACAACAACAAAGCGGTCTCCCCGCCACTGTTTCTGGTAAACAGCTGAGCGACGGGGCTGGAGCAATGTAACCACTCTCAGATTCAGAGACGGAGCTATGGATGTAATAACTGACCTTCCATGAGATCAACATGATAGTTTTAACCATGTTCTGAAGCTACACAGTGTTTGTTAACAATGACAACAAGTAGCCAACCTTATATTTGGGTCTGATGGGGTTGAAGTTAATTCATGAGGAAAGTTAGATTCCTCAAAAATCAATGGCTATACAGTTTTTCATTAATTTCCCAAAATGGATGTACCAATCCCAGATTGCCCCTTTAAAGCTGAGCTAAAACATCTTCATGTCTTGTTGCTAGACGTACAGTTACTCCTGGGGATCCACATCTGACATCATGATGACATCATCGCTTCTCTTCATCAGGCTGAGCTGTTCAACACAAATAACATGATTTTATATCATCACTGATATTAAATAAAATGTGATATTTAAAATATAATATATAAAATGTGATATATAAAATATAATATATAAAATATGATATTCAATGTTAGCTTTAGATTCACTTTCTCAGGCCCTGTTATACATTCAATAGCAGGTATTGTGTATAATGTAGACAGGGGAGTGTTTAGGAGGGTCAGCTAGCTGTAGGAGGGTTCTTACCTGGAGCCCTGCAGCATTTAACCACCAGTACGAGGGTCACCAGCAGGCAATGGAGTTGGAGTTGTAGTTGGAGGTGCAGTTGGAACTGGAAGTGGAAGTGGAATGACAATTATAACAGGTTGTTATTATTCAAGCGCATGAAAAAGACGTCATGTTGTTACAAACAGTCGTCCTGCATTTGGGCTTGCTCCGACCGAGCCTTGACCTTAACCTCTATGCTAATCAGCTACGCCAAAGAAAAACTAGAAATTGGACACCGTGGGTGGGGGTATTGAGGGTATTGGGGGACTAAAAGACACCAAACTATTGTAGAACTGAGGAGAGCTTACCAGTCACTGTGATGTTAACAGCATTGCTGTACTCTCCTGACCCAGACTCACACCAGTACACTCCACCGTGAGAGGTGGAAACTGGGATTAGGGTGCATGTTGGTCCAGTTGATGATTCAACAGAGGGACACTCTGACAGCCAGTAACCTTTTGTGAACCTCATCAGTCTCCATCCAGTAGAGTTCCCCTGCACATCACAGCTCACTGAGACAGATTCACCAGAGAAGAACTGAGATCTGTTGGGACTGACGGTCAGAGAGGCTGGAGGAGAGAGACCTGGGAGAGAGAGAGAGAGATAGAGAGAGAGAGTGAGAGACAGTGAGATGGGGAGAGAGAGGGAAAGATAGAGAGAGTGAAAGAAAGAGAGAGGGGGGAGGGAGACAGAGGGAGAGAAAGAGGGGGAGAGAAAGAGGGGGAGGGAGATGGGGAGAGACACAGAATGACATAGAGAGAGTGAGGGAGAGAGAGGGGGGAAGGGAGGGGGGGAGGGAGAGGGAGAAAGAGGGGGAGGGAGAGGGGGGAGAGACATACACACACAAAGACAGAGAGAGAAAGAGAGAGAGAGAGAGACAGAGGGGGGTCAAAGTTCAGACTGAGACAGGGTCATAGTTCAGAGTTGAAAAAGTACATCAGTAACTCACCTGCTACCCAGAGGAGCTGAGAGCTGTCGTCTGTATAATAGACTGGGTCTCCTCTCCCAGCTCTACATGAATACAGTCCTGTGTGATTCAGACCTACAAGGCTGACAGAGTAGGAGCCTCCGGCCCCACGCTCGCTGTCTGGTAGCAGCTCTCTGGTCTGCCTTTGTCCATCGTACACATCTCTGTACCAGTAGAATCTCCAACCTGTAGACGAGTCTCCAACCTCACAGCTCAGAGTCACTGAGTCTCCAACATTCAGCCACCATGCAGGAGACGCACTCAGGACAGGTTTGAGTCTCCCTGTAAGAGAACAGGTGTGAAAGTGTGAAATTGTAAAGTGTAAGAACACAAACGCTGTCTTTCACAAATCTATTATAATCTTTACTCTTGCTTTGATAAACAGAGGTACACAATGATAGTGTTTCTGATTTTCTATGAGAACATTTTCTTATTGAGACTAAAGCGGGGAACACACATAAGGATTTTAAAAATCTTAACAAATGTTTTATCTGAGACAGACCCCACACATGAAGATAAAAAATCTTGGATTGAACAGCCTTGATCGTATTGTGTGTGGTGTGCGCCGACATTCCCATTTCAGCACCCCACAGACATAAAGATTATTGTTACGACAAGCCAGAAACCTTGCGTGATCAAACGTGATCTAACGTAGTACCTTGACTGACCTGTACGAGGCAGCCATGTGTGACAGGGCAAATAAAGTGCCGAAGTCAGCTCGCTTCTTGATTGGCTACATTCCATCCACGTCACAATCGGACTCGCGAGCAGGGTTGCCAGATGGGATTGACACTTTCCACCCTAACCACAGTCTAAAACCGCTAATTCCACCCAAAAAACCCGAGCCCATCTGGCAACCCTAGTCGGGAGTTGTCGGGAGTCGGCAGTTGCCCCCATACATAACGATTTTTGGTCGTAAATATTGAAGACGTTTAACATTTACGATTGTCGGCCCCGACCATTTTCCGAGCAGATTGTCGGGAGAAATGGACTCTTAACACACCTCACACCACAGGATAATCTTGTAGGATAATCTTTAGAGCCATCCGATAATTGGGCGTTTGCTGTCCTTGGTCGGAAGGGGGAAAATCGGCCCAAAATCGGCCAGATTATCTTTATGTGTACCCGGCTTAAGAGACACCAAACTACTGTAGAACTGAGAATAACTTACGAGACACTGTGATGTTGACAGCATTGCTGTACTCTCCTGACCCAGACTCACACCAGAACTGTCCCAGGCCAGAGGTGGGTATAGAATGGAGGGGGCATGTGGGTCCAGTTGATGATTCTACAGACTCACACTCCCTCAGCCTGGACCCCTCTGATGACATCATCACTCTCCACCCTGCAGCGTTCCCCTGAACCTCACAGCTCACTGAGACAGACTCATGATGGAAGAACTCCGATATGTTGGGACTGATGGTCAGAGAGGCTGGAGGAGAGAGTCCTGGGAGAAAGAGAGAGAGAGAGAGAGAGAGACCAGAGAGGAGGGCATTGCAGTAATCAAGCCTGCTAGTGGTAAAAGCACTTATATAAGTCTCGCCCTGTCTGCCTGGGAGAGAAACGGTTACACTTTAGCAATATTTCTCAGGTGATAAAAGGCAATTTTAGTGACATTGCTGATGTGAAATTCAGAATTCTAATCTAGAAGCAGCATATAGAGACTGAACAAGACAGGGCCCAGAATGGAGCCTTGAGGAACCCCACGTGATGCTAGTGTTGTCGCGGTGTAGTCACTAATGGAGACAAAACACTCTGCCAGACAGATAACTCCTAAAAACAATCTAAAACTGAGCCAGAGAGGCCAACACACTTATGTAGTCTGTTAATCAGAGTCTCATCATCGACTTTATCTGAAGCAGCGCTTAAGTCTAACAGTACTAATATTCAGAGTTTCTTGTCATCCATGTTCATTCTCAGGTAATTTACAACGTTAACTAACGCTGCCTCCGTGCTGTGGTGAGGACGAAAGCCAGATTGAAACGTCTGAAAATATGCAGTTGAAATTTAGGTAATCATTTAGCCGTTTATATACTACGTAACTAACCCTAACCATTGTGTACATAAGGTTCAGATATACTTGGAAAAGTTAGGATATTTATAGCATAGCATAGAGTACAGCACAGTGTTTTATTGTATAGTATAGTAGTATAGTATAGTAGATAGTGTACATAGCCTTTATTTTATGTAAACCAGCTCTTTTCCCTTTTTTATTTTACCCTTGGCCCTCTTGTTTTTAGTCTTTTTCCAAGCACCAGGGGAGCCCCCCCTACTAAATGTCGTTGTATGGTACCTGTACTGTATTAATGAAATAAAGACCATTCATTCATTCATTCATTCATTAATGAAGAGATGTTCTTGGAGATGTGGGAACACACTCCACCTCCGTACTGCTGGGGGTCTAGTCCGGGGGAAAGTTGGGATTTTACGCGGACCAGGAGCGACTTCTCGAAGACCTTCATGGGGGGCCATCTTTGGCACCGCGACGTTGGTTGTTGCCTTGAAGCACTTGAGGACCTGGGTCAGTGACAGGGTGTGGATGTCAGGGTAGACCAGGGTCAGGGGTCAGTGACAGGGTGTGGATGTCAGGGGAGACCAGGGTCAGGGGTCAGTGACAGGGCGTGGATGTCAGGGGAGACCAGGGTCAGGGGTCAGTGACAGGGTGTGGATGTCAGGGTAGACCAGGGTCAGGGGTCAGTGACAGGGTGTGGATGTCAGGGTAGACCAGGGTCAGGGGTCAGACCACTCCCTGGGTCAGTGACAGGGTGTGGATGTCAGGGCAGACCAGGGTCAGGGGTCAGTGGCAGGGTGTGGATGTCAGGGTAGACCAGGGTCAGGGGTCAGTGACAGGGTGTGGATGTCAGGGTAGACCAGGGTCAGGGGTCAGTGGTCTAGGACCACTCCCTGGGTCAGTGACAGGGTGTGGATGTCAGGGTAGACCAGGGTCAGGGGTCAGTGACAGGGTGTGGATGTCAGGGTAGACCAGGGTCAGGGGTCAGTGACAGGGTGTGGATGTCAGGGTAGACCAGGGTCAGGGGTCAGTGACAGGGTGTGGATGTCAGGGTAGACCAGGGTCAGGGGTCAGTGACAGGGTGTGGATGTCAGGGTAGACCAGGGTCAGGGGTCAGTGACAGGGTGTGGATGTCAGGGTAGACAAGGGTCAGGGGTCAGTGGCAGGGTGTGGATGTCAGGGTAGACCAGGGTCAGGGGTCAGTGGTCTAGTGGCCGTCCTGAGCACCCAGCCAGGAATGCCGTCAGGGCCCACTGCTTTTCGAACATCCCCTTGCACAGCTGGTGAAAGACCTCCTCCTCCTCCTCCTCCTCCCCAAAGCGTAGACGTGGTTAACTCGTTGGGTTGGTGCTGGTAGGGGCTATGTTTTGGGGTTAATAGTCAGTGATGGTCTGGAGTACATGGGGTACAAAGAGTACATTATTAACTCACCTGCTACCCAGAGGAGCTGAGAGCTGTAGTCTGTATAATAGACTGGGTCTCCTCTCCCAGCTCTACATGAATACACCCCTGTGTGATTCAGACCAACAGGGCTGACAGAGTAGGAGCCTCCAGCCCCACGCTCGCTGTCTGGTAGCAGCTCTGGGGAGTAACTCCGTCCATCGTACACATCTCTGTACCAGTAGAATCTCCAGCCTGTTGACGAGTCTCCAACCTCACAGCTCAGAGTCACTGAGTCTCCAACATTCAGCCACCATGCAGGAGACGCACTCAGGACAGGAGGGGGTCTCCCTGTAAGAGAACAGGAGAGAAAGTTTGAAATTGTAAAGTGCAAGAACACAAACGCTGTCTTTCACAAAACTTTATTTTTGACTAAGAGAGACTAAGAGGCACCTGAGACACCACACTACTGTAGAACTGAGAATCACTTACGAGTCACCGTGATGTTGACAGCATTGCTGTACTCTCCTGACCCAGACTCACACCAGAACAGTCCAGTGTGACCGAAGGTGGATAAAGAGGGGATGTGGCATGTGGGTCCAGTTGATGATTCAACAGAGGGACACTTTAACAGGCTGTGACCCTTTATGACCGTCACCACCCCCCATCCACCCCATCCAGCAGAGTTCCCCTGCACCTCACAGCTCATTGAGACAGACTCACCCTCATAGAACTGAGATCTGTTGGGACTGAGGGTCAGAGAGGCTGCAGGAGAGAGACCTGGGAGAGACACACAGAGAGAGAGAGACAGAGGGGTGTCAAAGTTCAGACTGAGACAGCGTCATAGTTCAGAGTTGAAACAGTGCTTCAGTAACTCACCTGCTACCCAGAGGGGCTGAGAGTGGTGAAGTGTATAATAGACTGGGTCTCCTCTCCCAGCTCTACATGAATACAGCCCTGTGTGATTCAGACCAACAGAGCTGACAGAGTAGGAGCCTCCGGCCCCACGCTCGCTGTCGGGCAGCAGCTCTGTGTGGATACGCCGTCTAGCGTACACCTTTCTGTACCAGTAGAATCTCCAGCCTGTAGACGAGTCTCCAACCTCACAGCTCAGAGTCACTGAGTCTCCAACATTCAGCCACCATGCAGGAGACACACTCAGGGCAGGAATGGGTTGCCCTGTACGAGAACAGGTGTGGAAGTTTTAAATTGTGAATTCTAAGTCCAAGAACACAAACGCTGTCTTTCACAAATCTATTATGATTTGTATTGTTTTCACTCTTGCTTTGATAAACAGAGGTACACAACAATACATTGTTTTGGATTTTCTACAAGAACATTTTCTTAATGACACTAAGAGACACCAAACTTCTACTGTAGAACTGAGAATAGCTTACCAGTCACTGTGATTTTGACAGCA
>NC_137683.1:32447189-32454689 GCF_963989245.1 Nansenia antarctica | reverse complement strand
TCAACAGGACTGTCTGTTACTGAGCTGTCCTTCAACAGGACTGTCTGTTACTGAGCTGTCCTTCAACAGGTCGACTGTCTGTTACTGAGCTGTCCTTCAACAGGTCAACTGTCTGTTACTGAGCTGTCCTTCAACAGGACTGTCTGTTACTGAGCTGTCCTTCAACAGGACTGTCTGTTACTGAGCTGTCCTTCTACAGGACTGTCTGTTACTGAGCTGTCCTTCAACAGGACTGTCTGTTACTGAGCTGTCTGTCTGTTACTGAGCTGTCCTTCAACAGGACTGTCTGTTACTGAGCTGTCCTTCAACAGGACTGTCTGTTACTGAGCTGTCTTTCAACAGGACTGTCTGTTACTGAGCTGTCCTTCAACAGGACTGTCTGTTACTGAGCTGTCCTTCAACAGGTCTACTGTCTGTTACTGAGCTGTCCTTCAACAGGACTGTCTGTTACTGAGCTGTCCTTCAACAGGACTGTCTGTTACTGAGCTGTCTTTCAACAGGACTGTCTGTTACTGAGCTGTCCTTCAACAGGACTGTCTGTTACTGAGCTGTCCTTCAACAGGTCTACTGTCTGTTACTGAGCTGTCCTTCAACAGGTCTGTCTGTTACTGAGCTGTCCTTCAACAGGTCTGTCTGTTACTGAGCTGTCCTTCAACAGGACTGTCTGTTACTGAGCTGTCCTTCAACAGGACTGTCTGTTACTGAGCTGTCCTTCAACAGGTCTGTCTGTTACTGAGCTGTCCTTCAACAGGACTGTCTGTTACTGAGCTGTCCTTCAACAGGTCTGTCTGTTACTGAGCTGTCCTTCAACAGGTCTGTCTGTTACTGAGCTGTCCTTCAACAGGACTGTCTGTTACTGAGCTGTCCTTCAACAGGTCTGTCTGTTACTGAGCTGTCCTTCAACAGGTCTGTCTGTTACTGAGCTGTCCTTCAACAGGTCTGTCTGTTACTGAGCTGTCCTTCAACAGGTCTGTCTGTTACTGAGCTGTCCTTCAACAGGACTGTCTGTTACTGAGCTGTCCTTCAACAGGTCTGTCTGTTACTGAGCTGTCCTTCAACAGGTCTGTCTGTTACTGAGCTGTCCTTCAACAGGTCTGTCTGTTACTGAGCTGTCCTTCAACAGGTCTGTCTGTTACTGAGCTGTCCTTCAACAGGACTGTCTGTTACTGAGCTGTCCTTCAACAGGTCTGTCTGTTACTGAGCTGTCCTTCAACAGGTCTACTGTCTGTTACTGAGCTGTCCTTCAACAGGTCTGTCTGTTACTGAGCTGTCCTTCAACAGGACTGTCTGTTACAGAGCTGTCCTTCAACAGGACTGTCTGTTACTGAGCTGTCCTTCAACAGGACTGTCTGTTACTGAGCTGTCCTTCAACAGGTCTGTCTGTTACTGAGCTGTCCTTCAACAGGTCTGTCTGTTACTGAGCTGTCCTTCAACAGGACTGTCTGTTACTGAGCTGTCCTTCAACAGGTCTGTCTGTTACTGAGCTGTCCTTCAACAGGACTGTCTGTTACTGAGCTGTCCTTCAACAGGTCAACTGTCTGTTACTGAGCTGTCCTTCAACAGGACTGTCTGTTACTGAGCTGTCCTTCAACAGGTCTGTCTGTTACTGAGCTGTCCTTCAACAGGTCTGTCTGTTACTGAGCTGTCCTTCAACAGGACTGTCTGTTACTGAGCTGTCCTTCAACAGGTCTGTCTGTTACTGAGCTGTCCTTCAACAGGTCTGTCTGTTACTGAGCTGTCCTTCAACAGGTCAACTGTCTGTTACTGAGCTGTCCTTCAACAGGTCTGTCTGTTACTGAGCTGTCCTTCAACAGGTCTGTCTGTTACTGAGCTGTCCTTCAACAGGTCTGTCTGTTACTGAGCTGTCCTTCAACAGGTCTGTCTGTTACTGAGCTGTCCTTCAACAGGACTGTCTGTTACTGAGCTGTCCTTCAACAGGTCTGTCTGTTACTGAGCTGTCCTTCAACAGGACTGTCTGTTACTGAGCTGTCCTTCAACAGGTCAACTGTCTGTTACTGAGCTGTCCTTCAACAGGTCTGTCTGTTACTGAGCTGTCCTTCAACAGGACTGTCTGTTACTGAGCTGTCCTTCAACAGGACTGTCTGTTACTGAGCTGTCCTTCAACAGGTCTACTGTCTGTTACTGAGCTGTCCTTCAACAGGTCAACTGTCTGTTACTGAGCTGTCCTTCAACAGGACTGTCTGTTACTGAGCTGTCCTTCAACAGGACTGTCTGTTACTGAGCTGTCCTTCAACAGGACTGTCTGTTACTGAGCTGTCCTTCAACAGGTCAACTGTCTGATTAATTATTATTATTATTTTTACTACTCACATGGACCTTTTGAAAATGTACTGAAATATAAATGAGCACAAATTAACTTTAACATAAGTATAGCCTACTTGATAACTAACTAAGACATTAGTTACAATTCAAGTATAGTTTTTGGAAATACAGTTAATGGGAGGAAATTAAATACAAAATGTTTATTTGATCGCAATTAATAAATAAATACATGAATAAGACATTTGTCTCAAGTATACTTTTTGTCACTACACTTAAATACAAATGAGAGGAAATAGTTCCAAGTGCATTTTCAATATAGTATATTATTTGATTACTTAATTTACTTTTTATACAAATACAATTAAGCAGAAATAGATTTTAAGTAGATTCTCAATAAATATATGAAACACATTAAGCAAATATTCAATAGATTTCATTTACAATTAGGTATACTTTTATTCACTTGGAAGAGTTGTTTCCCAACTAAGTCCTTTGCATTGATAGTATAAGAGAAGAGGAGGAGAGAAGAGAAGAGAAGAGAAGAGAAGGAGGGAGAAAGGAGGAGGAGAGGAGAGATGGAGGAGGAGGAGGAGAGGAGAGTTTATAGTATGCTATTGTTATTGTTTCCCTATTATTGTTATTGAATTCTTAATTGTAGATGGTTGCGGTGTTGAGGAGTTGCACCAAAGCATTTCATCAGCTCGTGTCTTGTTTACCCTCCCAGGCTGTTCTAATGGAACTCAGACAGCGCCCTCTAGTGGCTCTTAGCGGTATAACACTCAGACATCGCCCCCTAGCGGATGTTAGCGGGATAACACTTAGACATCGCCCCCTAGCGGATGTTAGCGGGCTAACACTCAGACAGCGCCCTCTAGCGGCTCTTAGCGGGCTAACACCCAGACAGCGCCCTCTAGCGGCTCTTAGCGGGCTAACACTCAGACAGCGGGGTTCAGGGCAGAGTGCTGTAAGCGGGGAGACGCCGGGGTTCAATAGTCCAGCACAGCCAGTTAAACCAGATATACACAGAGAGAGAGAGGTATATTTGTAATCTATTTATTTGTAATCTAGTATGTAATCTATTTATTTATTCTAGTATGTACATGTATGTACATTACATTCTTTTTGTTTTAGTTTTTTATCTTCACACAAGGTTCTATTTCAGTTTAGAATGATAAGGTTCTATTTCAGTTTAGAATGATAAGGTTCTATTTCAGTGTAGAATGATAAGGTTCTATCTCCGTTTAGAATTAGAATTAAGGTTCTATCTCCGTTTAGAATGAGAAGGATCTATCTCCGTATAGAATGATAAGGTTCTATCTCCATTTAGGGCAGTTCAGAGATATTGAGCGTCAAAGTTTTTACATTCCATTATGTTCTGTGAGATGGAACCTTTGTATTTGATTAATTACTAATTAAAACATTTCAACATTTTAAAAATAACACCACACAGGCGTTAATAAACACCAAATGGATCAGATTATGTAAAAAACTCAATTTTGACAAAAATGGAGATAGAACCTTATAATTCTAACGTCACGAGATGACGGACACTTGTACGTGCTTATCAATGATTGAGAGAAACGTGTTTATTAACAAATCCAGAGCCAGTTCTACTTCAGGGATTTTTCAGAAGTAGGCTATAACAAATGTCACTATGAATTTGGTCAAATAAGAAAGCTTGATCACTGAAGTTTTTTATTTTTTATTTTATTTATTTTGATGATAGTGTGAAATTGAGTTTTCTTTAGTTTAGTATTCCTGACATGAAGTTAGTTACTTCCTAAGTCAAATGCACCACTACTAACAATAATTATATTTTCTATTCTATCAATTAACGTAGATAAGACTTATTCTGAAACCAAATATAACTAACATAACTGTTGTTGGTTGTTGCATGGTAGAGGGGTTGCAGGCCATGGCTCCATCGTGCGTGTTGTGTGTCTGAGTGACAGGTGACATTGGACACCACGCCACGCTTGGGAAGAACAGCATTTCCCATGATGCATCGCTTCGAAAGAACAGCATTTCCCATGATGCACCGCTTCGGAAGAACAGCATTTCCCTTGATGCATCGCGTCGGAAGACCATCATTTCCCATGATGCATCGCTTCGGAAGAACATCATTTCCCATGATGCATCGCTTCGGAAGAACAGCATTTCCCATGATGCATCATGGTCCCACCACATGGGGAAGGAATGGGGGAAGGGAGGGGAGGAGCGAGGGGGGATATAAGAGATATAATGAATATAATCAATCGTTGTTTACCGTTACGAAATGCCCCCCCACCCCCCACACACACACACCTCACCCTCCCCCCCCTCTCTCTACAGCGATGTGTGGCTATTTATACATCATATTTATATATTATTACATATTTATCCATCAGCTGCGATCTAAATGCGTCTCATGTTGACACGCCATGGGGTGTCCGCGGCAGATGCCTGTCCTCGCTGAAACAGCACAGACCTTTTAAACCCATACCTCTTTCACAGGAGAGGAGATTATTCAGTATCTCCACCAAACCTGTCCTTGGTCATCAAAATGTGTACTCAGCCGTCAAAGATGACATGTTTAAATGACTATTATGACCCAATGCAAGACAGGCAGCCGCACTGACAGCTCGTCTGCCCAGAGGGCGGGACCTAGTTCTCCTCTCCCAGCCAAAGCGAGTGTCCCATTGGTCACTCCGAGGAGGTTCGGGCAGCAGGGTGGCTGGTGATTGGTCAGATGTCACGTCCCTTCAGCGTGGCTGTGTATAAAACTGCGTGGCGATCCGGAGATACGGAGAGAGAGAGAGAGCGATCAACTCAGATTAGGGTACATTCACACACACACCCATATCCTTACAGGTTATCTGGATTTTATTTTATTTTATTTTTTATTTTTTAGTAGAATCTCAGACAATCTTTATTGATTTTTTTCGATATTTTATGTTTTTTTTCTTTTTTGTTGTTGTTATTGTTGTTTTTTATTCGTGTCAGTACCGATAGATGCTTTAGCTCCGTTCCTGTGCGTGCGTGTGTGTGTGTGTGTGTGTGTGTGTGTGTGTGTGTGCGTGCGTGTGTGTGTGTGCGTGCGTGTGTGTGTGTTTCCGTTTGTTTTTGACACACAGTGAGGAGGCGGAGAGAACTGGGAGGGCGTGCGTGTGTGTGTGTGTGTGTGTGTGTGTGTGTGTGTGTGTGTGAGTGTGTGTGTGTCGGGGGGGGGGTTAACATCATTATTATACATATGGTTAAAAGAAAGGGGGGGGCGGGGGGGGGGAGTGTATGGCTGGATAAACACCTCACCTGTCCTTCAAAGTGTTTGCTAGATAGAACTGTCTAAGCATAACTGTCTCACACCTGTGAAGGAGAGGGAGGGAGAGAGAGAGAGAGAGAGAGAGAGAGAGAGAGAGAGAGAGAGAGAGAGAGAGGGAGAGAGAGAGGGAGGGAGAGAGAGAGAGAGAGGGAGAGGGAGGGAGAGAGAGAGAGAGAGGGAGAGAGAGAGGGAGGGAGAGAGAGAGAGGGAGAGGGAGGGAGGGAGGGAGAGAGGGAGAGTGGGAGGGAGGGAGAGAGAGAGAGAGGGAGAGAGAGAGGGAGGGAGAGAGAGAGAGGGAGAGGGAGGGAGGGAGAGAGAGAGGGAGGGAGGGAGGGAGAGAGGGAAGGAGGGAGAGAGAGAGAGAGGGAGAGAGGGAAGGAAGGAGGGAGAGAGAGAGACACACTGAACATTTGACCAAAGCACAGAGGAGAGACTGAAGTCTGACAGCCCAGAGGGAGGAGCCACTCTGCTGAGTAAGTGGTGTGTGTGTGTGTGTGTGTGTGTGTGTGTGTGTGTGTGTGTGTGTGTGTGTGTGTGTGTGTGTGTGTGTGTGTGTGTAGGGGTGGGGCTGACTGATTGACTGACTGGCTGGTTAACTGGCTGGTTGGCTAACTGGTCGAATGACTGGCTGACTGGCTGGTTGGCTGACTGGTCGAATGACTGGCTGGCTGTTTGTTTGGCTGACTGACTGACTGACTGACTGACTGGTTGACTGACTGACTGACTGGTTGACTGACTGGCTTGTTGACTGACTGACTGACTGACTGACTGGTTGACTGACTGACTGACTGGCTGGTTGGCTGACTGACTGACTGACTGACTGACTGACTGACTGGTTGACTGACTGACTGACTGACTGGTTGACTGACTGACTGACTGACTGACTGGTTGACTGACTGACTGACTGACTGGCTGGTTGGCTGACTGACTGACTGGCTTGTTGACGTCTTGTTTGTTTGTTTGTTGTTCAAACGTGTCGTCCAATCCCCTCTCCTCCCGTCTCTCTAGATTGATGCCATTGGCCGCCGCGCCCAGAGCCCCTCCCACAGCGCCCAGAGCCCCTCCCACAGGAAGAAGATGATCAGGATGTCTCTGGACAAGGAGACGCTCCTGCCCTGCGACGGCCAGGGGGGGACGCGGGGCGGCTCCCAGAATGCCCTGCTGCGGGAGGAGGAGGGGGCGTGGCCTTCTCCGGCAGCGTGCTGGTGAGGGAACGCGCCCCGCCCTCTCAGCAGCAGCAGCAGCAGCGAATGGGGAAGCGGCGCTACTCCGTGGGCGTTGGCTTCAGGCACCCAGGCTTCTCGGCCAACAACAACAACAACAACAACAAGCGCCGTCGTCGTGCCAACAGCGACGGCCAATCGGCGGAGCCCGTGCTGCCCAGCAGCTTCCACCTGGGCGGGAACATCTTCGACCCGCTGAACCTCAACTCCCTATTGGACGAGGAGGTGAGCCGCTGCATGAACGCCGCCACGCCCCGCAGCTCGCCCCTGCCAGCCCGCGCCAGAAACCCTGTACGCATCCTGGTGCCCCGCGACATCACCGACCCGCTGAACCTGAAGAGCAGGGGGGAGGAGGAGGAGGGGGGGGGGAAGGAGGGGGGGGTGGAGGGGGGAGGAGGAGGGGTAGGGGGGGTGCTGGTGTCCCCCATGAAGATCAGGAAGAGACACCGGAACAGACACCACGGGGGAGGGGGGGGAGGGGCGGGGGAGCCTCCCTCCGCAGACACACGCAGCTCAAACGTGGCGGTCGTCGTGACGGTGGGGGAGGGAGGGGGTGGATTGGGGGGAGGGGGAGGGGGAGGGGGAGGAGTGGGGGGAGGGGGCGTGGGCGTGGCTGCAGTACTGCAGGAGGAGTCGTCGTCCCCCCCGCCCCCCCCCCTCCCCTACGAGCTCAACACTTCCATCAACTGTCGGGAC
>NC_137683.1:32432189-32437189 GCF_963989245.1 Nansenia antarctica | reverse complement strand
TACAGGCAGCATGATTGCATTGCGCTTCACCAGGACTTGGCTGGAATTCATGCACACACAATGATCTCTCTCGTGGTGTAACGTTAGTGCTGCTTGGCTGTGGACTCTATAGCTAACGTTAGATGGGGGTGTTCTGCATTTTGTTGCTAGCTAGCAAGTTGAGGTATCACTGTCACTGACATAAATGCAATACCAACAATGGGTGTTAATAATACTTTTTATTTGGAAAAAAAAGATATAAAAAAAAAATCTACACTAGCCTAGTTCAGAACTAATGAATGCTTTTTATTGCATGGAGAAATAAAACTCATGCAGTCTGCAACCCAATAATGTTGTCTTGCAACCTTCCATTTGAAATGACTGGGCTTCTGGTGTAACATAATGCAATCATGCAGCCTGTGTGTACATGTAAATGAGAACTTTGCTGATTTTGACAACCAGTTAGTTTACTTCTCTGTCCATGTCTTGTTGAACCAGGTTGAGCTGCTGCTGCCCTCCCCAGAAAAGCAGAGTGTCAGGGAAAGAGAGGAAAAGGAGAGAGAAAAAGATGAAACAGAGGAAACAGAGTGCCACGTTCAGGACTTCAATTACTTTGCCTGTCCTGAGCCTTCCATGCTAGATCACTTTTTAGATTAGGTCGAATAGATTTTTAGATTATTAGTCTTTCAGACTGCCAGCATGTTGATCGGCGGTGTCGGACCGATTGTGTTGGGCCGGTCTGAGCCACATGGCAGGGCCTAATTTTTGTCCCAGTCCAGCCCTGCTTACCCTGCTCTAACACACAGTGTGTGTGTGTGTGTGTGTGTGTGTGTGTGTGTGTGTGTGTGTGTCTGGAGGGAGGGGGAGGAGTTTAGAACACCTGTGATAGGTGGTCAGTAGAGAGGGGGAGGAGTTCAGGTCCAGTTCAAAGGTCAGTTTAGTCGTTTCCACCCTCAACGAGTTCTAACAAGGATTGTTGCTGGTTGGTGTTGTTAGAATGTAGTTTAGATATTCGTGTTCCAGACATGTTTGTGTGAGGTACATATTCCCTCCATCCCTGGGAGATTGTGTTGGATTTAAACGGACCATTTCTCCTGTGGAGTGGAGGCTGTGAACACTAGTCAAGGTGAGAGGACATTTCTATGTTTCTGAAACAAAACATAACGTTGCTCTTAATGAAACAGGACCACAGAGGGATACATACACACAATCTATGTGTGTGTTTGAAAGAAAGAAACGTGATGAGAAATAGACGGTGGAATGATATGAATCGTAATTATTTTATGACTCTTTTACGCAGGAAAATGGCGGAAGAGTCCGGAGTTCCTGGTAAGTCTTCACGTTACTGTCTCAGATGTGATTGGCTGATTCAATTGATTGAAAGAGGGGATGAGGGTTGCTGTTAGTCTGTGTTTGCTGTAGTGTGAGAGAGTGTGTGTGTGTGCGTGTGTGTTTGTGTGTGTGTGTGTGTGCGCGTGTGTGCGTGTGTGTTTGTGTGTCTGTGTGCGTGTGCGCGTGCGAGTGCGCGTGTGCGAGTGCGAGCGTGTGCGTGAGAGAGTGTGTGTGTGTGTGTGTGTGTGTTCACCATGTATTGGTGTGAAACATGTCACCAGTGTTTCCTTCACCCTGACATGTCACTTTACTCTCACCTGCCCTGAAGACTGGGTGCCTAAACCAGGTGATGATGTCACCCTCCGCTGTCACCTCTCCTCTGAGACCAGCGCTGTTGCCATGACGATCAGGTGGTTCTGGGGGACAGAGTGTGTTTACCTGTATAAGAACGGCCAGGTGACAGAGGGGGGGGGGAAATGGGAGGGCAGAGTGAGTCTGAACACCCAGGAGCTGCAGAGAGGCGACGTGTCCCTGAGGCTGAGAGGCTACGGGTGGGAGGGTGATGAAGGAGTCTACATCTGTCAGGTCAGCCATGGAGGACAGAAGGAGGAGGCTGCTGTGGCATTAGGCTGGGGAGGTAAGGGTCCAGAGTGAGAGTGTGTGTGTTTGTGTGTGTGTGTGTATGAATGTATGTGTGTGTGTGTGTTTGTGTGTGAGAATGTATGTGTGTGTGTGTGTGTGTGTGTTTGTGTGTGTTTGTGTGTGAGTGTGTATGAATGTATGTGTGTGTGTGTGTGTGTGTTTGTGTGTGAGAATGTATGTGTGTGTGTGTGTGTGTGTTTGTGTGTGTTTGTGTGTGAGTGTGTGTGAATGTATGTGTGTGTGTGTGTGTGTTTGTGTGTGTGTGTGTTTGTGTGTGTGTGTGTGTTTGTGTGTGAGTGTGTGTGTGTGTGTGTGTGTGTGTGTGTGTGTGTGTGTGTGTGTGTGTGTGTGTCTGTGAATGTAAGTGTGTGTGAGTGTGTGTCCCTCCATCTAACATCTCTCCCTCTCTCCCTCCCTCCCTCCATCTAACATCTCTCCCTCTCTCCCTCCCTCCCTCCATCTAACATCTCTCCCTCTCTCCCTCCCTCCCTCCATCTAACATCTCTCCCTCCCTCCCTCCCTCCATCTAACATCTCTCCCTCCCTCCATCTAACATCTCTCCCTCTCTCCCTCCCTCCCTCCATCTAACATCTCTCCCTCCCTCCATCTAACATCTCTCCCTCCCTCCATCTAACATCTCTCCCTCCCTCCCTCTCTCCCTCCCTGCCTCCCTCTCTCCCTCCCTCCCCCCTCCCTCCATCTAATGTCCCTCCCTCCATCCAACATCTCTCCCTCCCTTCCTCCCTCCATCTAACGTCTCTCCCTCCCTCCCTCCATCTAAACTCCCTCCTTTTACCCTCCCCCATCCTCCTTCCCTCTACCATTCCTCCTTCATTCCATCCCTCCATGCCGTGTGTGTGTGTGTGTGTGTGTGTGTGTGTGTGTGTGACAGTGAGTGAGTGAGTGAGTGTGTGTGTGTGTGTGTGTGTGCGTGTGTGTGTCTGTGTCTGAGAATTTATGTGTGTGTGTGTGTGACTGTGAATTTATGTGTGTGTGTGTGTGTGAATTTATGTGTGTGTGTGTGTGTGTGTGTGTGTGTGTGTGTGTGCGCGTGTGTGTGTGTGTGTGTGTGTGTTGTGGTATCCCTCTCACTGAGACCGGGGGAAAGTGCACACACCAGCCAGAGACGGAGACACCAAACAGGAGGAACAGTTAGACACTCTAGAACAGTTAGCCACTCTAGTAACAGTTAGCCACTCTAGAACAGTTAGCCACTCTAGTAACAGTTAGCCACTCTAGAACAGTTAGCCACTCTAGAACAGTTAGACACTCTAGTAACAGTTAGCCACTCTAGTAACAATTAGACACTCTAGTAACAGTTAGCCACTCTAGTAACAGTTAGACACTCTAGAACAGTTAGCCACTCTAGAACAGTTAGACACTCTAGTAACAGTTAGCCACTCTAGTAACAATTAGACACTCTAGTAACAGTTAGCCACTCTAGAACAGTTAGCCACTCTAGTAACAGTTAGTCACTCTAGAACAGTTAGCCACTCTAGTAACAGTTAGTCACTCTAGAACAGTTAGCCACTCTAGTAACAGTTAGTCACTCTAGAACAGTTAGCCACTCTAGTAACAGTTAGCCACTCTAGAAACAGTTAGACACTCTAGTAACAGTTAGCCACTCTAGTAACAGTTAGCCACTCTAGAACAGTTAGCCACTCTAGAACAGTTAGCCACTCTAGTAACAGTTAGCCACTCTAGTAACAGTTAGCCACTCTAGTAACAGTTAGCCACTCTAGTAACAGTTAGACACTCTAGAACAGTTAGACACTCTAGAACAGTTAGCCACTCTAGTAACAGTTAGACACTCTAGTAACAGTTAGTCACTCTAGTAACAGTTAGACACTCTAGAACAGTTAGACACTCTAGTAACAGTTAGACACTCTAGAACAGTTAGACACTCTAGAACAGTTAGCCACTCTAGTAACAGTTAGACACTCTAGTAACAGTTAGCCACTCTAGAACAGTTAGCCACTCTAGTAACAGTTAGTCACTCTAGTAACAGTTAGACACTCTAGTAACAGTTAGTCACTCTCGTAACAGTTAGTCACTCTAGTAACAGTTAGTCACTCTAGTAACAGTTAGTCACTCTAGTAACAGTTAGACACTCTAGTAACAGTTAGACACTCTAGTAACAGTTAGACACTCTAGAACAGTTAGCCACTCTAGTAACAGTTAGACACTCTAGTAACAGTTAGACACTCTAGTAACAGTTAGACACTCTAGTAACAGTTAGACACTCTAGAACAGTTAGCCACTCTAGTAACAGTTAACCACTCTAGTAACAGTTAGACACTCTAGTAACAGTTAGACACTCTAGTAACAGTTAGATACTCTAGAACAGTTAGACACTCTAGTAACAGTTAGACACTCTAGTAACAGTTAGACACTCTAGTAACAGTTAGACACTCTAGAACAGTTAGCCACTCTAGTAACAGTTAGACACTCTAGTAACAGTTAAACACTCTAGTAACAGTTAGTCACTCTCGTAACAGTTAGTCACTCTAGTAACAGTTAGTCACTCTAGTAACAGTTAGACACTCTAGTAACAGTTAGACACTCTAGAACAGTTAGACACTCTAGTAACAGTTAGTCACTCTAGAACAGTTAGCCACTCTAGTAACAGTTAGTCACTCTAGAACAGTTAGACACTCTAGTAACAGTTAGACACTCTAGTAACAGTTAGACACTCTAGAACAGTTAGACACTCTAGTAACAGTTAGACACTCTAGAACAGTTAGACACTCTAGTAACAGTTACACACTCTAGAACAGTTAGACACTCTAGTAACAGTTAGTCACTCTAGAACAGTTAGACACTCTAGTAACAGTTAGCCACTCTAGTAACAGTTAGTCACTCTAGTAACAGTTAGTCACTCTAGTAACAGTTAGTCACTCTAGTAACAGTTAGTCACTCTAGTAACAGTTAGACACTCTAGAACAGTTAGACACTCTAGTAACAGTTAGTCACTCTAGTAACAGTTAACCACTCTAGTAACAGTTAGACAGTCTAGAACAGTTAGCCACTCTAGAACAGTTAGCCAC
>NC_137683.1:32414689-32429689 GCF_963989245.1 Nansenia antarctica | reverse complement strand
TCTAGTAACAGTTAGTCACTCTAGTAACAGTTAGACACTCTAGTAACAGTTAACCACTCTAGAACAGTTAGACACTCTAGAACAGTTAGCCACTCTAGTAACAGTTAGCCACTCTAGAACAGTTAGTCACTCTAGAACAGTTAGACACTCTAGAACAGTTAGCCACTCTAGTAACAGTTAACCACTCTAGAACAGTTAGCCACTCTAGTAACAGTTAGCCACTCTAGAACAGTTAGCCACTCTAGAACAGTTAGTCACTCTAGAACAGTTACACACTCTAGAACAGTTAGCCACTCTAGAACAGTTAGTCACTCTAGAACAGTTAGACACTCTAGAACAGTTAGCCACTCTAGTAACAGTTAGCCAGTCTAGAACAGTTAGCCACTCTAGAACAGTTAGGCACTCTAGTAACAGTTAGCCACTCTAGTAACAGTTAGCCACTCTAGTAACAGTTAGCCACTCTAGAACAGTTAGACACTCTAGAACAGTTAGATACTCTAGTAACAGTTAGCCACTCTAGAACAGTTAGACACTCTAGTAACAGTTAGCCACTCTAGAACAGTTAGACACTCTAGAACAGTTAGCCACTCTAGAACAGTTAGCCACTCTAGTAACAGTTAACCACTCTAGAACAGTTAGCCACTCTAGAACAGTTAGCCACTCTAGAACAGTTAGCCACTCTAGAACAGTTAAACACTCTAGTAACAGTTAGCCACTCTTGTAACAGTTAGCCACTCTAGTAACAGTTAGTCACTCTAGTAATAGTTAGCCACTCTAGAACAGTTAGACACTCTAGTAACAGTTAGTCACTCTAGTAATAGTTAGTCACTCTAGTAATAGTTAGCCACTCTAGAACAGTTAGTCACTCTAGTAACAGTTAGTCACTCTAGTAACAGTTAGACACTCTAGTAACAGTTAGACACTCTAGTAACAGTTAGTCACTCTAGTAATAGTTAGCCACTCTAGAACAGTTAGTCACTCTAGTAACAGTTAGTCACTCTAGTAACAGTTAGACACTCTAGTAACAGTTAGCCACTCTAGAACAGTTAGCCACTCTAGTAACAGTTAGACACTCTAGTAACAGTTAGCCACTCTAGTAACAGTTAGACACTCTAGTAACAGTTAGTCACTCTAGTAACAGTTAGCCACTCTAGAACAGTTAGTCACTCTAGAACAGTTAGACACTCTAGTAACAGTTAGTCACTCTAGTAACAGTTAGACACTCTAGAACAGTTAGCCACTCTAGTAACAGTTAGACACTCTAGTAACAGTTAGCCACTCTAGTAACAGTTAGACACTCTAGTAACAGTTAGACACTCTAGAACAGTTAGACACTCTAGTAACAGTTAGTCACTCTAGAACAGTTAGCCACTCTAGTAACAGTTAGTCACTCTAGAACAGTTAGACACTCTAGTAACAGTTAGACACTCTAGTAACAGTTAGACACTCTAGAACAGTTAGACACTCTAGTAACAGTTAGACACTCTAGAACAGTTAGACACTCTAGTAACAGTTACACACTCTAGAACAGTTAGACACTCTAGTAACAGTTAGTCACTCTAGAACAGTTAGACACTCTAGTAACAGTTAGCCACTCTAGTAACAGTTAGCCACTCTAGTAACAGTTAGACACTCTAGAACAGTTAGCCACTCTAGTAACAGTTAGACACTCTAGTAACAGTTAGCCACTCTAGGAACAGTTAGCCACTCTAGTAACAGTTAGTCACTCTAGTAACAGTTAGACACTCTAGTAACAGTTAGTCACTCTCGTAACAGTTAGTCACTCTAGTAACAGTTAGTCACTCTAGTAACAGTTAGTCACTCTAGTAACAGTTAGACACTCTAGTAACAGTTAGACACTCTAGTAACAGTTAGACACTCTAGAACAGTTAGCCACTCTAGTAACAGTTAGACACTCTAGTAACAGTTAGACACTCTAGAACAGTTAGCCACTCTAGTAACAGTTAGCCACTCTAGTAACAGTTAGACACTCTAGTAACAGTTAGACACTCTAGAACAGTTAGCCACTCTAGTAACAGTTAGACACTCTAGTAACAGTTAGACACTCTAGTAACAGTTAGTCACTCTCGTAACAGTTAGTCACTCTCGTAACAGTTAGTCACTCTAGTAACAGTTAGTCACTCTAGTAACAGTTAGTCACTCTAGTAACAGTTAGACACTCTAGTAACAGTTAGACACTCTAGTAACAGTTAGCCACTCTAGTAACAGTTAGTCACTCTAGTAACAGTTAGACACTCTAGTAACAGTTAGACAGTCTAGTAACAGTTAGTCACTCTAGTAACAGTTAGCCACTCTAGTAACAGTTAGACAGTCTAGAACAGTTAGACACTCTAGAACAGTTAGCCACTCTAGTAACAGTTAGCCACTCTAGAACAGTTAGACACTCTAGTAACAGTTAGACACTCTAGAACAGTTAGACACTCTAGTAACAGTTAGACACGCTAGTAACAGTTAGCCACTCTAGTAACAGTTAGCCACTCTAGTAACAGTTAGTCACTCTAGTAACAGTTAGTCACTCTAGTAACAGTTAGCCACTCTAGAACAGTTAGCCACTCTAGAACAGTTAGCCACTCTAGTAACTGTTAGACACTCTAGTAACAGTTAGCCACTCTAGTAACTGTTAGTCACTCTAGAACAGTTAGTCACTCTAGTAACAGTTAGCCACTCTAGAACAGTTAGCCACTCTAGTAACTGTTAGACACTCTAGTAACTGTTAGACACTCTAGTAACAGTTAGCCACTCTAGTAACAGTTAGACACTCTAGAACAGTTAGCCACTCTAGAACAGTTAGCCACTCTAGTAACAGTTAGCCACTCTAGTAACAGTTAGTCACTCTAGAACAGTTAGTCACTCTAGTAACAGTTAGCCACTCTAGTAACAGTTAGCCACTCTAGAACAGTTAGTCACTCTAGTAACAGTTAGACACTCTAGAACAGTTAGTCACTCTAGTAACAGTTAGACACTCTAGTAACAGTTAGCCACTCTAGTAACAGTTAGACACTCTAGTAACAGTTAGACACTCTAGAACAGTTAGACACTCTAGTAACAGTTAGACACTCTAGAACAGTTAGACACTCTAGTAACAGTTAGTCACTCTATACAGTTAGCCACTCTAGTAACAGTTAGCCACTCTAGAACAGTTAGTCACTCTAGTAACAGTTAGCCACTCTAGTAACAGTTAGACACTCTATAACAGTTAGCCACTCTAGTAACAGTTAGCCACTCTAGTAACAGTTAGTCACTCTAGTAACAGTTAGCCACTCTAGAACAGTTAGACACTCTAGTAACAGTTATGAATGAATGGTCTTTATTGTCATTGCTATAGTACAGGTACCAAACAACGAAATTTAGGAGGGGTGGCTCCCCTGGTGCTAGGAAAGAAAAAAAAACAAAAGAAAAAAAAAACACAAGAAGGGAAGGAGCTGGTTTACATAAATAAAGGCTATGTACACTATCCACTACACTCTATCATGCACACTCTAGAACAGTTAGTCACTCTAGTAACAGTTAGACACTCTAGTAACAGTTAGCCACTCTAGTAACAGTTAGCCACTCTAGAACAGTTAGACACTCTAGTAACAGTTAGCCACTCTAGTAACAGTTAGCCACTCTAGTAACAGTTAGCCACTCTAGTAACAGTTAGCCACTCTAGGCGTATTTTATTAACACAAAAGAACCAGGGCAATAAGGCCAGCTTAAGGCTTCTCGCCGTTACTCAAACTCCGAAGAATGTCCACGGTGCTGAGTCTCACCCTCGGTCTCAGTCAAGAGAGGGATGCCACAATGTGTGTGTGTGTGTGTCTGTGTGAATGTGTGTGTGTGTGTGTGTGTGTGTGTGTGTGTGTGTGTGTGTGTGTGAATGTGTATGTGTGTATGTGTATGTGTATGTGTGTGTGTGTGTGTGTGTGTGTGTGTGTGTGTGTGTGTGTGTGTGTGATGTATTGATGTGGTTTATGAAGTGAGGATTACTAACCTTTTCTCCTTCTCTCTTATTCTTTTCATCTGAAGGTTTTCGAGGTGAGTGTTGACTTGTATTTGTTACACTAAAACATTCAAACAATTATACCTGTACTATATCAATGACAATAAAGACCATTCATTCATTCATTCATTCAAAACCTTTAAGACATTGACGTCCAACAAATCTGCTTTAGAAAAGACTGAAGAATGTAGATCTGCTACTTGACTTTGAACCCTTCCTCCCTCCCTCCTTTTAACTTCCTTCCCTCCCTCCCTCCCCCTGTTTACTCTCCCTCCTTTTACACTCACTCCCTCCCTCCACCGTTCCTCCATCCCTTCCTCCCTCTTTTCCTCTTTCCTTCTACCCTCCTGCCCTCCCTCCTTTCCTCTACTCTCCCTCCCTCTACCCTCCATACTTCCTTCTCTCCCTCCCTCATTTCTTTTAACCTCCATCCCTTCCACACTCTCTCTTGCCTCCTTCCCTCCCTCTGACTGTCCTTCTACCCTCCATCCCTCTCTCTACCCTCCATCCCTCTACCCTCCCTCCCTCCATCCCTCTACCCTCCCTCCATCCCTCCCTCCCTCCATCCCTCTCATGGAACATGGATCCAGGTGATGCTGCACGGTGGTTAAGGGAGGAGAGCTCGGAGAAGAAGCAGAGGAGAGAGGAATCAGCTCGTCTGCTTGGTAAGAGTGAGAGAGTCTGGAGGTGAATTATAGAATGGATGGTTTCAGGAGAGACTATGGAAACAGAATTAATGAATGCATCAACTGAATCAGAAAAATCAGTTCATGGTGTTACATTACATTCAACTTTATTGTCATCGCAGAGTACAAGTACTATACAACGAAATGCAGTTTAGCATCCAACCAAAAAGTGCAAATAGTGATACAAGAACCTGATATAAATGAAACAAGAATGGCAGTGATGGGTAACAATGCAATATCCAATATGTGCAGAGGGGGTATTGTAAGCATAGAGTTATGATTAGGGCTGTCAATGTTAACGTGGTAACGATCCAGGTTCATTTGGAAACCTTAACATAAAAAAGTATGCAAATGAATCATAATACTAAGATATATCCTTATTAGAACTACAGATATATCCATATTAGAACTACAGATATATCCATATTAGAACTACAGCCATTAGATGGTAGTCAGGTTATGGTTCCACTACAGAACCTCCACTAGCAAACACAAACCACATGGCTGAGCGGCTCAAGGTGCTGGGTTCAGGTTGATCACCTCTCAGGTGTTCAAATCCCACTGCAGACAGACTTTTTAAATTATATAAAATACTGTGGACCCACTGCTTACATGCTACTAAATATGAAATACTGTGGACCCACTGCTTACATGTTACTAAATATGAAAGACTGTGTACCCACTGCTTACATGTTACTAAATATGAAATACTGTGGACCCACTGCTTACATGTTAATATGAAATACTGTGGACCCACTGCTTACATGTTAATATGAAATACTGTGGACCCACTGCTTACATGTTAATATGAAATACTGTGGACCCACTGCTTACATGTTAATATGAAATACTGTGGACCCACTGCTTACATGTTAATATGAAATACTGTGGACCCACTGCTTACATGCTACTAAATATGAAATACTGTGGACCCACTGCTTACATGCTACTAAATATGAAATACTCTGAACCCACTGCTTACATGTTAATATGAAATACTGTGGACCCACTGCTTACATGTTAATATGAAATACTGTGGACCCACTGCTTAAATGTTAATATGAAATACTGTGGACCCACTGCTTACATGCTACTAAATATGAAATACTGTGAACCCACTGCTTACATGTTAATATGAAATACTGTGGACCCACTGCTTACATGTTACTAAATATGAAATACTGTGGACATACATGGTGTATTACGGTAGTAGTATATAGTAGGTGTATTACGGTAGTATATAGTAGGTGTATTACGGTAGTATTCGTTCAGTGGACCGCTGACCAATTAAGAGTGTTGGGTTCTAATCTGGTTTTGTGTGTTTGAGATAATTCCTCTTCCTCTCACAAAGCTAAAGTGATCTCAAGAAGGAATGGTACACTTTAACCCGTGTCCTTCTTAGTCTCTGTAGGAGCTAAAGTACAAAAGTAAACTGTATTCTGGGATTCAATTAGAGAATGAAAATAACAGTGATGGGTTTGAAGAAATAAACTGTCTGAAAGCAAGACGTTGTCAGACTTCTTCTAGTCTTTGGAGACGACTTCTCCGCTTTCAGTACTGAGGAGGTGGAGCAGTTACTGACCATAGGGCTTGGTTCACCATGGAGCAGTTACTGACCATAGGGCTTGGTTCACCATGGAGCAGTTACTGACCATAGGGCTTGGTTCACCATGGAGCAGTTACTGACCATAGGGCTTGGTTCACCATGGAGCAGTTACTGACCATAGGGCTTGGTTCACCATGGAGCAGTTACTGACCATAGGGCTTGGTTCACCATGGAGGTGGAGCAGTTACTGACCATAGAGCTTGGTTCACCATGGAGGTGGAGCAGTTACTGACCATAGGGCTTGGTTCACCATGGAGCAGTTACTGACCATAGGGCTTGGTTCACCATGGAGCAGTTACTGACCATAGGGCTTGGTTCACCATGGAGCAGTTACTGACCATAGGGCTTGGTTCACCATGGAGGTGGAGCAGTTACTGACCATAGGGCTTGGTTCACCATGGAGGTGGAGCAGTTACTGACCATAGGGTTCAACCCACTAAGAGTAAGAGCAAATTAAGAGATTCTAATCTTATTCAGAAATCATAAAAACTAAGAGGAAAAGAGTTATAATAACGTTTTTTTTTAAAACTGATTCCTCTAAGCAGTTTTTGTTTTACTAGTAATCCCGAGTACTTGATGATTAATCTGATTAATCACAGAATATTATTATGATTAACTTGATTAAAAATGTTAATCTATTGACAGCACTTGTTATTATTCAACTCAGATGGCTGTTGGTTGCCAGAGAAGTGTAGATGACAGAAATGATGAATGTGTTTGTTGATACAAATCAAAACGTGAGTGAATCTATATGATCTATATGATCTTCCTGCTTATACAACAATCAATAAATCATGTCTTCAGAGGTAGAGATGGACAACACACTTCTAAACGAGAGGGACAGACTGATAGAGGATAAGAATAAGACTCTGGAGGAGATGAACAGTTAAGATGGTCTGTCTGCTTGTTTAATAACTCTGATGTTCTAACCCCAACGCCTCACTCTCTTCCAGACATGAAGTTGTACCAACAGGTAGAGGAGAAGTACAGACCACCGGGAGTCAGTAGGGAAATGGAGGAAAAAGACAAACAACTGAAGGAGAAAGACAAAATGCTAGAGGAGAAAGACAAACTACTGGATGAACTAACCAAACAGCAAGCAGAGAGAGACAAGCAGTTAAAAGACAGAGACAGACACGTGGAGGATGTGAACACTGAAAATACGCAACTTGGTGAGATTTGAAAGAAACATAATTATATATTGACTGTATTGTACAATACTCATATAACCGTACCATGTTTGTGGATATGAGTGTTGTTCATTTCCTGCCCACTGTGAACAGAATTAATGACCCATTCTTCCTCTGTAATTTCAGCACAGCAGATATGTGATCTGAAGACTGAAGCAGAGAGACTGAAGGTCTCAGCCCAGGCGACTGGTGAGTGCGATGGAGAAACCTCCAGGATGTCAAGAGGCTTCAAATTCTATGTTTCTTTCCTCTCAGAACACAGAACAAATTCCCAGTGTTCCGTAGTGTTCTAAACATTCTAACAGTGAAATGGTTGTTGTGTCTTCTTGTAGAGAGAGGAGAGACCTCAGATACAGGCCTCAGACACCCAATCAGGAGGAGACGCAGCATGGACTATCCTCCACAGAGTGAGTTATCATCACAGCCAGAGATGTGAAACAGCTCCATGCAGCTGATCATGTTGATGTTCACTTGTTCTGCTCTTTATTTCACTACTTGGTGTACTACGTTACCATCAGAGTTCTCCATGTCTCTGTGGTTCTGATACTAGTTGTTGTGGTGACCCAACATGTCCGTGTGTTGACTGGTCCCCTGTGTTGTGTTGCAGTGGGAGGAGAGACCTCAGACACAGACCCCACACTGCCCCTGAGGAGGAGACGCAGCATGGGATGGCTTCCTCCCACGAGTAAGAGACTAAAGCCCTCATAACACGTTCACTGATCCTGACATTCTCCATGTACCTTTGAACAGATTCAACATTCATGATTGAGAACACATTCTGACTCTGTCTGTCTACAATTACATCATTGATGTTGTTGCAACGTTTTGTAAACTACCCCATCATGTTTTCTACCTGGTCAATCTACCCCATCATGTTTTCTACCTGGTCAATCTACCCCATCATGTTTTCTACCTGGTCAATCTACCCCATCATGTTTTCTGCCTGGTCAATCTACCCCATCATGTTTTCTGCCTGGTCAATCTACCCCATCATGTTTTCTGCCTGGTCAATCTACCCCATCATGTTTTCTGCCTGGTCAATCTACCCCATCATGTTTTCTACCTGGTCAATCTACCCCATCATGTTTTCTGCCTGGTCAATCTACCCCATCATGTTTTCTGTCTGGTCAATCTACCCCATCATGTTTTCTGTCTGGTCAATCTACCCCATCATGTTTTCTGCCTGGTCAATCTACCCCATCATGTTTTCTGTCTGGTCAATCTACCCCGTCATGTTTTCTGCCTGGTCAATCTACCCCATCATGTTTTCTGCCTGGTCAATCTACCCCATCATGTTTTCTGCCTGGTCAATCTACCCCATCATGTTTTCTACCTGGTCAATCTACCC
The DNA here is from genome assembly GCF_963989245.1 of Nansenia antarctica. Classification (NCBI taxonomy): domain Eukaryota; kingdom Metazoa; phylum Chordata; class Actinopteri; order Argentiniformes; family Microstomatidae; genus Nansenia; species Nansenia antarctica. The sequence goes on along the minus strand of NC_137683.1, from coordinate 32,420,856 downwards.
CATCATGTTTTCTGCCTGGTCAATCTACCCCATCATGTTTTCTACCTGGTCAATCTACCCCATCATGTTTTCTACCTGGTCAATTAGGGCTGGGTATCGCCACTGATTTCCCAAAACGATTCGATTCCGATTCACAGCTCACAATTCGATTCGATTCCGATTCGATCTAGTTACAATATAATTTTTTTGCTTGAATATGAAAGAGATTCTCAGAACTAATGCTATAAATGGTTCAAGGAACCCTATAACATGATGTAGCATTGTTAAACATATCAATGTTTACATTAAGAATTGACTCCAAAGCAGTTACATGAATGTACTTTTTATTGGAACATAAATGAACATCATTGACCAACATTTTGCTAATCCAAAATGCACCCAGACATCTGACTTTAAACCTGGTGGTGACTTGAGTGTCCCTGCCATCGCCATGTTTTTAGATTTTAGTGTTGAGACCTCTCGTTGCGTGAGATATGATAAATTATTGTAGCGCGAGATCTCGTTGCGGGTTGAAGCTGCAAGCAAAAAAAAAAAAAAAAAATAAAAATTAATCGATCTCGGGATTTATGAATCGATAAATCGCTCATTCAATGAAGATCGATTCAGAATCGGGAAATCGATTTTTTGAACCCAGCCCTATGGTCAATCTACCCCATCATGTTTTCTGCCTGGTCAATCCACCCCATCATGTTTTCTACCTGGTCAATCTACCCCATCATGTTTTCTGCCTGGTCAATCTACCCCATCATGTTTTCTACCTGGTCAATCTACCCCATCATGTTTTCTGTCTGGTCAATCTACCCCATCCAGTTAAAGTAGATATGTATTAATGTTTCCGATGATGTAACTCATTACACATATTTTGGGGTTACCCCAACGTATCAATGTTGTTCCTGGTCCCCTGTGTTGTGTTGCAGTGGGAGGAGAGACCTCAGACACAGACCCCACACTGCCCCTGAGGAGGAGACGCAGCATGGGATGGCTTCCTCCCACGAGTAAGTAGCTGCTGCTCTCTAAACATTACTGATGCTGACATTACACACTGGGACTTTCTGAAAACACTTGAAATGATTAATTCCTATAATACCCACAATTTCTTCTTCTTCTTCTTCTTCTTCTTCTTCTTGTCAGCGTGTGTAATACATCCTGTCTATTCCCAGCGTTTTCTGACCGTTGTCCTGTGTTGTGTTGCAGTGGGAGGAGAGAGCAGCGGTCCAGACTCCCCAGTGTCTCCCAGTGTGTCTGAGCTGAGACTGGTGCTGCTGGGGAGGACGGGGGCTGCGAGGAGGGCAGCAGGAAACACCATCCTGGGCAGAGAGGAGTTTGGGGCCCAGGCCAGCCCCTCTGCAGTGACCCAGAGGAGTAAGAGGAGAGAGGGGGACGTGTGTGGGAGACGGCTGGTGCTGGTGGACACTCCAGACTGGTTCAGCCCTGGGCTCTCTCTGGAGGAGATGAGACAGGACGTGGGGCTCTGTGTCCGTCTGTCTGCCCCGGGACCCCACGCCTTCCTCCTGGTCCTACCAGTGGAGCCCTCTAAGGGGGAGGAGAGAGGGGCGCTGGAGAGAATGGAGGACATGTTTGGGGAGGGTTGTTGGGGACACACTGTCATTCTTTTCACCCATGCTGGCGGTCTGAAAGAGCAGAGCATAGAGGAGGTTCTACAAGCAGGGAGTCAGGACCTCCAGCAGCTGGTAGAGAAATGTGGGAACAGGTACCACGTCCTCAACATTAAGGACAGGGCCCATGGCACTCAGGTCCCACAGCTGCTGGACCAGGTAGAGGAGATGGTGGCAGGAAACAGAGAGAGCTTCTACAGCAGTCAGACCTACCAGGAGGCAGAGGCCCAGGTCAGAGAGATGGAGGGAGTGATACAGAGGGAGAGAGAGGAGAGGAAACAGAGGGAGGAGAGAGAGATGCAAGACAGGCGTGAGAAGGAGCTGCAGGACTCTCTGAAGAAGAAAGAGGGAGTAATCCAGGAGCTGAAAGGAAAGATCAGAACACTCAGGGAGCGTATACGTGAACTGGAGAGAAAGGTGGAAGAAGAGAGGGATGAGGAGAATAGACTTAAGTTGGAGAGGGAGCTAAAGATAGAGATCAATCGAAGGGAGGAATTGGAGAGAGAGCTGGAGAGATTCAGAGAGAAGACAGAGAATGAGAGGAGGGAGAGAGAGGAGAGACACAGACAGGAGATTGAGGAAATCAGGGAGAAATATGAAGGAGATGCCAGAGTTGAAGCAGAGAGAAGCCTGATGAAGATAGTCCTGCCTGAGTTAATGAGGAACATCATGATCTCAAAGACCAAGATGCAGAGGGAGTTCAGCAGACAGATGGAGGAGAAGGACAGAGACATAGTGAGACTGAAAGAGAAGGACAGACAGATAGACAGACATATGGAGGAGAAGGACAGACAGATAGAGAGACAGACGGGGGAGATGGAGAGACTGAGACAGAGTGTGGAGGAGAGACTGGTCAGAGAGGGGAGGGTCCAAAGGGTTCTGACAGAAGGATTGGAACTCGTCAGGAGGAACTCCTCAAGTTGGCTTCTCCACAATCTGACATGATTCCCCAACACAGACAATGACCTCAAATACACGGTCCCCAATGCTGAGTGACTGGATATGGAGGGGAGGACAGGAGGGGACATGGGGGAGGAGAGGGAGGAGAGGGACATGGGGGAGGAGGGAGGAGAGAGAGGAGGGGACCTGGGGGAGGAGAGGGAGGGGAGGGACCTGGGGGAGGAGAGGGAGGAGAGGGAGGACGGGACCTGGGGGAGGAGAGGGAGGAGAGGGAGGAGAGGGAGGAGGGGACCTGGGGGAGGAGAGGGAGGAGAGGGACCTGGGGGAGGAGAGGGAGGAGAGGGAGGAGAGGGAGGAGGGGACCTGGGGGAGGAGAGGGAGGAGAGGGAGGAGGGGGAGGAGAGGGGCCTGGGGGAGGAGAGGGAGGAGAGGGAGGAGAGGGAGGAGGGGACCTGGGGGAGGAGAGGGAGGAGAGGGACCTGGGGGAGGAGAGGGAGGAGAGGGAGGAGGGGGAGGAGAGGGGCCTGGGGGAGGAGAGGGACCTGGGGGAGGAGAGGGACCTGAGGGAGGAGAGGGACCTGGGGGAGGAGAGGGACCTGAGGGAGGAGAGGGAGGAGAGGGACCTGAGGGAGGAGAGGGAGGAGGGGACCTGGGGGAGGAGAGGGAGGAGAGGGACCTGGGGGAGGAGAGGGAGGAGAGGGACCTGGGGGAGGAGAGGGACCTGGGGGAGGAGAGGGACCTGGGGGAGGAGAGGGACCTGAGGGAGGAGAGGGAGGAGGGGACCTGGGGGAGGAGAGGGACCTGGGGGAGGAGAGGGAGGGGAGGGAGGAGAGGGAGGAGAGGGACCTGAGGGAGGAGAGGGGCCTGGGGGAGGAGAGGGAGGAGAGGGACCTGGGGGAGGAGAGGGACCTGAGGGAGGAGAGGGACCTGGGGGAGGAGAGGGACCTGAGGGAGGAGAGGGAGGAGAGGGACCTGAGGGAGGAGAGGGAGGGGAGGGACCTGGGGGAGGAGAGGGACCTGGGGGAGGAGAGGGACCTGAGGGAGGAGAGGGACCTGGGGGAGGAGAGGGACCTGAGGGAGGAGAGGGACCTGATGGAGGAGAGGGAGGGGAGGGACCTGAGGGAGGAGAGGGACCTGGGGGAGGAGAGGGACCTGGGGGAGGAGAGGGACCTGGGGGAGGAGAGGGAGGGGAGGGACCTGAGGGAGGAGAGGGACCTGGGGGAGGAGAGGGACCTGGGGGAGGAGAGGGAGGAGAGGGACCTGAGGGAGGAGAGGGAGGGGAGGGACCTGGGGGAGGAGAGGGACCTGGGGGAGGAGAGGGACCTGAGGGAGGAGAGGGACCTGAGGGAGGAGAGGGAGGGGAGGGACCTGAGGGAGGAGAGGGACCTGGGGGAGGAGAGGGACCTGGGGGAGGAGAGGGACCTGGGGGAGGAGAGGGAGGGGAGGGACCTGAGGGAGGAGAGGGACCTGGGGGAGGAGAGGGACCTGGGGGAGGAGAGGCAGGAGAGATACCTGGGGGAGCAGAGGGAGGAGAGGGAACTGGGAGGATGAAACTAAATGGGAGAATCACCATGTGATCACAGAGTCGTTCCGTTACAGAAAGTAGAGAAACAAGTTGAGCTGTAAACGTAGTGGATTATTGTATGATGTATTAATGTAATTCAACCTACTGACGTCTGTAATCATGTTTTCATGTTAAAATGTTCAACTTTCTTCTGTTTGCCAAATGATTGATGAGTCACATATTGATGTTGTTAGACGTACAGGACGCACCTGGCGTTATTGGTTAGAGTGCAGCCTTGTAGCAGCACACAGTGGACAGTAGCTGAAACCCAGTAGTGTTGTAGTTCTCTCCTCTGTCCACTAGAGGGCAGCAGAGAACACCACTTCCTCAGGATGACCAAACAGCTGTCATACTCTCAAACCACCAGCAGGGGGCTCTTATACATGGAGGGAAAGGCTACTGTGTTGTGTTGTCATGGTGACTGTGGGGATGTACATATGTACATAAACAATGCATATGTGTAAATAATGTGATTTTTCATTTGTTGTGACTCCTGGATGCACAAGGAATTCCACTTCTGGGACAATAATGTTTTTTAATTGAATTCATATGAAGCCATTTCTGTTCTGTAATGAAAATGTGAAATACAAATGAAAAGGAAGAACGTGACTAGTGACTGTTTCTGTTCTGTGAGATGATGAATCACACGCTCTCTTTCAGGCTGGACAACTTCACAATATTTAACTTTTATTCACTTTTATTCAAACGGTTTACTTTTCTGACTGTCACTCCAATATTACTGTATTGCACTGGAATGCATCCCTGTACATACTGTACACACACACACACACACACACACACACACACACACACACACACACACACAGTCCCCTAACCCACACTCAAAACTGTGTGTCTAGAGGCGTTATACATTATTAATATAGGTTTTCACCTTTGGTGGCTGCCTCTTCAAATCTGGGTGCAGAAACATCACAGCTAATGTCTCACACTGTAGAAACTACACCTTAACTACACCTTAACTACTCCTTAACTACACCTGAACTACACATTAACTACACCGTACCTACTCCTTAACTACTCCTTAACTACACCTTAACTACACCTTAACTACACCTTAACTACACCTTAACTACTCCTTAACTACACCTTAACTACACCTGAACTACACATTAACTACACCATACCTACTCCTTAACTACACCTTAACTACTCCTTAACTACACCTTAACTACACCTGAACTACACCTTAACTACACCTTAACTACAGCTTAACTACACCTTAACTACACCTGAACTACTCCTTAACTACACCTTAATTACTCCTTAACTACACCTTAACTACACCTTAACTACTCCTTAACTACTCCTTAACTACACCTTAACTACACCTTAACTACTCCTTAACTACTCCTTAACTACAGCTTAACTACAGCTTAACTACACCTTAACTACACCTTAACTACTCCTTAACTACACCTTAACTACACCTTAACTACACCTTAACTACAGCTTAACTACTCCTTAACTACACCTTAACTACTCCTTAACTACACCTGAACTACACCTTAACTACAGCTTAACTACAGCTTAACTACACCTTAACTATTCCTTAACTACACCTTAACTACTCCTTAACTACACCTGAACTACACCTTAACTACAGCTTAACTACAGCTTAACTACACCTTAACTATTCCTTAACTACACCTTAACTACTCCTTAACTACACCTGAACTACACCTTAACTACACCTTAACTACACCCTAACTACACCTTAACTACACCTTAACTACACCTGAACTACACCTGAACTACACCTTAACTACACCTTAACTACACCTTAACTACAGCTTAACTACACCTTAACTACACCTTAACTACACCTTAACTACACCTTAACTACACCTTAACTACACCTTAACTACAGCTTCACTACACCTTAACTACACCTTAACTACACCTTAACTACACCTTAACTACACCTTAACTACACCTTAACTACACCTTAACTACACCTTAACTACACCTTAACTACACCTTCACTACACCTTCACTACACCTTAACTACTCCTTAACTACACCTTAACTACTCCTTAACTACACCTTAACTACACCTTAACTACACC
>NC_137683.1:32405441-32409489 GCF_963989245.1 Nansenia antarctica | reverse complement strand
TCTCCTTCAGTGTCTATATGTCTTCTATCACTGCCAGTGGCCCCTGGCCTGAGCTAGATTACTCTTCCTGCTACAACTGGTGGATTGATGATTCACTTGCTTAGTCAAATGTATCGATTGTAAGTCGCTTTGGAATAAGGAGTCTGCTAAATGCCAAACATTTTAATGTAAAAATGTTAAACACCAGGGGAGACTGGTGGAGGTAGAAATCGGAGGACGGACTCATTGTAATGCATGGAATGGAATGAGGAATGGTATCACACACACACACACACACACACACACACACACACACACACACACACACACATGTTTGACACAGTTCCCTATTCCATTCCATGCATTACAATGAGTCTGTCCTCCACCAGCCTCCCCTGCCACACACTGAAGGTGCTGACCTTTGATTGGAGGGAGCTTGGTCTGGCCCCGCCCCCTGCTCCGCGACCCCCTCTTCTTATTGGTCGGTTTGGACTGTTCCTCCAACGCTGGGATGTGGTGGGACAACACACTGACAGGTACACAGGTATCTGAGAGAGAGGGAGGGAGGGAGGGAGGGAGGGAGGGGGGGGGAGGGAGGGAGGGAGGGGGGAGGGAGGGAGGGAGGGAGGGAGGGGGGGAGAGGGAGGGAGGGAGGGAGGGACGGAGAAAGAGGGAGGGAGGGGGGGTGAGGGAGGGAGGGAGGGAGGGACGGAGAAAGAGGGAGGGAGGGGGGGTGAGGGAGGGAGGGAGGGAGGGAGGAAAGGGAGGGAGGGGGGCGGGGGGAGGGAGGGAGGGAGGGAGGGAGGGGGGGAGAGGGAGGGAGGGAGGGAGGGAGGGAGAAAGAGGGAGGAGGGGGGGAGAGGGAGGGAGGGAGGGAGAGGGAGGGAGGGGGGGAGAGAAAGAGAGAGAGGCCATAAGCACTATTCATAACACTATGAATAGTCATAACTACTCATAACAACAGTGATATGTGACAGTATAAACGGTTGCTATGACAGTATAAACGGTTGCTATGACAGTATAAACGGTTGCTATGACAGTATACACGGTTGCTATGACAGTATAAACGGTTGCTATGACAGTATAAACGGTTGCTATGACAGTATAAACGTTTGCTATGACAGTATAAACGGTTGCTATGACAGTATAAACGGTTGCTATGACAGTATAAACGGTTGCTATGACAGTATAAACGGTTACTATGACAGTATAAACGTTTGCTATGACAGTATAAACGGTTACTATGACAGTATAAATGGTTGCTATGACAGTATACACGGTTACTATGACAGTATAAATAGTTGCTATGACAGTATAAATGGTTGCTATGACAGTATAAACGGTTGCCAACAACAACGTTTCCTCCTCTTACTCTTGCTACAGCGGTTGCCGGGGCAGCACATGCCGTCTCTATGACAACGCCTCTTCCTCCTGCGGCAGGTGTGGCAGCGCGGGGGGGCGGGGCTTCTGGAGGGGGCGTGGCAGTAGGCCCCCTCACTGCACTCCAGATCACTACTGCACGGGTTCACCTGGAGGGGGAGGGGGGAGGGGAGAGGGGGGGAAGGAAGGAGGGGGAGGGAGGGAGGGAGGAGGGGGGGAGGGAGGGAGGGGGGAGGGAGGGAGGAGAGGTGGAGGGGGAGGGAAGGAGGGGGAGGGAGGAGGGGAGGGAGGAGGGGGAGGGAGGAGAGGTGGAGGGGGAGGGAGGGAGGGAGGGAGGAGGGGGAGGGAAGGAGGGGGAGGGAGGAGGGGGAGGGAGGAGAGGTGGAGGGGGAGGGAAGGAGAGGTGGAGGGGGAGGGAGGAGGGGGAGGGAGGGAGGAGAGGTGGAGGGGGAGGGAGGAGAGGTGGAGGGGGAGGGAGGAGGGGGAGGGAGGGAGGAGAGGTGGAGGGGGAGGGAGGAGAGGTGGAGGGGGAGGCAGGAGGGGAGGGAGGAGGAGGGGGAGGGAGGAGGGGGAGGGGGAGGGAGGAGAGGTGGAGGGGGAGGGAGGAGGGGGAGGGAGGAGGAGGAGAGGTGGAGGGGGAGGGAGGAGGGGGAGGGAGGAGGGGGAGGGAGGGAGGAGAGGTCATATTTAACAGGTTAATCCCGGGTGACAACAGCAGACCTCTCTGTGTGATTAGGTCTAGTTTTGTCTTCAGCTGTGATGATGAAGTCAAAGTGAAGCTGCTCCTGTTCTATATGTGTGATCACGGATCGAGCCTTAGAACTTAGAACGTAGAACTTAGAACGTAGAACCTAGAACCTTCCCATCCTGAGTTGGAGGGAACGGGACAGTTTGGATGTGTGTGTGTCTGTGTGTGTCTGTGTGTGTCTGTGTGTGTCTGTGTGTTTCTGTGTGACACCCAGCTCTACCTCTCCACTAAGCCAAACTCCACCCTCCCACCCACTGCCCTCTCCGACTGTTTGCTGGTAATTAAATCCTGGTTCTCAATCGACTTCCTAAAACTAAACTGATGAAACAGAGGTTCTCCTCGTTGGCACTAAATCCACCTTACTCACACTCCCTCATGTAGTCTCAGATCTCCTCTGCCAACCAACTTGTCATCCCTTCTGCCCGCCTGACTACTATGGGATCTAGAGCCTTCAGCCTTCTGGAACTCTCTGTCTCCTAACACTCTGGAACTCTCTGTCTGTCTCCTAACATTCTGGAACTCTCTGTCTGTCTCCTAACATTCTGGAACTCTCTGTCTGTCTCCTAACACTCTGGAACTCTCTGTCTGTCTCCTAACATTCTGGAACTCTCTGTCTGTCTCCTAACACTCTGGAACTCTCTGTCTGTCTCCTAACATTCTGGAACTCTCTGTCTGTCTCCTAACATTCTGGAACTCTCTGTCTGTCTCCTAACACTCTGGAACTCTCTGTCTGTCTCCTAACATTCTGGAACTCTCTGTCTGTCTCCTAACATTCTGGAACTCTCTGTCTCCTAACACTCTGGAACTCTCTGTCTGTCTCCTAACATTCTGGAACTCTCTGTCTGTCTCCTAACATTCTGGAACTCTCTGTCTGTCTCCTAACATTCTGGAACTCTCTGTCTGTCTCCAAACATTCTGGATCTCTCTGTCTGTCTCCTAACATTCTGGAACTCTCTGTCTGTCTCCTAACATTCTGGAACTCTCTGCCACCTAACATAATTATGCAATATTGACACTCACCTTCAAATCCAGTCTCAAAACGCACCTTTTCACAATGGCTTACTTGGTTTGATCTCCTGTATTTTGTTTGTTGTTATATCTCATTTTGCTGTTTTTTTTTATATCATTTTGCTTTGTTGATTTTAATGTTTTGATATGTGATTTTAAACTGTCTTGTAAGGTGTCCTTGAGAGCCTTTAAAGGCGCCCATAAATAAAATGTATTATTATTATTGTGTGTGTCTGTGCGTGTCTGTGTGTGCGTGTGTGTCTGTGCGTGTCTGTGTGTGTCTGTGTGTGTCGGTGTGTCTGTGTGTGTCGGTGTGTGTCTGTGTGTGTCTGTGTGTGTCTGTGTGTGTCAATGTGTGTCTGTGTGTGTCAATGTGTGTCAATGTGTGTCTGTGTGTGTCTGTGTGTGTCAATGTGTGTCTGTGTGTGTCAATGTGTGTCAATGTGTGTCTGTGTGTGTCAATGTGTGTCTGTGTGTGTCAATGTGTGTCTGTGTGTGTCGGTGTGTGCGTGTGTCTGTCCGTGCGTGTCTGTCCGTGCGTGTTCTCCGTACCTGCGCGGGGACGTCGCTCCTCCTCCTCACGGTACCGACCGGAGCGGCTAGGCTTCCCGTGCTCCGGTTGACTGCAGGATGGAGGAGCACCGTGCTGATGGAGCCGCGCGCCTCCCCGGTCCTCCACAACACCACGGCGAGCAGCGGCGCGAGCAGCCACGGGAGTCCGTCTCCACCCCCCCCCTCCACCTCCACCTCCCCCTCCAATGATCCGCATGATGATGGTCACACACAAACACGCTGAATAATAACGATAATAATCTCCGAGCTTGTAAACAATGTTTCTGTTTGAACAAAAAAAAATATAAAAAAACACTCCGTGGATGCCGAAAGTAATAAACTGATAACTGTCCCTCCTCCAATCTCTCTCTCTCTCTCCCT
>NC_137683.1:32380441-32395441 GCF_963989245.1 Nansenia antarctica | reverse complement strand
TGATTTGTACCTGGTGTGTGTTGTTTGGCTGTGGCTATTTAGATCCCTCTGTTTCCCCTCTGGTTGTCGGTTGTTCACTTCATGTTGCGTTTGTTATATGTATACGATTCTTCTTAGCCTTATTGTTCCTCGCCGGATTAGGAAATAAGTATAGTTGACGATTGTAAGTACATTGCTCTGCCTTGTTCCTGTTATTATTTAAAACGTTTATCGGAGACTTGTTTTCTCCTCTTTTGTTTATTCGCTTACTGGGCGGTTATTATTTGTTCCGTTTACTCAAAATAAAGAGTACCGTTATTAGTTATTATACTCCTGCTTCCGTCTACTCTGTTCTACTCTGCGCCTGGGTCCAAACACATTACCCCATCGTAACAGAACAACCGACCATTATGGACCCAGCAGATGTAGAGCAGATTCGCACGGTGCTGAATACCCAGGGGGCTATGGTAGCCCAGCAGGAGCGGAACCAGCTGGCGATGTTTGCGGAGATCGAAAAGCTGACCATCGCCGTGACTAGCCTGGTGGCCGCTCAGGCCAACCCCACTCCACCAGCGGCAGCAGCAGCAGCAGCTATGCCTCCTCTACCGCCGGTGACCACGCGGGAACCCCGACTACCTCCTCCCGAACGCTATGATGGACGTCCAGAGGGCTGCAGAGAGTTCCTGACTCAGTGTTCACTGATCTTCAGCCTGCAGCCCCTGTCCTTCCCCACCGAGCACTCCCGAGTGGCCTACATCATCACCCTGTTGACGGGCCGTGCCCTGTCCTGGGCCACGGCCGAGTGGGAGAGTCAGTCGCCGGCGTGCTCCGACGCTACAGCATTCACCCGGGAGTTACGCAAAATATTCGACACCTCCCGGGTGATATCGGGGCACGAAGCCGGTCGGCGGCTCACGGCGTGTCGACAGGGGGATCGCTCGGTGGCGGATTATTCCATCGAGTTCCGCACTCTAGCTAGGGAGGCGGGTTGGGAGGAGAAGGCCCTGGCCGTACTCTATACCCAGGGGCTCTCGGAGGCGATGAAAGACCAACTTGCCCTCCGGGACCTCCCAGAGCGGCTAGACGGCGTAGTGGAGCTCTCGGTGCGTGTGGACAATCGGCGCCGAGAGCGATCACGTGAGAGGGGCTCGTCGAGGGGCGCTCCGTTCCAACCTCCTCCTGCTAGGGAGGCGACTCGGCGGTTCCCGGAGGAGACCACGGAGGAGGAGGAGGCCATGCAGCTGGGCGCAACACACCTCTCCAGCACAGAGAGGCGGCGTCGGCTGGACGAGCGGCGCTGCTTCCGTTGCGGTCGCAAGGGTCACCGCTACAGTGCCTGTCCAGGGACCTCGGGAAACGGGGCAGCCCGCTAGTATCGGGAGGGGTATTAGCGGGTAGGGACATACCCTCGGGTTTCAATGACCCACGAACCTTTTTTTCTGTTAAGGTGCGGTGGGGACACTGTACCCAGCGAGTTCGGGCTCTGGTGGACTCAGGGGCAGCGGGGAATTTAATGCACGAAGGCCTGGCCTGGGGGTGGGGGGTTCCTTTGGAAGAATTGAAAGAACCCGTTCCTGTTCGAGCCCTAGACGGCCGGCCATTGGGGTCGGGGATCATTACCCAGCGCACTATGCCGGTACATATCCAGGTGGGAGGGGGTCGTTGGGAACTCATACGATTTTTTATTGTGGCCTCTCCTGATTGCCCTATTGTGTTAGGTCACCCCTGGTTAGCTTCTCTCAACCCCCGCATTGACTGGTCCACAGGTCGACTCTCCCTCGAAGCAGGCTCCGTCACAGTGCGTACTGAGTCTCCGCCCACGACTCTCGCATCCCCGTTGCAGCCCCAGTTCTCGCCTCTCCCCCTTTCCACCCCTCTTCCTAATTCCCCTGGCCCTGCTTCCCCTTCCAGCCCCGACCTGACAGGGGTGCCTCAGATATATTGGGACCTGGGGGAAGTGTTCAGTAAATCTCGGGCCAAGAAATTACCCCCCCATAGACCCTATGACTGTGCCATCAATCTGCTGCCGGGTACTGTGCCGCCGCGGGGACGCCTGTTTTCCCTCTCTCGCCCGGAGAATCTCTCCATGAATAAATACATAGAGGAAGCACTGGCCGCGGGTCATATCCGTCCTTCCACCTCGCCCGCTGGCGCAGGCTTCTTCTTTGTGGCAAAGAAAGACGGGGGACAGCGTCCCTGCATCGATTACCGCGGTCTAAATGACATTTCCATAAAGAATCGCTATCCCCTGCCCCTCATGGATACCGCCTTTGAGTCACTGCAAGGAGCAAGGGTGTTTACCAAACTGGATTTACGCAATGCATACAACCTGGTGAGGATGAGGGAGGGGGACGAGTGGAAGACGGCTTTTAACACGCCTAACGGACATTATGAGTATTTAGTCATGCCCTTTGGTCTCGCTAATGCACCCGCAGTATTTCAAGCACTAGTCAACGACGTACTGCGGGATTTGATTGGTCATTCGGTTTTTGTGTACCTTGACGATATCCTCATTTTTTCCAAAGACATTACTCAACATCAACGTCATGTCCGTCAAGTCCTCCAGCGCCTCCTCCACCACCAGTTATTTGTCAAGGCAGAGAAATGTGTCTTTCACGCCGACACAGTGTCATTCCTGGGGTTCATTATAACACGGGGGGATTTAAGCATGGACCCTGCCAAGGTTAGTGCGGTGTTAGACTGGCCCCGCCCCTCCTCTTTGAAACAGTTACAGCGGTTCCTAGGGTTTGCTAATTTTTATAGACGCTTTATCCGCAATTTTAGTGCCCTAGCTGCCCCTTTAACTGCCCTCACCAGGTCTACCCTCCGTACGTTCGCCTGGTCCTCGGAGGCGGAGGCCGCCTTCGTGGACCTCAAGCAACGGTTCACCTCTGCTCCGGTCCTAGCCCATCCGGACTCGGAAGTACCATTCCTGGTGGAGGTGGACGCCTCAGATCTCGCGGTGGGGGCGGTGCTCTCCCAGAGGTGCAGGAAGGATGGGAAGGTACATCCCTGCGCTTTTTTCTCACGTCGGCTGTCCCCGGCCGAGTGTAATTATGACGTAGGAAACCGGGAGCTGCTGGCCATTAAATTGGCTTTGGAGGAGTGGAGGCAGTGGCTGGAGGGGGCCGCACAGCCGTTTGTGGTGTGGACGGACCACAAGAACCTGGCCTACATCCAGGGGGCTAAGCGCCTCAATTCGCGTCAAGCCAGGTGGGCGCTGTTTTTTACACGCTTCCAATTTTCCATCTCCTTTAGGCCGGGGTCCAAAAACGTCAAGCCGGACGCCCTCTCCCGGCAGTTCGATCCGGCGGACCGGGAGGAAAAACCCCACCCCATTGTTCCGGAGACCCTTATTGTTGCCCCTGTGTCGTGGGGGATCGCTAAAGTGGTGAGAGCGGCGCTCAGGCGGGAGCCGGATCCGGGGGGAGGACCCCCGGGGAGGCTGTATGTTCCCAAGACTGCGCGCTCACGGCTGCTGCAATGGGCGCATGCGTCGCCCCTCACTAGCCACCCCGGGGCTGCCAGGACCCTGGACTTTATTCGCAGGAGGTTCTGGTGGCCCACGCGGAGAGGGATACGCGCGCCTTTGTGGCAGCCTGTCCTGTGTGTGCGCGCAGCAAGACATCTCGCCAGCCTTCAGCGGGGCTACTCCGACCCCTCCCCATCCCCAAACGCCCCTGGTCCCACATCTCCCTTGACTTTATTTCAGGTCTCCCTCCCTCTGACGGGTTCACTACCATCTTGGTGGTAGTGGACCGTTTCTCCAAGGCGGCCCACTTCATCCCCCTCCTCAAACTCCCCTCGGCCCGAGAGACGGCCGACCTGGTGGTGCAGCACATCTTCCGGGAGCATGGTCTCCCGCAGGACATGGTGTCGGATCGGGGTCCTCAGTTCGCTTCCAGGTTCTGGAAGGCGTTCGCGACCAGCCTCGGCGCCTCCGTCAGCCTGTCCTCCGGTTTCCATCCACAGTCCAATGGGCAGACGGAGCGTGTCAACCAGGACCTGGAAGGCGTGCTGAGGTGCTACGTCTCCGGCAATCCGGCGACGTGGAGTCGGCGACTGGCGTGGGCGGAATACGCCCACAACACCCTCCTCTGCTCATCCACTGGCCTATCCCCCTTTCAGTGCCAATATGGCTATCAACCCCCCCTATTCCCTGAGCAGGAGGAGGAGGCGGAGGTGCCCTCCGTCCAAGCCCACGTCGGTCGCTGTCGCCGGACCTGGAGGCGGGTGAGGGCGGCGCTTCAGCGGGCGTCGGCTCGGTCCCAGCTTCAGGCCAACCGCAGGCGTCGCCCGGCCCCGATCTTTCGCCCGGGGCAGAAGGTGTGGCTCTCGACCCGGGACCTTCCCCTCCGGGTCGAGTCCAGGAAGCTAGCGCCCCGGTTCGTGGGTCCGTTCAAAGTGGTGCGGCGGGTGAACCCGGTGGCGTATAGACTACTACTCCCACCTTCCATGCGGGTTCACCCGACCTTTCATGTGTCCCTACTGAAACCCTTCGTCACTTGCCCCATGTCCCCACCACCCCCCCCTGTTCCCCCGCCACGCATCATTGATGGACAGACTGTTTATACAGTACGGAGGATTATGGATTGCCGGCGGAGGGGTAGGGGCTTACAGTTTTTGGTGGATTGGGAGGGGTATGGGCCGGAGGAACGGTCCTGGGTGCCTCAGAGGGACATATTGGACCCAAAACTAATTACAGACTTCCGCCAAATACATCCTGAGGCACCCAGGTGAACGGCAGGTGCCGTTCGTCGGGGGGGATACTGTAAGGGTTGGGGAAGCGACCTTATTGTGGAGCGACCCTTTGGCGCCCTCTGGTGTTTTATGTATGCATTTGTCTGTCCTAATTAACTGATTTGTACCTGGTGTGTGTTGTTTGGCTGTGGCTATTTAGATCCCTCTGTTTCCCCTCTGGTTGTCGGTTGTTCACTTCATGTTGCGTTTGTTATATGTATACGATTCTTCTTAGCCTTATTGTTCCTCGCCGGATTAGGAAATAAGTATAGTTGACGATTGTAAGTACATTGCTCTGCCTTGTTCCTGTTATTATTTAAAACGTTTATCGGAGACTTGTTTTCTCCTCTTTTGTTTATTCGCTTACTGGGCGGTTATTATTTGTTCCGTTTACTCAAAATAAAGAGTACCGTTATTAGTTATTATACTCCTGCTTCCGTCTACTCTGTTCTACTCTGCGCCTGGGTCCAAACACATTACCCCATCGTAACACTCCAGGGTAACTAGCTAGTCATAGAGTGCTAGCCCTCCGCCCTAAGCTACTCCAGGGTAACTAGCTAGTCATAGAGTGCTAGCCCTCCGCCCTAAGCTACTCCAGGGTAACTAGCTAGTCATAGAGTACTAGCCCTCAGCCCTAAGCTGCTCCAGGGAGACTGTCCCTGGAGTCTCGAATTGTAAGTCGTTGTCTGATAAATGGTTCAAATCTCCCTTTCCCCCTCTGCCCCTCCCCCTCTCCCCCCTGTCTCTCAGGAGAGGATATTACCCATAATGCCCCTCTAGGCTCCGATTGGTTGAGTGTCGATAGAGAGGAATGTAACCAACACTCAAACTCTATTGTCTATAATCTTTATAATACACCCCCCTCAACCACACACACACACACACACACACACACACACACACATCTGATGATGGTTTGATATTCAGATCAGTATCGTCGCTGGCAGCTGTTTCACTCTACACACAGAAGCTTCATACAGTACAGAGAGAGAGACAGAAAGAGAGACAGAGAGAGAGAGAGAGACAGAGACTGTGAGACAGACAGAGAGAGAGAGACAGAGACAGAGAGAGACAGACACAGAGAGAGAGACAGAGACAGAGAGAGAGAGAGACAGAGAGAGAGACAGAGAGAGAGAGAGACAGAGAGAGAGAGAGACAGAGAGAGAGAGAGAGAGAGAGAGAGAGAGAGAGAGAGAGAGAGAGAGAGAGAGAGAGAGAGAGAGGGAGACAAAGAAAGAGAGAGAGAGACAACAGAACTAAAATTCAAGCTCAGGGTTTATTTATCATTATATTGGTCACGAAGGAGGAGGAGGGAAGGAAGGAAGGAAGGAGAGAAGGATGGAAGGAGGGAAGGAGTGAGATTCCACTGCCCCCTAGAGGCTGTTAGATGGAGGTGCCTCTGAGAGATTAGCTGTTCTAGTGTTACAGTTTTTCTCAATTGCTTTGGTGCATTTCTCTGATCAGAATTGAAATTCTCATAACTGTTAGTTCAACCTCCACAACATTAAGTCATTTGTGCACATCATAGTAGCAGTTTCTCATTCCTTCCAACAAATTGCAAATGCTTTGGACATGCATCAATTGCTGTCATACAATTCTCTGCTGTTTTATAACATATTCATTTGCTTATGTCATGTCAGTCAAAATTAACTATACTTTTGGATGCTGAATAGTCATTCCCTATAAAACTAATAGTCCTCATTTCATTGCTTGAGTCATTACATACAAAAATGTTGAACAAGTTGTCAAAATCTGTCAAGCAAATTCTATACATTTTTTCCTGAAAAAACTATTTCTCTCAGCTTTCACTGATGAGGAGGAGTGTGTGAAGCATTGATTGTAACCAATGATAAGCCACTTCTCCACAGTCAATCAGAGCTGAGTCCCATGAACCCTCAATTGGCAAGCATATAGGAACCGAGCAGGACATAGTGTGTACCATTTTGACAATACTGTGACACAGAAATAGAAGGTCAGCATCGTGGAAGAGGGGCGAGGATGCGGGGAGGAAGGGGAAGGGGACAAAACAGGGGAAGAGGAAGAAGAGGCCAAGTACATAGGCAGATTCCTGATGAAATTAGGGCAATTGTGGACCATGTTGTCAATCACGGCCTCACAATGGCTGAGGCTGGCCGAAGGGTGCAGCCAAATGTTGGGAGAACCACTGTAAATTAAATTATTCAAGCATTTTGTCAGGAGAACAGGTGTGTATATTGGACAGTAATTCAGCACTAAATCTGCACTGCACTACTGTTATTGTGTCATACATGAAGCTTACAGTGGGACAAGAACTTGTCACTTTTTACATTTTACATTTAGACTTACAGCTTTACTGCAGCACAGATGTACTGTACTGTAGTGTAAAGTAGTGTTACAGTAAAGATTTGCCATATTTACAGTATGGTACTGTACTGCAGCATTTTACAAGTGGGAAGCACTGTTATTGTACACTACAGTAATATGGGTTAAAGCAGTATATCTCATGTTTACTGTACAGACAAGGCAAGACAACCTTGCAGAGGTGGAAAAGGGCCCCTTTTTACTCCACAACAAGAGGAAGCCATTTGTGCAATGGT
This sequence comes from Nansenia antarctica, assembly GCF_963989245.1. Classification (NCBI taxonomy): domain Eukaryota; kingdom Metazoa; phylum Chordata; class Actinopteri; order Argentiniformes; family Microstomatidae; genus Nansenia; species Nansenia antarctica. The sequence continues at coordinate 32,388,146 of NC_137683.1, read as the reverse complement.
GATTGCAAACAATGCCATAAGGTTGAGAGAGATACAAAGCGCTGTTATAGAGGATGACAATATCTTTGGGAATATTCAATCTGTTTCAATTGCTACAATTGACAGAGTGCTCAGGAGAAATGAAATGCGCATGAAACAATTGTACAATGTGCCATTTGAACGGAACAGCGACAGAGTGAAGGAGATCCGTCACCAGTATGTACAGGTACGATGTGAGAAATGCACCAAAGCGACTGAGAAAAACTGTAACACCAGAACAGCCATGGGTGGGGTCATTAACACTAGAACAGCCATGGGTGGGGTCATTAACACTAGAACAGCCATGGGGGGGGTCATTAACACTAGAACAGCCATGGGTGGGGTCATTAACACTAGAACAGCCATGGGTAGGGTCATTAACACTAGAACAGCCATGGGTGGGGTCATTAACACTAGAACAGCCATGGGTGGGGGTCATTAACACTAGAACAGCCGTGGGTGGGGTCATTAACACTAGAACAGCCATGGGTGGGGTCATTAACACTAGAACAGCCATGGGTGGGGTCATTAACACCAGAACAGCCATGGGTGGGGTCATTAACACTAGAACAGCCATGGGTGGGGTCATTAACACTAGAACAGCCATGGGTGGGGTCATTAACACCAGAACAGCCATGGGTGGGGTCATTAACACTAGAACAGCCATGGGTGGGGTCATTAACACTAGAACAGCCGTGGGTGGGGTCATTAACACTAGAACAGCCATGGGTGGGGTCATTAACACTAGAACAGCCATGGGTGGGGTCAATAACACTAGAACAGCCATGGGTGGGGTCATTAACACCAGAACAGCCATGGGTGGGGTCATTAACACCAGAACAGCCATGGGTGGGGTCATTACAGTTTTTCTCAGTCGCTTTGGTGCATTTCTCACATCACTATTAACATTTGCACCACAGTTAGTGCATTTCTCAGCTAGCTAGGTGTCAGATGTCAGGCAAGGTCATTTTTCAGTTGTTGACAGATTATTGAAGGGCTGATTTCCACCTCCCCCAGCCTCCCCTCCTCTAAACCTCTGATTTCCACATCCCCCAGCCTCCCCTCCTCTAAACCTCTGATTTCCACCTCCCCCAACCTCCCCTCCTCTAAACCTCTAATTTCTACCTCCCCCAGCCTCCCCTCCTCTAAACCTCTGATTTCTACCTCCCCCAGCTTCCCCTCCTCCAAACCTCTGATTTCTACCTCCCCCAGCCTCCCCTCCTCTAAACCTCTGATTTCTACCTCCCCCAGCCTCCCCTCCTCTAAACCTCTGATTTCTACCTCCCCCAGCCTCCCCTCCTCTAAACCTCTGATTTCTACCTCCCCCAGCCTCCCCTCCAAACCTCTGATTTCTACCTCCCCCAGCCTCCCCTCCAAACCTCTAATTTCCACCTCCCCCAGCCTCCCCTACAGTAGAGATGGCTCGAGTCAGGACAGATGTTTATAACGAAAACAAATACAATTTTATTATTCGTGGTGATGATGATGTTTAACACGTTGCCATGGTAACACAACACTGTGTCTGCACCGCCAATAGGACACACCCCCTCCAGCTCAACAGGAAGTGTCGGAACATCGCTAGGTTAGCAGTTAGCAGTTAGCAGTTAGCAGTTAGCTACACAAAGGAGAGGTGTGGTCTGGACGTCCTGCCACGGCTGATGCATTGTGGGTAGATGATGAGGACGTCACACTTCACACATTCCGTCCAGTCAAGAGCTGAGTCGTGCCGCCGTCCAATCAGAAGGCTTATAGCTTGCTCTCTAAGGTGACGCTGTCTTTCTGCTGCGATGATGCCTCCTCCCCCTCAGACTCACCTGTCAATCACACACACACACACACACACACACACACACACATTTTAGTATCTTTATTTGCGTTCACATTTTACAATAAAATTCTTGAACACAAACATTAGTAGATGCATCAGCATAGGACACTCGGTTGCTCAATGTGTTTCAGTCTGAGTCTAAGGGTACAGGTAACACCTCCTCCTCCATATGTGTTTCAGTCTGAGTGTAAGACAGGTAACACCTCCTCCTCCATATGTGTTTCAGTCTGAGTGTAAGACAGGTAACACCTTCTCCCCCATATGTGTTTCAGTCTGAGTGTAAGACAGGTAACACCTTCTCCTCCGTATGTGTTTCAGTCTGAGTGTAAGACAGGTAACACCTCCTCCTCCATATGTGTTTCAGTCTGAGTGTAAGACAGGTAACACCTCCTCCTCCATATGTGTTTCAGTCTGAGTGTAAGACAGGTAACACCTCCTCCTCCGTATGTGTTTCAGTCTGAGTGTAAGACAGGTAACACCTCCTCCTCCGTATGTGTTTCAGTCTGAGTGTAAGACAGGTAACACCTCCTCCTCCATATGTGTTTCAGTCTGAGTGTAAGACAGGTAACACCTCCTCCTCCATATGTGTTTCAGTCTGAGTGTAAGACAGGTAACACCTTCTCCTCCATATGTGTTTCAGTCTGAGTGTAAGACAGGTAACACCTTCTCCTCCATATGTGTTTCAGTCTGAGTGTAAGACAGGTAACACCTTCTCCTCCATATGTGTTTCAGTCTGAGTGTAAGACAGGTAACACCTCCTCCTCCATATGTGTTTCAGTCTGAGTGTAAGACAGGTAACACCTTCTCCTCCATATGTGTTTCAGTCTGAGTGTAAGACAGGTAACACCTTCTCCTCCGTATGTGTTTCAGTCTGAGTGTAAGACAGGTAACACCTCCTCCTCCATATGTGTTTCAGTCTGAGTGTAAGACAGGTAACACCTCCTCCTCCATTGCAGATATTGAGCAGAGTTTTGCCAGGGCCTTCGCTTTAGGCTCAGGGATTCCTGCCGTCTGCAAACCCCTGACCACTAGTCTGTGGACACTTCCAAGGCTTCCAAATATAAACCCAAGCAGTTTACGTCTGTAACCAAGCTGTTCAATTACATCTTTGAGTGGTTGATGCTTCACAACCTTGGAGAGAAATGCCTCCTCTAAATTACAGTCGAACGCACAGCTTACTTCCAAGATGGTCACATCTCTACTGTCCTCATCGACAACAACAACATCCGGTGTATTAGCAGAGACACTTGAGAAAATATCAGAACTATTATTGCACAGATTGAACATGGCAGTTGTGACTCTTGAGTGTTTATATGTTTTAACAGGGGTTGTAACGTAAGAGAGCATGTCCTTAACCAGCAAGTCAACAATTCTGTCATGCCTAGCGATGTACATGCCTTTATATACAAAGCAGCCATTAATTAATATGAATTTTGAGATATACCAGGACAGTTTTGAACAGAACCAGCAGTCAAGGAGCTAAAGCTGGGCTGAAAATGGGTCTTTCAACAAGACAACGACCCAAAGCATTCAAACAAATCTACCAAAGAATGGCTCGGGATAAAGAAGATTTGTGTTTTGGATTGGCCAAGTCAAATTCTGACCTAAATCCAATTGAGATGCTGTGGCAGGACCTGAAGCGGGCAGTTCATGCCAGACACCCCTCAAATATCACTCAATTGGCTCACTTCTGTAAGGGGGAGTGGGCAAACATATCTCAAACCAGATGTCAGAGACTGATTAGTGGATATACCAGACTTTTACTCCAAGTTATCTCTGCTAATGGAGGTGCCACAAGTTATTGACTGAAGAGATTCACTTATTTTTGCACCTGGACTAATTTCTTTATCATTTTGTTTTCCTACTACACACACGATTCCCTCTAAACCAACATATGGAATTAGTCAATACAAATCTGCACAGCCGCAGAGAGGAAAGTGCTACAGAGAGTCGTGAGATCGGCCCAGAAGATCATCGGCGCCCCCCTCCCCTCTCTGGAAGAGCTGTACAACACACGCTGCCTCAGGAAGGCCTCCAAGATCTCCAGAGACCCATCCCACCCTGGGAACGAACACTTTGTTCGGCTGCCCTCGGGCAGGCGGTTCAGGACCATGTCCGCAAGGACAAATAGACTGAAGCTCAGCTTCTACCCTAGGGCCATTCAGGCCCTGAACACAGCAAAGACCTAGGTTCTAGGCCCCTGTTCTAGACAATTTGATGGCAGCTACTAGATTGTAATCAAGTGCAATACTGAAACACAACTGTGAACATTTCAAACCTGCAAACTGCGACACTTTAAATGAATGTGCAATAACACTATGTGCAATATGACAACCCTCGGGTACATAAGGTTCAGAGATAGGAAATGTTAGGATATGTATAGCATAGCATAGAGTACAGCACAGTGTTTTATTTGTATAGTATAGTATAGTGGATAGTGTACATAGCCTTTATTTATGTAAACCAGCTCTTTTCCCTTCTTGTTTTTAGTTTTTTTTCCTAGCACCAGGGGAGCCCCCCCTCCCAAATTTCGTTGTATGGTACCTGTACTATATTAATGACAATAAAGACCATTCATTCATTCATTCATTCATTCGTTATGTCAGATAAAAAAGACTGGTTCTGATTAAATAAAGATTTCATGGTAAAAAACAAAACAAAAAATGTAATTGCACAAGTGGTTCACATACTTTCAAGCAGCACTGTATGTGTGTGTACTGTGTGTGTGTGTATACTGTTTGTGTGTGTGTGTGTGTGTGTACACTGTATGTGTGTTGCTGCATGCATGTTTGTGTGTATGTGTGTGTACATGTGTGTGTGTGTGTGTGTGTGTGCGTGTGTGTGTGTCCTCACCCTCTGTGTGCGTGTGTGTGTGTGTGTGCGTGTCCTCACCCTCTGTGTGTCTGTGCAGCAGGCGTGGTCCAGCCAGGCCGATGCCCAGCGCTCCTACAGGGGCGGTGAGGAGGATGGCCAGCACCGCCACAGTCAGAACCTCCTCCCCGTACCGCACCAGAACCTCGTCTCCTTCTTTACGGGCCAGGTCCAGGGCCTTGGACCCGATGGCAGCCTGGAGACGGCAAGGCAAGGCAGGTTTATTTATATAGCACAGTTCTTACAACAGGGGCCAGTCAAAGTGCTTTACATACAGCATTTAAAAGATAAAAGATCAAGAGGAGAAAAGTAAACAGATAAAAAAATAAAAGTAAAATGATAGAATATATATATAGATATATAGATATATATAGATAAACATTTAAAAGGATAATGAATTAGATAATAAAAATGAATAAAAAGACATGGATGTAGATATTGAATAGAAGGGGGCTAAGGATTGATCCTTGCGGAACCCCACATGTAATTTTTATTTGGTCGGACAATCTCTCAAAGTTGCCAATTGAGACATAGTAGCTTCTGTCCTGTAGGTAGGCTCTAAACCTGTTTGAGGCAGTGCCTGAAAGTCCTACCCTGGTTATTAGTCTATCTATTCGAATGTCGGGGTCCATAGTGTCAAAGGCAGCGCTAAGGTTCCAGAACAGAGACTTTCCCGCAGTCTGTGTTTACACAAATGTCATTAAGGAATTTAAGTCCTATGTAGGGGGCAAAAGCCTGATTGAAAGTCATCGAAGAGATCATTTTGGGTCAAATAATTGCTAAGATGATCGTGGGCAGAAATGGTCAGATAGGGCAATGTCAGTTACAACAACATGTTAAATATCTAGGCCTTTGGTGATGATGAGGTCCAGAGCGTGACCTCGATTATGAGTAGGGGGGTTCACATGTTGTTGAAGTTCAAAAACATCTAACAGAACAGAGAGTTCTTTGGCTTTGTTGTCCTCAGAGTTATCTACATGAATATTGAAATCACCAGCAATTATCAGACCATTAAATTCACTAGTAATGATGGAGAGAAGCTCTGTAAGTTCATTGAAAAAGATAGTAGAGTATTGGGGTGGTCTGTATAAAATTATGAAGAGGATTCTAGGGGGGCATTTAAAAACAACTGAAAGATATTCAAATGATAAATATTCTCAGAATGACGTCTGTTTGCAGTTAAAACTGTCTCGGAAGAAAGAGACGAGTCCACCTCCTGTCTTATTACTCAATAAGAATTGCCATCTTGTTATCTTTATCTAACCAGGTTTCAGTTATAAATAACAAGTCTAGTTCATCAAGTTAATCAAGTCGTTGATTAAGAGAGACTTATTATCTAAGTATCTGGCATTGAAAAGTGCTAGCTTGAGTGGTTTTGTGTTTGGTCTCTGTGTGGGCTGTGTGTGGCAGGTTACAGAGATTAATTTTGAAGGCATAAAGCATTCTGACCTGCGGTTAACTGTTCTGTTACTGATATGAACAGGGATAGCAACAAATAAGTCCTAGCATTATATTAGGAATGTCAATGGTATCAACTCTATGGAAGTGGGGACTGTTAGAGCATCAATTGATTATGGGTGTCATCCGGGAGAGGGGGATGGGTGTTGTAGATAGTGTCCTGTGGCGTCGGGGTAGGGGTGGGGTGATGGGTGTTCTTGATGAGGCTGGCGTCACAGGGAGTGTGGGGCCAGGTGTTGTAGAATGGAGAGATGGAGCAGCTCTCGGGGTGAGCTCTGCTCCTGTCTTCACCATGTTCTCTAACCTGTCTGAGAAAGGCAGGACCGGCGTGAGATGGAGGAAGGAGGACGTAGTGGACGAGTGTTTTGGGGAGTTTGGGGTAGAGTGGTTTGGGAGGGTGGGGTGAGAGAACGATGGCTGCATCGTCACTTTAGTGGGGGTTCAACGAGTTGGCTAACGATCTGTCTTGCCCTGGCGACTGAAGATCGCAGTTCAGCCAACTGTGATGAGTGTGGGGAGACTGAGAGGTCATCTGCAGCATTTCAGCCAGATGTGATGAGTTTGGAGGGCCCTTTACTGTAGGCTGTGATGAGTTTGGAGGGCCCTTTACTGTAGGCTGTGAGGAGTCGCAGGACTGTAGGTAGAGTTTATCCACTGTGAACAATTCAGTCGGCTGTGCTGAGTCTGTAGAATCTTGCATGGTAGGCCTGTCAGTTGGCTCAAGAGCATCGAGGGAAGGGGGGAGCAGAGTGTATGAGGTTGAAGAAGGTCGTTTGCTAGGTTGTGTTCTCCTGAGAAGGCCCAGTCAGACCCAATCAGAACCAGTAAGACCCAGACAGAACCACTCCTACATGGCCACGCCCTTCTGGACATGGCCACGCCCTTCTGGACATGGCCACGCCCTTCTGGACATGGACACGCCCTTCTGGACATGGCCACGCCCTTCTGGACATGGCCATGCCCTTCTGGACATGGCCACACCCTTCTGGACATGGCCACGCCCTTCTGGACATGGACACGCCCTTCTGGACATGGCCACACCCACCTGTACGGTGGCCTTGGGGAGCCAAGCCACAGAGATGAACAGCTTCTCCTTCAGGTTGAACCCTGCGAGGTGGACCACCAGGAAGGTGACGAGCACACGCACCGTCAGACCAACCACCAGACAGCCTATCCCCAGACCTGGAGAGAGAGGGAGGGGAGGAGGGAGGGGGGGAGGGAGGGAGGGGGGGAGAGAGGGAGGGGGGAGGGGAGGAGGGAGGGAGCGGGGGAGAGAGGGAGGGAGAGGGAGGGAGGGGGGGAGGGAGAGGGGGAGAGAGGGAGGGGGGGAGGGAGGGAGGGGGGGAGGGAGGGAGGGGGGGAGGGAGGGGGAGAGGAAGGGAGGGGGGGAGGGAGGGAGGGGGGAGAGGGAGGGGAGGAGGGAGGGAGCGGGGGAGGGGGGGAGGGAGCGGGGGAGAGGGAGGGAGAGGGAGGGGAGGAGGGAGGGAGCGGGGGAGAGAGGGAGGGAGAGGGAGGGAGAGGGAGGGAGAG
>NC_137683.1:32372941-32377941 GCF_963989245.1 Nansenia antarctica | reverse complement strand
TTGCTTTCTCCTCTTTTCCGTTTCATCGCTTACTGTGCGGTTTATTATTCATGTTGCTCAAATAAAGAGTACCTTTATTTTGAATCATATCCCTGCATCGATCTATTCTGTTCTGCTCTGCACCTGGGTCCAAATACATTGACTAACCGTAACAGATATGACTGTTAAAGGACACTTACAGAGAGTTTGAAGTCAGACGGTTTGGAGAGAGGTACAGAATCATTGACACTATCAGAAGCCTTAGGACTCCTCCCACCCCTCCCTGGTCAAGCCTCGCCTTGACGACCCCAAGGAAGTGGCAACAGGCAGCAGCCGTGAAACTGCATTAGTGTTGGTGGGAGGAGGGTGAGGGGAAGGAGTTGCTAAGGTCATCTACCTTTTCTTCAAAGGAGGTGACAAAGTCATCCGCAGACAGGGAGGAGGGAAGAGGGGGAGAAGGAGGGTTAACCCCTAACCCTAACTTTGACTCTAACCCTAACTCTAACCCCTAACCCCTAACCCCTAACCCTGAACCCTAAACCTAACCCATTTTGCTCGAGGGACAAGATACCTGACAATCACCAAAGGACCCACAAGCAGTACGTGAAGTCTTTATGACACACTCACACACACACACACACACACACACACACACACACTCCATCATGAGCAGGGTTACCTGTGGCGAAGGCCACGCCCACACAGGTGCTGAACCCTGTTATGGCCAAGATGTCGTCAAAGCTCCCAGCAGCCATCAGGAGGGTGGGGATGCCCTTCTGGACGCCATAACCCTGCTTCTGTAGGAGCAGCATGGAGGGGACCACAACCGCTGGAGACACCGCGCTGAGGACGAACCTGGGGGCGGGGGGGGGGGACACACACAGCACTGAGGACAGACCTGGGGGGGGGGGGGGGACAGACCTGAGGACAGACCTGGGGGGGGGGGGGGGAAGACTGTCTGACAATCCAGACACAAAGCGTTCATATTACACGTGGGATCCACCGATTCCCGTAAAATTTCTCACTAGACTTGAGACGTGATTTTATGGAACAATTTTATGGAATAATAATAATAATAGCTTCAATTTCCATAGCGCCTTTCAAAAACCCAATGACGCTTTACAATTCTAAAGGGGAAAGGTCAGACAGAAAACTAGGGGTCAAAGGCCTTGGAGAACAGATTTACTTTAAGGGCTGAGTTGAAGGAGTCCAGGGTGGGGGCGTTGCGGATCACTATGGGGAGGGAGTTCCAGAGGGTAGGTGCAGCCACGCTGAAGGCTCTGTCCCCAAAGGTCCGTAGGTTGGTGCGGGGGGTGGACAGCAGGCCCATGTCTGCGGACCGCAGGTTCCGGGAAGGGGTATGTTGGATGAGGAGGTCAGTTAGGTACTGGGGGGCGCAGGCGTGGAGGGATTTGTAGGTGAGGAGGAGGATTTTGAATGTGATGCGGGACTTGACCGGGAGCCAGTGGAGGTGAATGAGGGTGGGGGTGATGTGCTGCCAGGGCTTGGTGTGGATGAGGACCCTGGCAGCTGAGTTCTGCACGTACTGGAGCCTGTCCAGGGCTTTGGTGGGAACCCCGAACAGGACTCCATTACAATAGTCCAGACGGGAGGTGACGAAGGCGTGGATGAGGGTTTCGGCAACGGAGTCAGTGAGGGAGGGTCGTAATCTGGCGATGTTTCTAAGGTGGAAAAAGGCGGATTGAGTGATGGATTTTATGTGTGACTGGAAGGAGAGGGTGGAGTCCAGGATGACGCCAAGGTTTCGGACTTCGGAGGATGGGGAGATGGAGCAGCCGTCGACCTCGAGGATGAAGTCGCCAACCTTCCGGAGCAGCGCCTTGGGTGCCACAACCATGAGCTCTGTTTTCTTGGTGTTAAGTTTAGTTACGTTTTTCAATAGACTTGACAAGCTTAAGATTTAAACATTGGTCAGTGGACCGTTGCCCACGGTGGGCAGAGGGAACCTCGAATTCAGCCGTAACACTTGGCTCTCAGGAGTGCGCAAAACTTAAAGGGCTGAAATCTATTACAATCTACTACATTAACTGACCACTGGAACATATTCTGGAGGCAGAGAGACCTATTCAAAAGAGACGGCTACTCCACTTAAACAGATTGGGAGAATACCATCTAACAACATTGTCTTCAACCTCATAAACTCTGCTCCCCATCCCTCGATGCTCTTGAGCCAACTGAAAGGCCTTACAGCGCAGGATTCTGCAGACTCAGCTCACTTAAATTTGTCACACTGGATAACCCCCAGGTCTCCCTGCGGCCCTGCGACTCACCACAGCCTGAGGTGGATGGCCGTCCAAAACTCACCACAGCGCGTGTGTGTGTGTGTGTGTGTGTGTTTACCCCAGTATGAAGCCCCAGACCCAGGGCAGGCCCATCAGGAAGTGTGACATCACTGCCACCGTGCACGCCTCCACTGTACAGGGACCCACGGCCACACGCACACACACCCCCTTCAACCTCCGCAGGGCCTAGGAACACACACACACACACACACACACAGTCAAGCTATTGAACTCCTAGACAAAAGAACAACCAACACACACACACACAGACACAGACAGACACACACACACACACACACACACACACACACAGGTGAGTACGTACTGAGGGGTCCAGGCCCAGGCCAGCGCGGGTCAGTATGATGGCCAGCGCCATGTTCCTCAGGGCAGCAGACCAGGCCTGCTCAATGTACACCGCCTCAGTCACATAGGGAACATTACGCAGCACTAGCCCTGCCAGCAGCATGCCTGTTAACACACACACACACACACACACACACACACACACACACATTTTACTTCACAATATATGAGTTCATCTTTCAGGAAAAACTTTTATAAAAAACAAAAACAAAAAAATACTAATTTTCAACTAACTTCACTAGCTAGGGTTGGGTTTAGGAAGCTAGGGTTGGGTCTAGGAAGCTGTCAGATAGGGTTTAATACTATATTCTGATTCAACCTGTTTGTAAGGCAGGAAATGCTAACCCAGCGCTAGTTCAAACAGACCGTAGTAGACTTCAGACACAAAGAGGCACGGAGTCAAAAGAGCTCAGTTTTCTTGCGCAAGGAGAATGAATCCGAGAGACCGTGTAAGGGCCAGTCGAACTCGATCTGAATCTTTCACTCTCCAAGTCAGCCTTTATTGTAACACAAATGGATAGGGGGAGGCAGTTTTATGAGGAAGTACAGCGTTAGCATAATCAGTTTCATGGGAAAGTACAGCGTTAGCCAAATCAGTTTTATTGCTGGGCCCCTCGGACAACACAATGTCAGGAAGTGGAGGCCCAGCTGGGACAGAAGATAAGGAGTGGACAGGGGGTGAGCAAGAGTTTATGCAGAGCCCAGCGCACAGAGTGTACAGAGTGTCCTCTTTACAACATTTATAACATTTATGAAAACATCGTCCAACTCTAACAGAAGCTAGGGTTGGGGTTAGTTAGATAGGATTGGGGGGGTTACGTTGGTAACTGTTAGCCAGTTCGCTAGGGGTTGAGGTTAGCATGTAAAGGGATAGAAAGTGTTTTGGTGTGCAGCTCTTCATGTTAGGCCCATGCTAGCTACCATGGCTTTAGGAACGTACCAAGTAGCGGGGGGAAGGGGGGGAGGGTGGGGAACTGGACCAGCCCAACCAGCTTGCCTCCACACACGGCACACAGGAACAGAACCACAATGCCAAACAGGTTCCCCCCCGGGAGACACTCTTCCTGGGTGACGGACCACACCACCCCAAACAGCAGCCCTGCCATACACACTGTAGAGAGACATGGTTACACACACACACACACACACACACACACCACCCCAAACAGCAGCCCTGCCATACACACTGTAGAGAGACATGGTTACACACACACACACACACACACACACACCACCCCAAACAGCAGCCCTGCCTTACACACTGTAGAGAGACATGGTTACACACACACACACACACACACACACACACACACACACACACCACCCCAAACAGCAGCCCTGCCATACACACTGTAGAGAGACATGGTTACACACACACACACACACACCACCCCAAACAGCAGCCCTGCCATACACACTGTAGAGAGACATGGTTACACACACACACACACACACACACACACACACACCACCCCAAACAGCAGCCCTGCCATACACACTGTAGAGAGACATGGTTACACACACACACACACACACACACACACACACACACACACACACACACACACATACAGTCTCTGCATCCTGGCTTTGTTAATTTGTCCTGCAGGTATAATGGTCCGTACACAAAATATAAGCAAATAAACACAGATCAGCATGATAAAAATCGAACAGTCTTAAATTCCCTTTCGTTTGTCTAATCTGGGCTTTAAATACCTGGGAATAAAGATGTCCTGCGCCACTACCCTCCCTTTCTGAATCCAACCTGGCCCCACGAGTAACCAGTGGCGGCTGGCCAATAGAGGGCGCTAGGGCGCCGCCCCCACCTTCCAACGCAGCCCCACTAGTAACCAGCATGAAGTCAGAGTGTCAGCGTTGGAGCAGTCTATCCCCCTTTCACTCTCAGGAAAAGTGCAATGTGTCAAGAAGACGATTCTACCCAAGTGTTTGTGTGTTTTTCAATGCCTTCCTCTATTTTTACCTAAAGGGCTCTGCACACAGCGTGCGATTTCTGTTGCGCTTCAACATTCCATTTTGAAGTTTGAATGGAAGTCTATGAGAACATCGCATTTCAACACACACGGCCCCGATTTTAATCGCACGGCGAAAATTCGATTCCATTCATTTTGAATGGGACAAAGCACACGGCGTGCGAGTTTTGTCGCACTGTCAAATTTGTGCTTTTTCCCATTCAAAATGAATGGAATCGAATTTTCGCCGTCGGGGCCGTGTGTGTTGAAATGCGATGTTCTCATAGACTTCCATTCAAACTTCAAAATGGAATGTTGACACGTAACAGAAATCGCACGCTGTGTGCAGAGCCCTTAAGTCTCTTTTTTCCGCACTTTAGATCAG
>NC_137683.1:32360441-32367941 GCF_963989245.1 Nansenia antarctica | reverse complement strand
ACACTACTTTACAGTGTTACCTAGTTAACTAGAACACTACTTTCCATTGTTACCTAGTTAACTACAACACTACTTTACATTGTTACCTAGTTAACTAGAACACTACTTTACATTGTTACCTAGTTAACTAGAACACTACTTTACATTGTTACCTAGTTAACTAGAACACTACTTTATATTGTTACCTAGTTAACTACAACACTACTTTACATTGTTACCTAGTTAACTACAACACTACTTTACATTGTTACCTAGTTAACTACAACACTACTTTACATTGTTACCTAGTTAACTAGAACACTACTTTACACTGTTACCTAGTTAACTAGAACACTACTTTACATTGTTACCTAGTTAACTAGAACACTACTTTACATTGTTACCTAGTTAACTACAACACTACTTTACATTGTTACCTAGTTAACTAGATTAGAACACTACTTTACATTGTTACCTAGTTAACTAGAACACTACTTTACACTGTTACCTAGTTAACTACAACACTACTTTACACTGTTACCTAGTTAACTACAACACTACTTTACATTGTTACCTAGTTAACTAGATTAGAACACTACTTTACATTGTTACCTAGTTAACTAGAACACTACTTTACACTGTTACCTAGTTAACTAGTGTAGTATATTTCTGTAGTATGTATGATCTATGTATGAATATGTGGTATGTTTTAGACACACACACATGCCAGGGCATGCAGGGACACAGATGACCAGCAGGGACCTTTGGGGGGTGGGCAGGGACACACATGCACGCTGGCCCCTCCCCTCTGGAGGGGAACGGGGAGAGAGGAACGACAAGCGTTCTCTTCCCACCCTGATGTCCATGGAGAACGCATGTAATGTATGAATCTGCCTGTAACTAATTAAAGTGTCTTAAACTAACTGTTCTTTGATTCATAATCAATAAGAATACACGACAGTAAATGGCGAGCAAGCGACGGAGATAAATGTAACTTAATTTACAGTATTTTGCGAACTTCAATCTAACAAAGAAGGTAGATTTTCTGCAGAAATCTCTCTCTAGTCGATTGGTGTGTTTAAAATAAACTGTAAATCTCAGATAAGTTATAGTCAAAAGAATCTGTGTAACGGTAATCTTGTTGGAATAGAAGCAATCTTTTCATAATCTTTGATGGATGGATGGGTGGTGAGAGCCGGACTTGGAAGCCCGTTTTTTGTAAAATATAGTGTTTAATGGTAAGGTTTGTTTGTACGGTATTGGAATATCGTGTGTGTTTGTGTAAAATTCGGTGAGGTTGTGTTTATGTGTTGGAGTGTGGGTGGACTCGGTAGTCTATTTTGTATTGTAGCAGAGAGTACGCCATTACTCTTTGTCTGTGTGAGAGGACGCCGTTGTGTGGGCGGCCATTTGCAGTGTGTCAGAGCAGCGGAGTTTAGACGCCATTTTTATGAGGGAAACGTGACGCCATTTGCAGTGTGTCAGAGAGTCTATTCTTAGACGCCATCTTTATGAGGGAAACGTGAACGTAGGATATTTGAATGAGATCTGCCTCTGGCCTTTAGGCTTCGGACACGTAGGGGGATTGCGTGTGATTGTTGCATTACATAGACTATAGAGAAAAGATAGAGATATAGTGAATTGATCTCGGGGTGTTTTAAATAGTTTAGAGTTACGGTTAAAACATTCATAGCCTTGGCTAAGAGTTGGCGCATGCGCAATCGATGCGCGTTAGCCGGAGCACAGCTCCATCTGCTGGTCGAAATACGACAATACATTTTAAAACACTAAATCCTCAGGGAAATGCAGCTGAGGTCGATGAAATAGTCTTTTACAATGATAAATGGATGGTTACTTCAATTAATTTAAGTAATTACAAATTGATTGAATTAATTATTCAGATTATTTCATTTTCAGTTTTTACAAAACTTTGATCAATTGGTTTATAGTGGTCTAGGGATGACGTTTTCTTCCACAGGATTACATCAATGAAGTAAATGACTAAGTCTAGTTAATTGTGCATTCCTTCCGAGTAGCAAGTCGATTTCCTTACAGATTGTAATGAATAATTAATCATTTTATTCCTTCCCAATGACAAGTCGATTTCTATACAGGTTATAATTAATATTTGTAATTTACATCTTTTATTTTAGTTAGGTCATTTCCACAGTGTTTGATTAAGGAATAGCAGAATAGTACATATTTGATAATTATTTGATAATTAAGCAGTAAAAGGGTTTTTGTGGGTCAGTGAATGCTTAGGTGTGACCAGCTTTTGTGATTTAATAATTGTGTTGACCAGAACTGTAATTAGTATTGAATGAGTAATTAAGATACATTCATAAACAATTAGGAAACACATTTAAGTATAAAGTACTTACACAGAGATTAGATTTAAGTTAATACTGCACTGACATACACAAGAGGCAAGTCTGTTATTCTGGAGTTGCAGGGTTTTTGTGGGGATGGTTAATACAGTTATATTGGACTAGCATTTGTTTAGCAAACAAGACAAAATAAGGTGGGTTGTAAGAAGCGTACACCTTATCTAATATAGAATATTGTCAGCATATTGAGCCAAGTAGAATGGGGTCGAATTCCACGAAGCTGTTAAAAGATATTAGTGAACATCGTGGAATGTTGGCTACGTTATCCCCTATGGCTGTAGTGGAAAAAATGAATCCTCTTGTTAGGGAAATTAGCAAAATGTCTACGAAATGGAATAGCCGTTGGGCATACATTGAACAGCCGTGGCCGAAAGAGGGCAGCATTAATTTACAATTAATTGCAACATTGGAAATACTTATCAATGGGCACAAAGCACATCAAAGAGGAAAGATTAGATCAGAGAAACGCAAGTTAGAGTTAGCTATTTTAGATCTATTTAAGGTAGAGGGACAGAAAATAGCTCAGTGTCCTGCCCCCAGTCCCCCTCCCTATGCTAAGGCACTGGAGGATCATTCCCAGAAGAAGAAGAAGGAGCCAAGGGGAAAAGGGGACGACAGGAGTGACGAGGAAGATGACAGCGAAGATGGCAGTGCAGACTCAAGTGATGACGACAATGCAGATGGAGGCTACAACGCGCAGGGCAGGAAGATGATAGCCACAGCCGAAAGGAAAGGTGGGAGAAGACGCCCGGAGAAAGAGGGAGATTGTCACCGAATGTCATCAAATACATTAAAGAACTGTCCAGTGCTGATTCGGGGTAACAAGATGGAATATCATCCGTGGCATCATACAGATTTGTCTGAAGTGATCGAGAAACTCCCAGTTCTTCAAGAGGGAGGACATTCGTGGACGCGACAGGTCGACGTGATACTGATAGGAACGCAGGTCGCGATGGGAGACCTGAAAAGACTCTTAGCTTTTATTGCAGGATTGGATACAATGCAGGAAATATTGATGAAGGCAGGACTTCATAGATATATCAATACATCAGTTTATGATCCAGAGCTCTTCGCAGCAAACAGAGGCAGGCTGTGGAAAGCAATCAGAGAGACCTACCCTACTCACATTCACCCAGACAATATCATTGTGAAGCCACTGGGGGGGGATGAGAATCCCAGGGGTTATATTGCCCGTATGCACTCTCAATGGAGAAGTGTGACAGGGAAAGACGCTGAAGATAACCCCTTAGAAAAATCCATAATCAGGGAAAAAATACAAGAAGGGCTTCCTACCCCAGTTAAGGATAAGCTAGCAGAAGTGGTGGGGCTACGACACATGAACAAAGCTGTTTATATAGACCACGTAGCTCATCACGTGGAGTTATATCGAAAGAACATTCAGATACAGAAGGCACGAGACGAAGAATCCCTCAGAATATTGACTCATTTGCAATTGACTGAAAGCGAGAGGAACATAGAGGGAGTGCAGGCTTTAGCCCCACAGCAACAGCCACCTGGAGTGCAGACTGCTACTTACCAGTCCTACTCACAGGGGCCACAAGGGGGGTATCCTGCTACTTACCAGTCCTACCCACAGGGGCCACAAGGGGGGTATCCATACCCACAAGGGCCACCAGGGGTGCAAGCGGTTCCATGCCAGATGTACACACAGCCTGGCCAAGGACCACCACCAGGGGGATGGACAGCAGCAGGGAAGGAGATGCTAGACCCATGCCAATGCGACCAGAATGGACATCTAGCCTGTGCCTGCTGCAACAGGCCCCAGGGGGGCGCAGGGGGGAGCCAAGGAGGAGGATATTGGCCCCCTACTACACCTGCTCCAGGAGTGATGAACCCTTACGGAGGCCCAGCAGCTGGCCTATAGGGGTGCCCGGAAGATCCGAGTGGGAGGTGCCAGCTGGTGGTGACACAGAAGCCTGAAGGCGCCACGCACCTCCCTATGTCTAGAGAATATGTGAAGACAATCGGATTTGAGGGAATTAAACAGCTGATTCCTACAACTGAGCTTGTAGACTTAGAGTACAAGGGACAGAGAGCAACTCTGTCAACACTTGTGTCAGAACACACGCCAACAGGGCTGCTAGGGAGAGATGCTCTATGCCAATTGAACTGTACAGTAAAATGCACACCTGACAGCGGTGCTCAGGTTCCATCGACAGCCAAAGTGATTAAGCATAGAACAGACCTACGAGCTTTGCCTTTAAAGGGAGCTGATATAGAATATTGGGTTGATGGGTCTTGTTACGGGGTAGGAGAAACTTTGTGCGCTGGGTATTCCTTAGTTAAAGCACAAAATTCAAAGTTTATTGTAGAACAGGCTGAGGCAGTTCCTCAGCCTTGCTCAGCCCAGTTGGCTGAATTGATTGCCCTCACAGAAGCATGCAACTTGGGAACCGGACGGAGAGTGACAGTGTACACCGACTCTGCCTATGCACATAATGTTTGTCATTTTAATGGAGCTGTATGGAGGGGGCGGGGTTTTAAGAGAACTGATGGTACGCCTATACAGCATCACGCACAGATCATGAAGCTGTTACAAGCCATGATGAAGCCAAAGGAATTAGCTATAGTGAAGTGTGCCACACACAGGTCTGACTCATCACATGTCACACAAGGTAACAGGGCTGCAGAGGATGCAGCCAAAGCCATTACAGGAGCAGACAAGGCAGGTAAAGGTCTTCTGGTCACACATGAAAAGCAATTACAGGGCATGGTCACACTTGAGGATTTATTGATGTTACAGAGTAGAGTAACTACGTTAGACAAGAGCGTTTGGCTAGCAAGGGGGGCAAGTCAGGATGACACAGGTCTATGGAGGAATCATGAGGGGTTGGTTGTAGCACCCTCAGATTTATTAGGCATGTTAATACAGGAAGCTCATGGATTAGCACATGTGGCTAGGGGGGAGGTAAGACGCAAGATCACCAAGAAATATGGGTTTTGGAGTCCATATTTGATGGAACAGATTGACCATGCTTTAGGTCAATGTGGGGTCTGTTGGAGAAACAACATCAGAGTGGGTACACCAGTGGTGTCTGGGCATATCCCTACCCCAATAGGGCCACGGGTGGTGGACAGGGGGGTGGATGTACAGAGTAGGCAGGATGTTGTGCCAACAGGTGCCGAGGTCCCCAGAGAACCTGAGAAGGAGGAGCTACGAGGAGATGCTGTGGTGTTGCCAGAGCCAGTGGCAATGCCAGTGTTACAGCCAGTGACATTACCGGCAGTGCCTGAAACCGAGGGGACAGCGGAAAGCTGTCCAGATGCCAATGAACCAGAAACCAACGAAGCAGAGAGTGTTGACAGTCTGGAGGTCCAGCCTGGGGGTGTCCAAAGCCTGGACACCTGTGCTACTGGGGATGCTGGCGAGTGCCTGCACCATGCTTCAGATGATGCTGAGGGCGACTCCCCAGACCTTGATCAGCGTGGGAGGGGACCAGGCGGCTGCCTTAACCTCAATGACACTGACGGACGACGACCAGTTAGGAAAAGATTAAAGACTATGAATAGGGTAGTGAAGCAGCAGATCAAAGGGAACGACGGGAATGGACAGCAGATGATAGCATGGCTGGAAACGGTCTTAGGGGCATGGGAAACTTATTTTGCCAAGATAGGAGCACCTATTATAGCAGACATGATTTTTGACTTTCTTAGGAGACAGGGCCTCATTGACTGTTTTTGGAAAATCAGTCACTCAGTCCACGTTAATGAACTTTTCAGAAGACTAGTCCTCACCTGAGGTGAAGATCTATGCATTAATGCATTCCCTTTGTCCTATGCTTACTGTTGGAGAATTATGTGTTATGATAACTGAATGTCATTATTTGTGTATTGTTTGTTTGTTTCTATATCGTGTGATTGAGGTCAGTTGAGAAATGATGTGGTGGTTATACAAAGCTAGGAGAGAGGTTCTGTTCCTAGCGCAACGAAAATGGAAAGCTCCTGACTATGGAAGTGTTATCAATCTGAGACAGCGGTAAAGGCTGTTCTCCAACTGGGTACAAGTGCTAGTAACCTCTGACCCCGACGCTTCAAGGACAAAGAAAACATCGGTCGTTGGAAGTTTCTGTATTGATTTGTGCATGATAAACTGTGTTTAGTTTAATTGTGATTGTTATTTTCAAAATTCTTTTTATTATTGGTTGTTTTCTATTTTTTGTTTATGATATCTTTGGTTCCTAATACTGGTCCTGGGTTGGTCTGTGTTATTGTGCTTCTTGTGTTGTGTGTTGGTGTAGTTTTTCTGTCTGTTGTTGTTTATTTTTTAATTTTTAATTTTATTTAAAAAAAAAAAAAAAAAAAAAAGAAATTTTTTTTTTTTTTTGGGATGTTTTGTGGGGTTTTGTGTTTTTGTTTTTGTTTTATGGTAGTTTAGTTTCGGAACACCCTCTGGGTGGTCCGAGGGGGGATGTGTAGTATATTTCTGTAGTATGTATGATCTATGTATGAATATGTGGTATGTTTTAGACACACACACATGCCAGGGCATGCAGGGACACAGATGACCAGCAGGGACCTTTGGGGGGTGGGCAGGGACACACATGCACGCTGGCCCCTCCCCTCTGGAGGGGAACGGGGAGAGAGGAACGACAAGCGTTCTCTTCCCACCCTGATGTCCATGGAGAACGCATGTAATGTATGAATCTGCCTGTAACTAATTAAAGTGTCTTAAACTAACTGTTCTTTGATTCATAATCAATAAGAATACACGACACTAGAACACTACTTTACATTGTTAGCAGGCTCACACAACAAGCTGTGTTAGTTGATTAGTGATGTGTTGTTGATGTTCAGCAATGCTGAAATGTATTTACATTACGGTCGTACTAAATAAAAATAAAATAAAAATACTAAATAAAAGTCTGAATAAAAGTCTGAACATTAAATCGGCTGCCCCTTTCACCAGACTGTTAGGTCCGTAAATATTTGGACAGTGAGACAATTTGAAATCAAACAATCGAGATGTAAGTGAAGTGCAGACTTTCAGCTTTAATTCAAGGGGGTTGAACAAAAATATTGTATGAAACGTTTAGGAATTGCAACCGTTTTTTTTATACACAGTCCCCTATTTTCAGGGGCTCAAATGTAATTGGACAAATTAACATAATCATAA
>NC_137683.1:32342941-32352941 GCF_963989245.1 Nansenia antarctica | reverse complement strand
AGACAGACAGACAGACAGGTTAGACAGACAGACAGGTCAGACAGACAGACAGGTTAGAAAGACAGACAGACAGGTTAGACAGACAGGTAAGAGAGACAGACAGGTTAGACAGACAGACAGGCA
Organism: Nansenia antarctica; assembly: GCF_963989245.1. Classification (NCBI taxonomy): domain Eukaryota; kingdom Metazoa; phylum Chordata; class Actinopteri; order Argentiniformes; family Microstomatidae; genus Nansenia; species Nansenia antarctica. The sequence continues at coordinate 32,352,818 of NC_137683.1, read as the reverse complement.
GGTTAGACAGACAGACAGGTTAGAGAGACAGACAGGCAGGTTAGACAGACAGACAGACAGGTTAGACACACAGACAGGTTAGAGAGACAGACAGACAGGTTAGACAGACAGACAGACAGGTTAGACAGACAGACAGACAGGTTAGAGAGACAGACAGGTTAGACAGACAGGTTAGACAGACAGGTTAGAGAGACAGACAGGTTAGACAGACAGACAGACAGGTTAGAGAGACAGACAGGCAGGTTAGACAGACAGACAGACAGGTTAGACACACAGACAGGTTAGACAGACAGACAGGTTAGAGAGACAGACAGGCAGGTTAGACAGACAGACAGGTTAGACAGACAGACAGACAGGTTAGACAGACAAACAGACAAGTTAGAGAGACAGACAGACAGGTTACACACACAGACAGACAGGTTAGACAGACAGAGAGACAGGTTAGAGAGACATACAGACATGTTAGACAGACAGACAGACAGACAGGTTAGACAGACAGACAGACAGGTTAGACAGACAGACAGACAGGTTAGAGAGACAGACAGGTTAGACAGACAGACAGACAGGTTAGACAGACAGGTTACACAGACAGACAGGTTAGACAGACAGACAGACAGGTTACACAGACAGGTTACACAGACAGACAGGTTTGACAGACAGACAGGTCAGAGAGACAGACAGGTTAGACAGACAGACAGACAGACAGACAGGTTAGACAGACAGAGAGACAGACAGACAGACAGGTTAGACAGATAGACAGGTTACACAGACAGACAGGTTAGACAGACAGACAGACAGGTTAGACAGACAAACAGACAGGTTAGAGAGACAGACAGGCAGGTTAAACAGACAGACAGACAGACAGGTTAGAGAGACAGACAGACAGGTTAGACAGACAGACAGGTTAGACAGACAAACAGACAAGTTAGAGAGACAGACAGGCAGGTTAGACAGACAGACAGGTTAGAGAGACAAACAGACAGGTTACACAGACAGACAGATAGGTTAGACAGACAGACAGGCAGACAGGTTAGAGAGACAGACAGGTTAGACAGACAGACAGGCAGGTTAGAGAGACAGACAGACAGGTTAGACAGACAGACAGACAGGTTAGACAGACAGACAGGTTAGAGAGACAGACAGATTAGACAGACAGACAGACAGGTTAGACAGACAGGTTACACAGACAGACAGGTTAGACAGACAGACAGACAGGTCAGAGAGACAGACAGGTTAGACAGACAGACAGACAGGTTAGAGAGACAGACAGGTTAGAGAGACAGACAGGTTAGACAGACAGACAGGTTAGAGAGACAGACAGGTTAGAGAGACAGACAGGTTAGACAGACAGACAGACAGGTTAGAGAGACAGACAGACAGGTTAGAGAGACAGACAGGCAGGTTAGACAGACAGACAGGTTAGACAGACAAACAGACAAGTTAGAGAGACAGACAGGCAGGTTAGACAGACAGACAGGTCAGAGAGACAGACAGGTTAGACAGACAGACAGACAGGTTAGAGAGACAGACAGACAGACAGGTTAGACAGACAGACAGGCAGGTTAGACAGACAGACAGGTTACACAGACAGACAGATAGGTTAGACAGACAGACAGGCAGACAGGTTAGAGAGACAGACAGGTTAGAGAGACAGACAGGTTAGACAGACAGACAGGCAGGTTAGACAGACAGACAGGCAGGTTAGAGAGACAGACAGACAGGTTAGACAGACAGACAGACAGACAGGTTAGACAGACAGACAGGTTAGAGAGACAGACAGGTTAGACAGACAGACAGACAGGTTACACAGACAGACAGGTTAGACAGACAGACAGACATGTTAGACAGACAGACAGACAGGTCAGAGAGACAGGCAGGTTAGACAGACAGACAGGTTAGAGAGACAGACAGACAGGTTAGAGAGACAGACAGACAGGTTAGAGAGACAGACAGGTTAGACAGACAGACAGACAGGTTAGAGAGACAGACAGACAGGTTAGAGAGACAGACAGGTTAGACAGACAGACAGGTTAGACAGACAGACAGACAGACAGGTCAGAGAGACAGACAGGTTAGACAGACAGACAGACAGGTTAGAGAGACAGACAGGTTAGAGAGACAGACAGGTTAGACAGACAGACAGACAGGTTAGAGAGACAGACAGACAGGTTAGAGAGACAGACAGGTTAGACAGACAGACAGGTTAGACAGACAGACAGACAGACAGGTCAGAGAGACAGACAGGTTAGACAGACAGACAGACAGGTTAGAGAGACAGACAGGTTAGAGAGACAGACAGGTTAGACAGACAGACAGACAGGTTAGAGAGACAGACAGACAGGTTAGAGAGACAGACAGACAGGTTAGAGAGACAGACAGGTTACACAGACAGACAGGTTAGACAGACAAACAGACAAGTTAGAGAGACAGACAGGCAGGTTAGACAGACAGACAGGTCAGAGAGACAGACAGGTTAGACAGACAGACAGACAGGTTAGAGAGACAGACAGACAGACAGACAGGTTACACAGACAGACAGATAGGTTAGACAGACAGACAGGCAGACAGGTTAGAGAGACTAGAAAGGTTAGAGAGACAGACAGGTTAGACAGACAGACAGACAGGTTACACAGACAGGTTACACAGACAGACAGGTTGGACAGACAGACAGACATGTTAGACAGACAGACAGACAGGTCAGAGAGACAGGCAGGTTAGACAGACAGACAGGTTAGAGAGACAGACAGACAGGTTAGAGAGACAGACAGGTTAGACAGACAGACAGACAGGTTACACAGACAGACAGGTTAGACAGACAAACAGACAAGTTAGAGAGACAGGCAGGCAGGTTAGACAGACAGACAGGTTAGAGAGACAGACAGACAGGTTAGACAGACAAACAGACAAGTTAGAGAGACAGACAAGCAGGTTAGACAGACAGACAGACAGGTCAGAGAGACAGACAGGTTAGACAGACAGACAGACAGGTTAGAGAGACAGACAGGTTAGACAGACAGACAGGCAGGTTAGACAGACAGACAGGTTAGACATACAGACAGACAGGTTAGAGAGACAGACAGACAGGTTAGAGAGACAGACAGACAGACAGGTTAGAGAGACAGACAGGTTAGACAGACAGACAGACAGACAGACAGGTTAGAGAGACAGACAGGCAGGTTGTACCAGAAGGGACCTGCAGAGAGACAGACAGGTTGTACGAGGAGGGACAGACAGGTCATACCTGACGCGAAGGCCACGCCCAGACAGGTGGTGAACCCTGTTATGGCCAAGATGTCGTCAAAGCTCCCAGCAGCCATCAGGAGGGTGGGGATGCCCTTCTGGACGCCATAACCCTGCTTCTGTAGGAGCAGCATGGAGGGGACCACAACCGCTGGAGACACCGCGCTGAGGACGAACCTGGGGGGGGGGACAGAGCACTGAGGACAGACCTGTGACTGTTGCATTTGTAACGTTTGATCATGACAACTAACCAGGCAAATGCTTATACTCAGTACTCAAGTTGTAAAAGAAATGGATTTTATCATATGAGGACAATTCTAGCATCCCCTCAGCGTCAGTGACTTCAGTGTCAGTAACTTGGTAAAAATGTCATTGCATGTGTGCGTGCCCCCTCGCACCTTGAAAATACAGTAATATCACGTTCATTGATAAAATGGAAAGAGGGGGACGAAAGAGGGGGACGATTTTGACTGTTTTTATTTCTGCGGGGATGCCATCCCCCCCTCAACTCGAGTGCTGCTTATACTGTAATAATATAATGGTCTTATTCTTATCAGGTGGTCTTATTCTTATATGGCTGCTCACTCCCTTTGCGAACTCCCAGACACTGGAGAAAATCCAGTATAATTTAGCGTGTGGCCGGGCAAGGTCCGTTGTGGAACGCACTAGGCATGTTGAAGGGGAGATAGACAGCTCCGGGGGGATATAAAGGACGACTGAAATACAATCATAAACATCAGTTCCTTTTAAATCTTGAATTAAACTAATTTTCTCGGCTGATAAGAACATCGTTCATTTTATTACGAGCCACTTGCATGGATTACAGTATAGGCAGTGCGGCTCACATGCCTGTAATAACTCCGCATAACCAGTAGGTAATGTGCGTAGGCAAGGTCAATACTCGACGTAGAGCTACGATCGTTTTCACGGTCAAATTGACTCACGTTGAAATTGTATAAATCACTACGTTGACGTGGTTTTCTACGTACGACACAGGTAAGACCAAAATTTGATCCAAGCACGTTCTATAAATGAGGCCCCTGTTCAAAAGAGACGGCTACTCCACCTAAACAGATCGGGAGAACACCATCTAACAAACAACCTTCTCTTCAACCTCATAAACTCTGCTCCCCATCCCTCGATGCACTTGAGCCAACTGAAAGGCCTACAGCACAGGACTCGTGTGTGTGTGTGTGTGTGTGTTTACCCCAGCATGAAGCCCCAGACCCAGGGCAGGCCCATCAGGAAGTGTGACATCACTGCCACCGTGCACGCCTCCACTGTACAGGGACCCACTGCCACACGCACACACACACCCTTCAACCTCCGCAGGGCCTAGGAACACACACACACACACACACACACACACACACAGACACACACACACACACACACACAGTCAAGCTATTGAACTCCTAGACAAAAGAACAACCAACACACACACACACACACACACACACACACACACACACACAGGTGAGTACGTACTGAGGGGTCCAGGCCCAGGCCAGCGCGGGTCAGTATGATGGCCAGCGCCATGTTCCTCAGGGCAGCAGACCAGGCCTGCTCTATGTACACCGCCTCAGTCACATAGGGAACATTACGCAGCACTAGCCCTGCCAGCAGCATGCCTGTTAACACACACACACACACACACACACACATACTTCACAATATATGAGTTCATCTTTCAGGAAAAACTTGTACAAAAAACAAAAACAAAGAAAATACTAATATTCAACTAACTTCACTAGCTAGGGTTGGGGTTAGTTAGCTAGGATTGTGGTTAGTTAGCTAGGGTTGGGTTTAGGAAGCTAGGGTTGGGTTTAGGAAGCTAGGGTTGGGTTTAGGAAGCTAGGGTTGGGTTTAGGAAGCTAGGGTTGGGTTTAGGAAGCTAAGGGATGGGTTTAGGAAGCTAGGGTTGGGTTTAGGAAGCTAGGGTTGGGGTTAGTGAGCTAGGGTTGGGTTTAGGAAGCTAGGGTTGGGGTTAGTGAGCTAGGATTGGGGGGGTTACGTTGGTAACTGTTAGCCAGTTAGCTAGGGGTTGAGGTTAGCATGTAAATGGATATAAAGTGTTTTGGTGTGCAGCTCTTCATGTTAGGCCCATGCTAGCTACCATGGCTTTAGGAACGTACCAAGTAGCGGGGGGAAGGGGGGGAGGGTGGGGAACTGGACCAGCCCAACCAGCTTGCCTCCACACACGGCACACAGGAACAGAACTACGATGCCAAACAGGTTCCCCCCCGGGAGACACTCTTCCTGGGTGACGGACCACACCACCCCAAACAGCAGCCCTGCCATACACACTGTAGAGAGACATGGTTACACACACACGCACACACACACACACACACACACACACACACACACACACACACACACACACCACCCCAAACAGCAGCCCTGCCATACACACTGTAGAGAGACATGGTTACACACACACACACACACCACCCCAAACAGCAGCCCTGCCATACACAGTGTGTAGAGACATGGTTACACACACACACACACACACACACCACCCCAAACAGCAGCCCTGCCATACACACTGTAGAGAGACATGGTTACACACACACACACACACACACACACACATACACACACACACACACACATACATGCACGCACACACATAGTTACAGACACACACACACACACAAACACTCACGCACACATACACATACACACACACACACACACACACACACACACACATACATGCACGCACACACATAGTTACAGACACACACACACACACAAACACTCACGCACACATACACACACACACATAGTTACACACACACACACACACGCACACACACACACACACACACGCGTCCTACCTGTGGTGATGCAGTGGGCCAACAGGCCAGAGGGGGGGGGGGGGCAGTGCTTCAGAGGAGAGGTGCGGTGGGGGGCGGAGTCCGAACCAGCCTCTGTGATGTCACAGCGCCTCTCCTCCCCCTCCACGCCCTGGGGCGGGCCCACGGTCACATCCTGGAGGACAGGAAGTGACATCATTTTAATTTTGCCATTGAGCAGACGCATTTAATCCAAAGCGATTTACAATTACGAATTACAGGGACATTCCCCCTGGAGTAACTGAGGGCTAAGTGCCTTACCCAAGGGCACACTAGTAGTGGTGTGGTTTCAGGCGGGATTTGAACTCACAACCTTCCGATCACAAGTCCAACTCACTATCCACTAGACCACCACTACCCACCATCATTAGGTTCCCTTCCTTCTAGACCAGCCATTGGTGGGGTAAAAAACATGTTATGTCTTTGCACTCGTTCAAATTTCAGGACCCTCCTTTCATGACTTGTCCTAGATATGTGCGTTCTACCACCCAGTATCCTTACATGTTCTAAATCACATCAGGATAAGCTAGGATGAAGCTGTTTCAGCGTATTTGCAGGCGAATGTACAAGAGGCGCCATCTAGTGGTGGTTGTGTGTCAGTAGCAGCTTCCCATTGTAAAGACTACGGTCCCCTGAGGGGGGGTGAGCGTGACACGCCTCTCCTAGTGTGAAGGACGTCCCATGGTGAGGGTGTGAGGGGTCAAAGGTCAGAGGTTTAGAGGTTAGAGGTCAGACACGCCTCTCCTAGTGTTAACACTACAACAGCCGTGCCTTCTTACCTATACTAAAAGAGCCGCCCCCTCTTTACAATGCTATCCTGCTATTTACACACAACGACCACTAGTTGGCCGTCTTGTAAATTAGCCTGCCTCCTACACAGAGAAACGGCTATACAGCTTCATACTAGCTTATCCTGATGTGATTTAGAGAATGTAAGGATACTGGGTGGTAGAACGCACATATCTAGGACCAAGTCATGAAAGGAGGGTCCTGAAATTTGAACGAGTGCAAAGATATAACAATTGTTTTACTCACAGGGGTCAAATGACCCCACCCATGGCTGATCTAGTGTTAAAGGACATCCCATGGTTATAACAATCAGACCTGTAGTGAACAAATCGGTGCTATAGCAAAATCGGATTATTTTATGGATAGAGAACTTCCCTCTGCTAAAGTAATGAAATGATATATGACATGAAAACAATGGCTTGAATCATCAGTAAACTGCATTTCCAAATCATATGAAGGTTCACAACAAAGATATACAACACAAATAACAATCCCTAACCAGTCCCGTTTGTCCGCAATGCCGACTATAGCTGGACCAAAGAAAATGAGTCTCAACAACCCTAGCCTATCAGGTCCGTTCACTTGGTTCCAGGCTGAATCAAAGTCATTTTTAAAAAGTCAACTTTAGTCCGTCAGTGTGGTAACTTAAGCCGCTGCAATATTTAAACTGGCGCGCTCGTATCTGCTTCTCTCCAAACATTTCTCTCAAAACAACCCCTTTGCTTCCTACTTGACCCCTCCCTTATAGTGGACAGGTGCCTCCAAAAGTTGCGTCTTTCCCCGATTAACCCGTACATTGCCAATGCATTTGCCAATAGTATTGAACATAGACAGAAACAAAATGACCTTTCACCACACATGACAGGTTTCTTTTTCATTTACCCACACCATTATACAACTTTGAGGACATTTCATTTCAATAACCCCTTTCATTCAAGTTATATTCTGGGTAATTAATTATAGTGCACCATATACATTTATGGCACATGGTGAGGATCTGAAGGTTAGAGGTTAGAGATCAGGAGAACCTTAGAGTGTCATGACTGCTCCTGGCCACCGGAGGGCAGAAGAGGACACCCAAGAGACTAAATGACCCTCAGCTGTTACATATATATATATATATATATACATATATATATATATGGTACATCTCTATGGTTGAGTCTTTCCTTTAGGTGTCTCAGGGTCCCTGGTTCCATTCCTCATGTCATCCCTCCTCTCTCTCACCCATCCTTCCTGTCAATCTCTACTGTCTCTATCCTCCTCTCTCTCTCACCCATCCTTCCTGTCAGTCTCTACTGTCTCTATCCTCCTCTCTCTCTCTCACCCATCCTTCCTGTCAGTCTCTACTGTCTCCATCCTCCTCTCTCTCTCTCTCATCCCTCCTTCCTGTCAGTCTCTACTGTCTCTATCCTCCTCTCTCTCTCTCTCATCCCTCCTTCCTGTCAATCTCTACTGTCTCTATCCTCCTCTCTCTCTCTCTCTCCCATCCTTCCTGTCAGTCTCTACTGTCTCTATCCTCCTCTCTCTCTCACCCATCCTTCCTGTCAGTCTCTACTGTCTCTATCCTCCTCTCTCTCTCTCACCCATCCTTCCTGTCAATCTCTACTGTCTCTATCCTCCTCTCTCTCTCTCTCTCCCATCCTTCCTGTCCAATCTGTACTGTCTCTATCCTCCTCTCTCTCTCATCCCTCCTTCCTGTCAATCTCTACTGTCTCTATCCTCCTCTCTCTCTCACCCATCCTTCCTGTCAGTCTCTACTGTCTCTATCCTTTCTCTCTCTCTCTCATCCCTCCTTCCTGTCAGTCTCTACTGTCTCTATCCTCCTCTCTCTCTCTCTCCCATCCTTCCTGTCAATCTCTACTGTCTCTATCCTCCTCTCTCTCTCTCATCCCTCCTTCCTGTCCAATCTGTACTGTCTCTATCCTCCTCTCTCTCTCTCATCCCTCCTTCCTGTCAATCTCTACTGTCTCTATCCTCCTCTCTCTCTCTCTCTCTCCCATCCTTCCTATCAGTCTCTACTGTCTCTATCCTCCTCTCTCTCTCTCACCCATCCTTCCTGTCAATCTCTACTGTCTCTATCCTCCTCTCTCTCTCTCACCCATCCTTCCTGTCCAATCTGTACTGTCTCTATCCTCCTCTCTCTCTCTCATCCCTCCTTCCTGTCAATCTCTACTGTCTCTATCCTCCTCTCTCTCTCTCTCTCACCCATCCTTCCTGTCAATCTCTACTGTCTCTATCCTCCTCTCTCTCTCATCCCTCCTTCCTGCCAATCTGTACTGTCTCTATCCTCCTCTCTCTCTCTCTCTCTCTCTCTCTCTCTCTCTCTCTCTCTCTCACCCATCCTTCCTGTCAGTCTCTACTGTCTCTATCCTCCTCTCTCTCTCATTCCTTTCCATCTCTACCATCATGTCCTGTTTTAATCTATACAGAACATACAACACACAAAACACAACACGCAACACAAAATACACAATGCACAATACACAACAAACAACACACAATATACAATATACAATATACAATACAGTACGGGACTGCAATGGCATACTACAATATACCTGTGTGTGTGAGTGTGAGTGTGTGTGTGTGTGTGTGTGTGTGTGGTAGTTATACAGTACCTGTGTGTGTGTGTTGGGCTGTTCTATGTCCGCTCCGTTCTCCACCATACGAGAGTACCGCTGGCTCCCTTCACACTCCATCACTACACACTACACACACACACACACACACACACTTGTCTGATCAAACACTCACACACACTTGTCTGATGAAAACACACACACACACACACACACTCACTCACACACACTGTCTGATGAAAACACACACACACACACATAAACACTCACTCACACAAACACTCACTCACACACACTTGTCTGATGAAAACACACACACACACACACACTTGTCTGATGAAAACACACACACACACACACTTGTCTGATGAAAACACACACACACACACACTCACGCTCACA